>NC_068328.1:15508947-15815000 GCF_000147395.1 Oryza glaberrima | reverse complement strand
TTCTTCGCCACCGTGAATTCGAAGACGGTGGTCACCTCGGCCGGAACGAAGAAGACGGTGTTCGGGAGTGTGAACTTCAATGTTCGCCCCGAACGCTCTGATCTCTGGCCGGTGAATGCTGCCATGTCGAAGTGGGATCGCCATTGGATGGCGAGGTGGTTCTACCACACCATCCCTTCGAGGCTGGGTCTGAAGCGGCGAAGGCCCTCCGGTGTCGGCGTAGGGCGATTGCGCCGAACAGGAAGCCCAAGGTTGCCATTGACGACGCCATGGAGGCTCGGTTCGCCTTGCTGCGCAAGGTTTGCTCCCGCCTTATCTGCCACCACTTGGTGGAGGAGTTCTGCATGCTTCGCATTTTTCCCCTCTCCCAGTCGTGGCAAGTTGCGGTTGATCAAGACGAAGAGATCGACAGCTTGCCGAGGCTGGTCCTGCCTGCGGGGACGGACGGTGAAACTATGCTTTTCCTATGTGCATCTGTGATTCACCATTTTTCCCCGGTTCGATAGCTAATAAGGTTACACCTTTTGTTTTCGCAGTGCTTACTCTCGATTAGGCCGACACCGAAGCCCGGAAGATGATCGGCAACGTGTCAGTTGTTGAGTTTAGCCAGCTGCTCACACGGCAGGCGGCCGGCCGGGCGAACCGGGTTTATGACAGCGAACTGCCTCCCCGGACGAACCCCCTCAGGGCCGATGACGATGCGGGGCCTTCACGAAAGCGGACGCGCGGACAGGTGAAGTTGGCCCCTAGGAAGCGAAGGGCCCCTGCCTCCTCCGACTCTGACGCTGATGACGAGGATAACATTGAAGAGCATGACGGCGAGGAGGAAGGGGAGGCGGAAGTTGCGGTCGAAAAGGCTGCGGACGAGGCGGTTGAAAACCGCACCGAGACCCATGGCTACACCCCTACCCCAAGTCCCGAGCATGACAAGACTGGGGTGGAGTCGAATATCTCCCCCATTCATCGAAAGGATTTGGAAGGGGCGAAGGCGCTAGTTGCGATTTCATCGGGCAAGGTGGCGGAGGGGGGTCCGGTTAAGAAGGCTGCCAAGAAGAAAGGGATCGTCGATGTCGCTCGTGTTTTCAGCGACAACGAGTCTTCGGACGAAACCCCGACTTTGCCCGCCGGTCGCAGTTTAAATCTTTCGACCGCCCCTGTTGTCGAAGTCGATGCTGGCGGAGCGGGTGGTACTGCTGCCGCTGGGGCGTCAGCCTCCGCTGACCAAGTTGTCAAGGCCGCAGCTACGGTTTTTGGAAGCCCTGTGCGTCAGCCGGTTGCTTCGCCGCTTGTTATACCAAAGGGGAAGGGGGCGGCCGTCGAATATCTGCCTCAGAGTATTCTCTTGCGGCACCCCACTTCGCCCCTGGTGATTTCGAAACCCGGGCAGAGCTTATTCCCTTCGTCGAGGGGGTAAGCAATCTCTTCTCACCGGCTGGCAACCCGAGCTTATTCACCGAACTGAATGAGTTCGACGAAGGGTGTTCTGCCATCAAAAGCCTGGCGGTTCGGGTATGTTGTTCATTTCTCTTTCGTTTGTCTCTCTTTTCCTCTTCTAGATCTCATAACTGACATTTGTCCTATTCACCCCCTCCATTTTATACCCAAATTCTTGCGGCTCATTGTTCGACAGAGCGAACCATGCGGGCCCGTCTTGACGGATTCAAGAACCGTCTTCGGGCCAAGGATGACAAACTAGGCCGCAAGAGATTGGAGATGGAGGTCCTCGCCAACACTCTCAAGGAGGCGAAGGCGGAAAACAAGCGACTCCAAGCCGAGCTGGAAAAGGGGAGGGAGGCTAAGGCTGAGATTGACCGCCTCAAGGCTGAACTAAAAAATGAGAAAGCACATTCCGCTGCGCTAACTGACTATTACAACCTCACCGAGCCAAAGATGGAGGCTCTTCACCTAGAGGTCAGCAAAGCTGAGGCGAGCGCTGTGGAGGAGTCGCAGCGGTTCTCGCGGGAGATGGCGAAAGCCACCGAGTCCGCGAAGACGGCGTGCCAAACACTCTGCCTTGCCCTTTCCGACATGGGGGCGAGGGTGCGAGGAGTCCCTAGCGAAGATGCCTCTGCCTTTGACTTCTCGGAATGGACCTAGCAGGCCGGTGGTGCGGTCTCGGACTGCGCCACTGCGTACGGCAATTGCTGTGCGCGTGTGTCGGCCGCCTTCACCATGGGCCTTCTGCAACAGTTCAGCTACGAGCACGTCGCCGAGTTCCCTAACAATGCGAAGGGGGATCGGGAGGTCAGTGCGTAGGACGTTTCGCCCGCGCTCCACGCGTGGCGGAAACTGTTCTGGCAGAAGGACGGCCGATCCGCTGCCAAGGCATGCCTTTTGGAGCAACTGGCGAAGGCAGATGCGGCAGATCAGGGCGAAGGAGAGGATGCGGCGGCCGGAGGGGGTGGAGGCGATGCCCAAGATCACCCAGAGGTGTGAGGCCCTCCGCCCTCTCCTTAGATTTTTGTAGCGTTTCTTTTTGTGTTTGCCGCGGAAGGCGAACAATGTACATTTGGCCGATGGCCCTTTCCCCTTCTTATTGTAGCCGAAAACGGCCTTTTGGATATTTGGAATGGATGACCCAAATTTAGCCAATTTTTATGGTCGATGCCTTTGGCATATATGCTTGCGTCATTTTCGCATTATCTTATGTTTACTCTTTTCGCCCATTCTTATGTTTCCTGCAGAGCCTTAACTTTGCACTTCGCCCTTTGCTCTTTCTGCACTGTTTTAGCAGGGTGTGTCGCCGAAAATTGTGCGTTCGGCCCCCCTTTGAGAATTGGCGAAGCAAGAACGAGAAGTTCGTGGCGTTGAAGGGTTTGCCGAAGGTGCGATGTCCGTTTCGGCCTGTTTATCGTGAAATGGTAACAAACGGCAACAGCTACAAGGTTTTGAAGGTTGCCGGCTGGATGCGAGCGCACCCTGGGCAGACCTTGGAAGACTACAACCATGTTCATACAAAACGTTTGGAGGACATGGTTCGCTTTTGGCGAAAACATTAGAAGACCGATCGGTAGGAGGCGATCTCCCAGCGTCGTTACAGTCTAGTTTGTGTTTTGCCCCCTTCCCCTCTCAGGGTCGTGTATGATATTGGTAGTGATGACGAACCCAGTTCGCCCAACCATTCCTTAGGGAGTGAGGATGGTTGTGGGGGCGAAGGTGTAATTTATCTGTAAGCTAGACTGCAAAGCCATTGCTTTCTTCGCTTGTACCATGTTGTAAGATTTGTACTCTTCGATTTTTTTTTTGAAGTTAATAAATATATGCTTTATTTCCTTTTCGCTATTTCTTGCATTGTCACTTTTCGTGCTTTCGTTAGGTCGGAACGTGTCGGCCCCTTTGCGTATATTAGCGAAATAGGTCTATTGACTTTTCAGCTTTCGGCTTCCGTTTTCGATCTGTTGTATTCTGTGCTGAAAGGAGCACTTGTGTTTTCGTATTGATCGAATGTAGCGGTGTTCGGTTAATTGTTTCCTGAAACAAGCTGTTGCGGTTTCAACGTTCGGCGAGCGTTGCTTCGGCCGATTCGTTTCGCCCGCTTGGCATTTTCGCTGATCAGGCGTTTGCCTTGGGGTTTTTCCACAAATTATCATTCACACAAGTAAAACAGGCAAAAGACACAAAGATTTTTATACTGCTTCGGGCCTCCGGGATGGATAATAGCCCTACATCTAGTTTTTTTTTATCTTTTTTCATTTTCCTCTTTTTTCATAGTGCCAATAGGCTTACATATCAGTATGTACATTTTTACAAGTTGGCGATTTGGGTGCCACCCGTTCTAAACATAGAAATGCTTAAGGGAGGCAGCGTTCCTGGAATGGTCGAACTCTTCACCTTCCAGTGTCGCTAGGTGAAAGGAGCCTGTCCTGGACCTGTGCTTGATGAGGTACGGCCCTTCCCACTTCGATTCAAACTTACCGACCGCCACGGGGTTCGCATTTTTCCTTAGGACGAGATGGCCAGGCAATAGCTCCGTCGGTCGAACTTTTTTGTTGTAAGTTGTCGAAGTGCCTGTGGCGTATTTGCGCATGTGTTCTAGTGCTTCGACTCTCACCCCCTCCAGGAGTTCGAGCGACACCTCGTGCCCCTCTTCGCCTCCAGAGAACATCACCCTTGGTGAATTAGCCCCTAGCTCTGTTGGGGTCGTTGCATCGTCGCCATAGAGAAGCATGAATGGGCTGAACATGGTTGGCCTTGTGGGGGTCGTTCGTAGAGCCCAGAGAACAGATAGCATTTCGTCTGGCCATTTACCCTTCGTCGCCCCCTCAAGCCTTTTTTTGAGTGCCTCAAGAATCTTGCCATTCGTGCGTTCTGCCGCCCCATTTGACTGCGGGTGCGCGACCGAAGCGAACCTGATTTCTAGGTTTAGCCCTTCGCACATTTCTCTAAATCTGTCAGAGTCGAATTGCTTGCCGTTGTCAGTGATGAATTCTTTTGGTACTCCGAAACGACAAACAATGTTCTTCCATACGAACTTCTATACCGCTGCCGAAGTGATCGCCCCGAGTGGTTCAGCCTCGATCCATCGGGAGAAGTATTCAATGGCTATAATTGCGAACTTGTACCCGTTTCGTGCCACAAGGAACGAGCCGATGATGTCCAGCCCCCATCTGGCGAAAGGCCAATTGGTGCGATAGGCTGCAGCTCGTATTGGAGCGCGGTTTGGCTTCGGCCATGGCGCTGACAGCTTTCGCACTTCCTGACTTGCTCGACACAGACTTTCAGCACGATAGGCCAGTATACACCCTGTCGAAACACTTTGGAGGCGACTTTTCTTGCGGCCTGGTGTGCACCACAGAGCGCCTGGTGTATTTATTTCGCCATTTCCTCACCTTCGGCAAAGGAGATGCAGCGAAGCAAGGGTTGGAGCACCCCGGAGCGATATAGCTGGCCCGAGACCAGCTTGTATTCTGCGGCTCTGAGCTGTAGGCGCTTTGCTTCTGCTTCGTCCTCCGGGAGCCAATCGTTCTTGAGGTACTTTACGAACGGGGTTCGCCAGTCCTCTGGGTCTTCACCCAGCTCTGCCTGGTCGATTGCCATGATGTCCAGGCTCTCTATGGGCACACTTGGTGTGTATAGGACCTCAAAAAAAGATGCCTGGCGAATGTGGGCCCCCACAAGCAGCAGATTTCGCCAGGGCATCTGCTTCCTCGTTCTGGCCTCTAGGTAAGTGTTCGACCGTTATGTCGGCGAAGCACTTTTCCAAAGATCGAACAGCCTCCAGATACCTCTTCATTCCTTCTTCTTTTGCCTCAAAGGATTTTTCAACATGACTTGCCACCAATTTGGAGTCAGTTCGGATGAGCAAGCGTTGAACCCCCAATGCTTTCGCCTTTTTTAGGCCCAGCAGAATAGCTTCGTATTCCGCCGCGTTGTTGGTTTTGTCAAACTGTAGCCTTGCGGCGTACCGAATCGGCACGCCCCCTGGAGAAGTAAGCACTGCCGCAGCGCCCGCCCCCTTGTGCGACCATGAGCCGTCGGAGTACATCACCCAGGGTTGTTCGACAGGCTCGGGCTCAAGGGCGAATGCCGGTGTCCATTCGGCGACGAAGTCAGCTAGGACTTGGGACTTGATGGCAGTGCGGGCGACATAATGCAAGTCGAAGGGAGATAACTCCGCCGCCCACTTGCTGAGCCGGCCAGTAACTTCCTTGCCCCGAAGTACTTCGCCCAAAGGGTACTGTGATAGCACCGTGACTTTGTAGGCCTGAAAGTAGTGTTTAAGCTTGCGCGAAGCCATCACCAGGGCGTAAGCAAGCTTCTCCATTTCAATGTATCTTATCTTCGCTCCTTGCAAGGCTTCAGAGACAAAATACACTGGTTTCTGGCCTGACTCTGTCTCTTGGACGAGGGCTGCACTGACCGCCACCGACGAAGCTGCTAGGTGGAGTAGCAGTTCGCTTCCTGGTGCTAGGTTGATCAAAGCGGGTGGGCTTTGCAGATATTGCTTCAGCTCGTCGAACGCTGATTGGCATTCGGGTGTCCAGGTAAACTTTCCTGCGTCCCAGAGGGTCTTGAAGAAGGGCAAGCCTCTTTCGGCTGCCTTTGAGAGGAATCGACAGAGTGCCATAATTCGGCCTGCGAGCTTTTGTACTTCGCGTACGCTCGATGGGGGCTTCATTTGCTGAATGGCATTGATTCTCTCAGGGTTCGCCTCGATACCCCTTTCAAAAACAAGGAAACCCAACAACTTGCCCGCGCGAACACCAAAAACACACTTCTCAGGATTTAGTTTCATACCCACCGCGCATAAGTTGTCGAAGGTCTCTTGCAAGTCAGACGCATGGTCGAAAGCCTTGCGGCTTTTTACGACAATATCGTCAACATAAGCCTCCACATTTTGCCCCAACTGCTTGTAAAGGACCTTGTACACCAGCCTGGCGAAGGTTGCCCCGGCGTTCCTCAGGCCGAAAGGCATCCTGAGGTGGCAAAAGGTGCCGAATGGTGTGATGAAGGCTGTCTTGGGGATGTCGGCTGGGTTCATGTGGATCTGGTGCCAAAGTACTCATCCAAAAAGCTCATGAGTTCGCAGCCAGCTGTCGAATCCACGAGTTAGTCGATCCGTGGCAAGGGGAAGTCGTCCTTTGGGCACGCCTTGTTGAGGTCTGTGAAATCGACACACATGCGCCATTTGCTGTTCGATTTCCGCACCAGTACCGGATTCGCCAGCCACTCGGGGTGGTCGATCTCCTGGATCACCCTAGCCTTGAGCAGCTTTTGGACTTCGGCTTTTGCTGCTTCTTGGCGATCAGTGGACATCTTGTGTAGCTTCTATTTCCTTGGCTTGGCATCCGGCTTGACCGCCAGGTGATGCATGATGAGGTCTGTCGAAACACCTCCCACCTCATCGGGGCCTAGGCGAAGATATCAATGTTTTTCTTGAGCACCTCTAGGATGTCCTCAACTTCTCTTTTGCCCATGTCGCCCCCCAGCGATACAAGCCTTGCGGGATCGGCATCGTTGACCTGCATCTTGATTACCCTGCCGTGAGGGGCGCGCTTCGGCGCGTGCTTCGCCCGGTCATGCGGTTCGGCCTCAAAATTGTGCACTGCTCTGTTGATTACGGCAAAATCGCCCTTTGATGTAGCTAAAGGTTGAAGCCCCTTGACCACGATCACTCCTGCAGGGCCAGGCATCTTGAGCTTGAGATAATTGTGGTGGGAGATAGCTTCGAACTTGTTCAAGGTCGCACGGCCGAAGATGGCATTGTAGTTGTACGGGATGTCAACAATGTCGAACAGTATTTGCTCTTCGCGTCTGTTTTTGCCTATGCCGAAGGCTACCATCAATTGCGCTTGGCCTAGGACTTGAACTGCTTCTCCGCCGAAACCACGAAGCGAGGCCAGTGCTTGGTAAGGGCTAGGGTAGGCAACCCCATCTTGGCGTATGCTTTGGCAAAGATGACATCGGCCGAACTCCCTCCGTCGACTAAGATTCACCGGACTTCGAAGCTAGCTATCTCGGCCGAGATCACTAGGGGATCTTGATGTGGGAACATCACTCCTTCGGCATCTTCTGGCCCGAAAGAGATCTGCTGGTTCAAATATTGCGGGGCCCCTTCACCCGCCGAAGTGATGATGTCCACCATTCGAGCTGCATCTTCTTTTGCCGTTTTGACAATTGATTCGGCGGGTCGGCCCTTGTAATCACTTGGATTACTCTGCGCTGCACATCTTGGCGTTGTTCGGCCGGGGGTGCTTGTTCTTGAATGGCTTCGCGAGGTGCTTCAACAGATGCTCCCTGTTGCGGCCTTGGATCTTGCGCGTTGCCACGCTGTCGAATGTTTCGGCATTGCTCGGTGGTGTGCGAAGAGCGTCCGTGAAAGGCGCAGTAAAGGTCTTTTCTGACCTTCATACGAATGGGCTGCTGATGGCTGCTTGCTTGATGGGTGTCGAACTCCTTGCGAAGAGCTTGAACTTCTTCGACAGCCATCACAGCCTTGCCTGCACGATCGGTTCTGAATTTCCTTCAAGTCATGGGAGCTTGGCCTTGCCTTGGTGGTTGTCCTTGGTTCGCCGGCTGAGGCTGGCGAACAGTGAGAGGAACTGGTTCGGTGACCTGGGCTTGTACTTGGGCTTGAGCAGCGGCGACAGAGGCTTTATCATACTCAGCCTGGATTGCTTGCCGTCGCTTGGAATCCTCTTCGCCCCTTGTGTACCCATCAATGATGCGAAGCAGGTGCTCAAGCGTCTGTGGCTCTTTGTTGGTGATTTTTCTTGTGAGTTCGCCCTCGAGCTGCCCAGCCGAAGCGGCGTTGATGACGGACGCCTTAGTTATGTCTTGCACTTAACATCGGGCTTGCGAGAAGCGACGAATGTACTCCCTTATCGATTCCCTCGGCCTCTGGCGAATGCCGAGTACATGCTGCTGCGTCTTCGGCTCCTCGTAGGTGCCTCGAAAGTTAAGGACAAAGACATCGCGCAATTGCTCCCATGAGTAAATGCTGTTAGCTGGTAAATTGAAATACCAAGAACGGGCGATGCCGTCTATAGCGAGATGTATTACCTTCGCCTTGGTATTTTCGTCGCCATGAGCGGCTTCGATCGCGGACTCGTAGATGGATAGGAACTCTTTTGGGTCCGTTTTGCCCGAATAGCGTGGGACGGATGGGAACTTGAACTGAGTTGGGATTGGACGGATCTCGATTCCCCCGCTTAGTGGTAGCCCCTTTTCGCCACCTGCCCTATTCACGGCACCTTGCTGTGGATATGGCGTGGCGAAGGGCGAAGTCATGGCCTGCGCATGGGGCTGGGACACAATGTTTGGCTGCCCGGCTCAGATCGGTGATGCTTGGTGGGCCGCCATGGATGGGTCAAACGTCGGCTGGGTCCATGCCATGGCGACCTGGTTTGGTGCTTGGTTTGCTCCGAAGCCTGGTGTTGGTGCCTGTGGCCGAATGGTTGGTGCTTGAGTAGCGTTGGTGAAGTCGAACTGTGGTCCTTGACTCCAAGGCGAAGCCCCCGGACCAGGCTGATTCGACGGCAACCAATTAGGTGCACCTTGACTCGTGTTCCCCTCCGGCTGGGCCGAAGGGGTTGTACCTGAAATGTTGTGGGGTTGGCTGAGCTGCTGAAGGAAAGCTTGAAGCTGTGCCTGCAAGGCCGAAGCCCCTTCTGCCATTGCTTGTGACATTTGGCCAGGTGGTTGAGGATGCACTTGGGCAGCGACCGGCTGAGGTTGCGGCTGCACATGAGGGGCCGGATGTACTGCTGTGGTCGGAGGCTGCCCAGCGAAGTATACTGGCATTTGCATGGCTTGTGGCGGATGGGGCTGGATTGATGCTTGCGGGTAGACTTGGGGTGGGATGTAGCCCGCCGAATACTGGAGGATTGGGGCCGAAGCGACCTTGGCCTGCCTCGCCGTCTCATACGCCTGCTGCTGTTCTTGCATCTGACGAAGCATGTCTTGGAGTCGCGTCATGTTCTGGCGCATGGCCTCCATGTCGGCTTCGGCATGTGCTTCAAGGTCGGGGTTGACTTGTGCGGCGGCGAGCGCAGTCAAAACCGTTGCTGGCTGTGACGAAGCGGCTTGGGGCACCAGCAGCTGGCATGTCGAAAGGATCTCCACCCTGGTCTGGAGCGCCCTTGCCGCCGCGGCTGCCTTCGCCGCATCAACCGTGTTCGGTATCTGCCTCGATGAGGTGGCAGGAGCCGAAGGCGGTAGTTGTGGCGCGGGTGCTGAATCCGATGGCGCTCCCCTATCTTCGGCGATGAACGCCGAAGGCTCTGCTCCTTCTTCGGCGGCCATCTCCCCTCCTGCTTCGCTCTCCTTTCGCCTTGTAACCTTCTCCTTCACGACCCTCTTCGGTGGCATTCGTTCTCAGTGGTTTCGCTCGGAGGTCCACACGGTCGGCGCCAGCTATTGTCGAAACGACAACCGCATATGTCGAATTACGTGGTTACTCAACAGTGGTTGGAAAGCAGTAATAGTGTATTAAATTGAGAATTTTTCTTGGGATCCCCCTTTACATGGCCCTATGGGTCTATTTATACCTTTGTTGCAGGCCTCCCTATTAGGGTTTAGGTTTTACAGAGAAATTTACATGGTTGCCCTTATGAAAGGGACATTTACATGGGTATACAGTGTAATTGAGGTACATGGGCCTCTAATGGACCGTTTGGCGAACGTTGGCCCCAATGGCCATGTCACGCCCTGAAGCTTTCCCCTTCTTCTTTCTTTAAAAAAATTGTTAAATAAATCATCCGAAGAAAAAGGTTTGAATTAACCTAGAGCTAATTCCTTAATTAATAAATGCATTTAATAATCGAATTCGGCGTGGTGGAATTTTTCTTGAGTTCCCCATGCTCCAATGCATTAACAAGATTTTTAGCGGAATTTTCGGAGCCTTGGAAATAATTTTAACCAATTAAAAATCACCAAAGTGCAATTTTAAATCCCAGGAAAAATCCTTTCCCCTTTTTCCTTTTTTCCCTTTTCTTTTCCTCTTTTTCCATCTTCTTGGGCCGTCGGCCTAGTCCACCCCCCACTTTCTCCCGCCAGCGCTCGGCCTTCCTCTTGTTGGGCCGGCCCATGCGCCCCTCCCTCCTCTCTCTGGGACGCCGACAGGTGGGCCCCACCTGTCGGTCGTCTCCCACCTCCGGCCGTTGGAGCCGGAGCTCCAACCGCTGCCACCGAAACCGCCGCGCCGCCGCCTCCTCCGCTCCTCCCGCGCCCATGCCGCGCCGCTCCCGCGTCCTCCCCACGTCGCTGCCCTCTCCCCCACGTCTCCCGCCCCGCGCGCGCACGAAATGGTCGGGATTCATTTTGAATCCCACCCCCATTCTCTCTCTCCACCCCCACGTCGCCGGCCAAATCGGCCACCTCCCCGGCCACGTCCGCCCCCTCCCGCACCTATAAATCACTCCCCACGTCCCCCTCTCTCGTTTTTCGCACTCGCCGCGCCCGCCCGTGCTTCCTATCGTCGCCGTGCCGCTCGCCCCTTGCGCCGCCGCCTACCGCCGTCTCCGGCTGCAATCCGCCACCATCTGAGGGGCCCGCGTGCCGTCGCCCCTCCCTCTCCCCTTGTGCCGCTGACAAGCGGGGCCCGCGTGCCGGCGCCCCCCCTCCCCTTGGGTGACGTCAGCCCTGGGTTTTATTGCGCAATAAATAATTAAGGCTTTTTCTTTGTTAGTAAAAACACAGTTTATCTTCTAAAATTCATAAGTAATTCATCCGAGCTCCGTTTAAGTCCATTCAAGTCTCAGTAAATCAAGAAAAATGTATAGAATCCATTAAAAATGGTTTTGTTTCCTGTTTCAGTAGTCTTATAGCTTGTTTTGCTTGTGTGCTTTGTTTGTCGCGTAGATTTCGGCCGTTTCGTCGTTCTGCGGTTTCTCGAAGACGTTGCTGTGGTCTCATCAGTGCGAGAGCAAGGCAAGTCATGCAATACAATTGATCATATTGTACCCAATTTACAAATATTCCGCATTTCTACTAAATGTTGCATTCTTTTGCAATGTCATGTGGGATGGGTCCTATTACTCAGCCATATATTGTTTACCTTATGCCATTGATAACTTGGGTATCAAAATGACTAGATGTTGGTTTAGGAAATGCTTAGCCATGCTTAGTTCAACTAGTACACCAACGGGGATCACATTATTGCATAAACTTTGTCTATTAGCATAGCTTTGGATTGGTGCCACCGCAATGGTGTTAGTTAATTAAAACACACTGAATGGTGGGCTGTGGGTGTATGGTTTTGTTGGTCGCGCCCATGGGATTTAAGGACCGGTTCACGGGAAACCCTGGGAGACTTACCGTGCTTACCACAAGCGGGAGTGGGTAACTGCTTGATCTGAAGTATAGCTCGATCCTTTCCTAGGCACCGGTGGCGAGGGTGGGCGTGATGGAGTTGGGTCGGCCGGGGTGTCCGGTTGTCCAGCTGCCGGATTCACCGCGGCGCAAGAGGGGACCGCCCACTGCCTTTTGAGGGGTGGGGGTGAAACCTTAGCGTGGTGTGGATGGTTAGGGGAGGGTTATGCGAAGGGTCTTGTCATGATTTCCCCCTTTGCAGTATCATGGTGATACTTCGGGGCATGGCGACATGTGTGGAATCGTGTCTTGTGGGTACAGTTGTACACCTCTGGCCAGAGTAAAACTATTCGAATAGCCGTGCCCGCAGTTATGGGCGATCAACCAGATTCACCGTGATTAGTCTCACCCCTAGTTTAGCTCAATGCACTGGTGTAGTTCAGGTGGTTGGTTGGGCCTGTTGCAACATGGTGTAGCATTGGACAGTGATTAGTTAATATTGATTAATTACTACCACTGTTTTACTGTTTTCAACTACTGGTTTTAAATGCCTGCTTTATGCAAATGAACCTTTGGCCACCTTTGGTTATACCCTGCATCATACCTTCTCTTCCGGTATGACTTGCCGAGTACAGTGGGTAGTACTCAGTCTTGCTCTCTTTTCCCCCACACCAGAGCTAAAGATCTTCCTAGTGGGAACTGTCTTATCGGAGTTGGTTTCGTCGCTGCCGTCAAGGAATGCCTATGGAGTGGAGTCGCCCCGCTGCAGAAGTCAAGCTTCCAAGTCTAGCTCGTTTTATCTTTTCCGCTGCATTTGTAATCTTTTCTATTTTGTAACACGTGGATCTGTATGTCAACAATTGTTGTTTGTGTACCCTGGTTGGTCCTGGACAGGGATTTAATGCACATTCAGCATAGAAATTCTGGTTCGTGAATTTCTGGGCGTGACAGGCCACCGGGCTTGAGCGGCTGGGATGGCCTCTAGGGCCTCCTCGAAGCTGGACTCGTTATGGCGAAGTCACCCTCCTTTGTCACACTCTTCGCCACATAGTCTTCGCCCAAGAAGCCTTCAGCCTTGTGAGATACCAGCGTGATTCTTCATCATTCGCCATCTTTGCTTCATAGTCTTCGCCATGGGGGCTTCGCCCCGACGAACTCGACGCCTTGGGCTTGAACCCTCACTGGTTGCGTGGTTTCGGCAGGTCTGGTCGAAGGGTCTCATGTCATACCGCCAACACATATTTTAAATATGTACCTTTTCTTTTTTTTTTCAATCCTTTGTTACAAAGGACCTTTAATTATTATTAAATCATAATTTTCCACCCATATTACCTTTATTTACTATATAAAATTTAGATAATGTAGCCGTTCTAACTACAAATATTTGAGCAAAATTTGCACCGTGAAAAGATTAATGAATTCAAATGTGTGAGTCTAAAGTCCAGATTCAATCACCACCAAGGATCTTGGAACATGATGCATACTCTGGGCCTAAACCCAACGGAGGCAGAGCTGCAAGATATTATTAGGTTGCATTCATTAGATGGGTTTGGGAGCTAATCTCCCACTCATGTAAAATGAAGTGACTCATTACATTAGAGTATGATTAATTATGTATTAGTTAATTTTTTATAAGATGTATTAATATGATTTTTAAAGCAATTTTCTATAGAAAACTTTTAGAAAAAACACCGTTTAGTAGTTTGGAAAGTGTGTGCATAGAAAACGAAGAAGCTAAGTTAGGAAATGAGGGGGAAGAACACAACATTGGCAAGGTGGGCACCGACGGAAGTGCCAGCATCGACTTTCCACGACTTCCTAAGCCTAATAGCACACTAGGTAATGAGGTGAAGGACAAAGGAATGAGAGGAGGGGCAGAGGGAGACATTCCACGCCTTCGACAAGGACTAGAAAATAGCTTCATCTCTATCGCCGAGCCCTGCCACGTCATGTCCAATGCATCAGGAGAGGCCCACTGATGAGGAGGTCGATAAGATACTCCGCGAGGCCGATGGTGACATGCAGATCAATTATGAGGTGTTCGTAACTAAATTCAGAAAAGAAAACAAGCAATTTGATTAAAATACACATTCAAGAACAACAAAAAAAACCACTAAAACTATAAAAAAAATATATAACAGTCCACACATAAAAGTATAAGTTATAAATACCTGAAATTTGGAATAATAAAATAAGTATTAAAGATGAGTCCAAATACAACACAATACGAGATCAAGTACAATTTAAAATCCTTAAAAGGACAATTTAGAATAAAATAATAATTTGTTTTGAATACAAATTCGAAATTAGAATCATTCAATCACTAAATTCAAAATATAACAAATATTTTTTAAAGAGCTTATCTTTATAGATTCACATGCATAACGAATTGCATATATATATGAATCAATTAAAAAAAGGGTTGACGGGTGGTAAAAACGGTTATTGCCAATAAAAGTTTATTGAGATTTATTAAAAAAAAAGATACAATGAACACACAACTAAAAATAGAAAACACCTTACTGTAATTCACTAGAACGGATACCCTCATCTCAATCGGGCGGTAAGCCCCATCTCAATCGGGCATGGCGTTCGTCACAGGCTAGAAGTCACTGATGTGAAGTGCTATCTCAATCGGGCAAACGGCCGTCACGGATGATTCTATCTCAATCGGGCCCTAAGTAAAGTCCGTCACCGATAGCTTTGACCCAGATGACCAGTCAAACTATAGCCCGTCACAAATGACCTATCTCAATCGGGCCACAACTAGCGCCCGTCACAGATGACCCTTATCTGTGACGGGCATTAACTATAGCCCGTCATAGATGAGTATATTCCAAAAATAAATAAATTTTATTTTTTTGGCTAGCCCTCACTCGTGTGCACCCACGCGGGAAGTTCAAACTTCCCGGTCGGTCACCCATCCCGAAATTGCTCGCGACCAAGCACACTTAACGTCAAAGTTCTTTAGAGATTGGCTTCCAGAAAAGTAATTGTAACATGTTGGTATAAGTATTCTATTAATTCTATTATACCCTAGGCCAGAATGTCAAATTGGGGTTATTAAATGATTTCAAATGGAAAAATCACCAAAACCAAAGTTGTAGAACTCATCGAGGTGCAAAATTTTTATTTTGGTCATTTCTCCATCTGACTCTATTTAGACAATTTGAAATTTGAAATTCAAAGTTTGAAAAGTTCAAATAGAATTTTAGATCAGTGAACGACTTCAACTAAAAAAGTCATCAACAACAAAGTTGTATAACTCATCAAAATCTATAACTTTTATTTTGGTCATTTTTCTATATAACATTTTTTGAACCGTTTGAATTTGAATTTGAAAATATGACAACTTCAAACAACATTTTCAAATACTAAATGATATCAACTGAAAAAGTCATCAACAACAAAGTTAAATAACTCATCAAGATCTAAAACTTTTATTTTGGTCATTTCTTCATACAACAAAGTGATAGTAACATTGTTCACAAAATTGACATTTCTCTTATCTAGTTTTATAAACTATAACACATATATGTAAAATTTGTGAATAATATTACTAACATTTCGTCAGATGAAGAAATAACAAAAATAAAAGTTTTAGATCTTGATGAGTTATTCAACTTTGTTGTTGATGACTTTTTCAATTGAAATCATTTAGTATTTGAAAATGTTGTTTGAAGTTGTCATATTTTTAAATTCAAATTCAAACTGTTCAAAAAAATGTTATATTGAAAAATGACCAAACTAAAAGTTTTAAATATTGATAAGTTATACAACTTTGTTGTTGACATTTTTTCCATTTGAAATCATTTACTACCCGTAAAATTATTTTGCTATAGTCAACTTACAAATATAAACATTTCATATGAAAAATGGAAAAATAGTCATCGGTGACGGGCTTTAGTTAATGCCCGATAGAGATTAAGTATATAGCCCGTCACTGATGAGTCATCTGTGACGGGCCTAGTTGTTATCTCAAACGGGCCTCAAGTTGGTGCACGTCACAGATGATGGTCATTTGTGACGGGCCACAACTTTAGGCCCGTTTGAGATATGGAATGTTATCTCAATCGGGCCTAAAGTTGTGGCCCGTCACTGATAGGTGTCATTCGTGACGGGCTTAAGTTTTATACCCATCTAGCATGTCTGTGCGACCATATCTCAATCGGGCACTTTTCGGCCCGATTGAGATGACTTCCTTGTGACGGCCCACTATTTCTAAGCATATTAGAGCCCGTCACAGATAAAAGGATCTGTACTAGTGATTTCAGTGATTTCAGTTTATTTTGTTAGAACTATTTTCAAAATAAACTAATGCGCATGCCCGCGCATCTATCCTCCTAGTTAAAATAATATGTGTAACTTTATATCTAACTATATAGAAATTACAATGTAGTTATAATGTAACTATAATATAATTACACTGTAGTTACATCACAACTATACTTATATTTAAAAGTATTTTTTGCAAAAAAAAAACTTGCGACAGTTTTTTTTACCAATTCCGAAGAAATTTTATACGCATCAGTGATGTGTGTGCTTGCAGGAAATACTACGTGCTTGCAACACGTAGATCTGCTCGATCAGTCAATCATTTTCCAGGATGGGGCAATGCGTGAGAAGAATTTTTATATTGAACAAAACATCATTTTCTTCACATTAACTAAACTTTAGTTTGAATATTTCTACCATGAACCAGTTTAGATTGAGTTCTAAACAGTTATTTGGGTCGGTGTGATCGATAGATACCTAAAAGATAGTTTGAGTACGCCCAAGACCAGACTTTTTACCGTGTCAAAGTGATGAAGGTGCCGCGTTATATGAGAATACAAAGAAAAGCAAACCTCCCTAGTCCCCACAACTGTTTCATACTCCCTCTTTCCTAAATTGATTATCATATAATGGAATTCAAAATTTCTCAAATTGATCATCATATAATTGCATAAATACGGATTTCATCATAATACAATTAATGCAGCATGGGAGAATATGTACATGCTAAGGTGTAAATGGCATAGTGTTTTAATCTATGTAGAATGTGTGCACGATGTCTTTGATTATTGTGATTTAAATTATTCTTGGTCTTGGTGTATAAACATATATGATAATCAATTTAGAAAGGAGGGAGTATCATTTAAAATAGGCTTGTTTCTAACATGAATATTTTTATTAAAAAATCAATTGATTTTTTTTTAAATTACTCCCTCCGTACTTATAAAGGAAGTCGTTTAGGATAATGTTTAAGTCAAACCTTGGGAATATAAATCATAAATAACTCTCAAGTTATTGAGTTTGAAAATATAAAAATTATATGAATAGATTTGTCTTGAAAAATGCTTTCATAAAAGCATACATATATCACTTTTCAATAAATATTTTTATAGAAACAAGAAGTCGAAGTTGTGTTTTGGAAACCGTTTCGCTGTCCAAAACGACTTTCTTTACGAGTACGGAGAGAGTACAAAATAATGTTTCCCTAACAAACAACTACAACAAAAGGATGATAAAAGACTAAAAATGCTTTCCTAGAGCTATTTATTTTTCTAGATTATTTGGGGTCTCTTACTCCTAAATCTTATACCGTGGAATTGAAGTCGAACCAATCGCTACTACATCCTTAGTTTGAAAAGTATTGAAGTAAAGTGGATATACTCCATAAAACAAATAGAAAATGCGGAGCTACCTTTTCCTAGTATCTCTACAACTCAACTCAGTTCCATATGAGCTGTCTTTCTAGTTGTTGAAATCGAGTCAATTTGACTCTCATTCTCCACCTGTTTGTCATTGGGCTAGTTAGGGCAAAAATGAGTTTCCAATTAGGCCCACAGAGTTGACTAGCCCTTCCTCCCACCACCCCCCCCCCCCCCCCCCCCAAACAGCCCAACCCAACACATGCCACCACTAACCAGCCCGGCCCATTTATACCGGCGATCTAAAACTTTAGCTCCACGCCACGACGAATCCCAACCGTCCGTCCAACCGCATCGGCCAATCTCCACAGTTGGACCCACCACCCCTCGCTACATATATATAAGCCGCATTCGTCTCCCCCACCCGCCGCCTCATCGAAGACCCACGAGCTCTCGTCACCGGCAGCGGAAAGAAGCAAGCAGCGGTGAGGAGGCAGCCATGGTGAAGGGACGCACGGGGCAACACAGGAGGCTCTATGTCCAGGGCATAATCCTCGGCTACAAAAGGTGAATGAGCGCGTCCGCGGAATCTGTAAATCCTCTTGGATCTGCGCGGCATTTCTTGCTGCGGTCATGGCGGCGGTGAGCCTGATGTTGGGTGTTGAGCACAGATCGAAGTTGAACCAGTACGAGAACACGTCGATGGTGCAGATCGAGGGGATGAACACGAAGGAGGACGTGGCGTGGTACTCTGGGAAGTGCATGGCGTACGTGTACAAGGCCAAGACCAAGAGCGGCAGCACCCACTACCGATGCCAAAAAAATAAAAAAAAATCAGGCGGTCAAATGTTCCAGCTAACCAACGAGTGAAACATCAAAGTTATATATGGTGAATAAAAAAACCAGCAACTGAAACATTTAAAAAATTTATGAAAGATGGTAAAAATATACGTTGAAATATGTTGCTATCACATATAAAACAACTAGTGTTAACAGATTGAAACATATGTTTTTCTTTGGGTGAATAGCCAAAGTAGTCCTCCAAGTTTCATCTGAGGTTCGGTTTAGTCCTTGATGTTTCAATCTATCCATATTAGTCCTTCAAGTTTTCATTTTGGGCAATTTTACGGTTCTTGAGGAGATACCATGAGGTACCATTTTTTCTATTGTAAATTTGGTACCTCTTGGTACCTAGGTACTATGAGGTACCATGAGGTACCAAATTTTACACTAAATTTTTGGTACCTCATGGTACCTTCTCAAGAACCGTCAAATTGCTCTTTCATTTTAGTTCAAACTTATCCTTGAACCAACAACTCTCTTTATAAATGACACTTATACCCCTCATCATTCACATATATAAGAGAAAAATTGCATGCTTAAATTTTTTATAGATAATACATAGTATATTATGTAAAACGAAAAAAAATTATGCACTAACAAGTGTATACGATAGCCATTGCTTAAGTTTCATGTGCACATGTTGAAATAATGAGAAGTACATCTATAATGTTGTTTATTCATATTGGCTTTCTTTTTTCTAGTATATAGATGTATACAAATTAAGAGCAAAAATGACATTTTCTTATAGAAATATTGACTAGAAATAGCCATATGGCATATTAAGTGGACCCAAGAATGATTTCAAGCCAAAACAAATATTTGAAGGACCTATGTGGACAAAATGAAACGTTTGAGCCTTCGCTAAAACTTGAGGGACTAAATTAGCTATTCACCCTTTTTCTTTTATCAAAATATAATCATGTAATATTTTGTTGGAAAGATTTAATTACAACGAATACAATAGTGTGATTGGATCGTAGATTGGATACACATTGAAATATATTACTATCACGTAGCATGAAACATCGAGTTTTAACCGTTTGAAATGTATATTTTTCTTTTGTCATAATATAATCATGCGATATCTTGTTATAAAGATTTAATTTCAACAGTACAATGGTATAATCGGATTGTAAATCGGATAATAGTTAATGAGAAAAAAAATTATAAATCTTAATATATTGTATGTATCGCTGGAGCAAAAGAGGGAGCAGTGGTACAGTGGTTAGTCTGAGCGTCCAATAAAATTTTTGCTATTTCTCATATCATTCTCATTATATTTTAACAAAAATCTATTCATCGTTTCCGTGAAATTTAAAATATATTCATATGATATTCAACAAATTGGTAGCAGTGCGCCGGGCGTCGTCTTCTTTCCCTAACACTAACGGCCGCAGGAGTGAGTCGCTGCAGGCGATTTAGTAGACTTTCCAAGGTTGCTAGTTTCTGCGCAGCGAGAGACATGCCAAGGCAGCAAGGCCCAACTGGTTATCCCGATTGGCCCATTAGGTTGTTTGCTTGTTCTGCTGCTTTGCACTGTGGGCCGTTGGCCTACTGCTGCCTTCGTTGGGCAGACTGCGTTGTCGGCCTGTTGTTGTTTTCTTTTACCCTTTTTTGCGAGTTCATCTTTTTCTTTTTTTTGGGCTTTTGCTTACGGTTATAGACTACAGCGTAACTGTTTGGAAAAGTCCATTTTTTGGTCCCTTAATTATCGGAAATGCTTACCATCGGCCGTTCGGCCAGAAATAAAAAATCGGACGTCTCAACCTAAAAGAACAACAGTGTAGGTGCATGGTGAAACGGTGCAGGATGCTACGCGTCGGACGTCGCCCGACCCTGCACTGCCCCGTGCTGTGCTGCTGGCTTGTCTTACCCTGCATGCTTTAGTACTGGTACTTCTCTCTCCTTTTTTTCTCTAGTTTGGTTTGCTACACATCCATGCAACTTTTTTTTATCAATTTTCTAAATGATTTTTCTTCTAAATTGTTGATCCAATTTACGATCAAATAACACCATTGTGTTCATTTTGATTAAATCTTTAAAGCAAGATCCCACATGACCATATTAAGAAAAAAAAGATAATATTTTTAAATGAAACATTTTTATATACTACATGAAATATTAGGTTGTAATGATTGAAACAACACATGATATTTTCTGAAACATTTTTATATACTACATGAAACATCGGGGTGTAATGATTGAAACATCACATAATATTTACTGAAACATCCAAATAATAAAATGTGTAACATTTGCAAATGAATCAACAAATCATCGGAATAAGTCACATGCACATAACACCATGTACAACATTAGATAAAAATTCATTATAACATGAAAACTTAAAATGTGCAACATATTTGGAAAACATTCTCTTTTCGCACGTGAAACATCGAATTTGAACAGTTGAAACATATATATTATTTTGATCAGAATATAATTATATGAGATCTTGTTGTGGAGATTTAATTACAATGAGTATGATGGTGTAATTAGATTCAAGAACGAATGAGTAATTTAAAAGAAAAAAGTATTTAAAACTTGCTAATAAAATTGTATCCTTTACACATATCAAACTCATAGTAGCAAAAAGAGAGTGCATGCAGAGGAAAACTAGCCAGGCTACACGTGTGAAGAGAGAAAAAAAGAACACAGAGTAGTGTAGAATGAGTAGGCACCCAAGTAGTAGCGTCCGATTTTTTTCATTACACCGGACGACCGATCTGAAGCGTTTTCCTGAAACGGTTGGTTAGGTGTATTGACAAGCGACGGAGCATGCATGCAAACATGTTTCAAAATTTAAATGATTTTTTCTCTTAAACTATTTATCCAAATTTCAAACTGATTATATCATTAGATTCGTTACAATTAAATCTTTATAACAAGATATCATATGACTACATTCCGACGACTTTTAATTTTACTTTTTAAATGTTGCACACATTGTTACTGAAATGTTCCAACAAGCATTTGTTGATGTTTCACTAATTCATTAGCAATGTTTCATACTATCTTTTTTTATATGTTTCAGCAAATACATTTTTTATGTTTCAACAATAATTATAATTCGATGTCTCAATCTAAATATAAAAAATGTTTCACTAGTCGGGACTTAATGTTTCATGTAATAATGATTATTGTTGCCGTCAATACTTTTTATATGTTATACCTCTTTGGAACAATTTGTGAAGTGGGTTGAAACATCTCCACAAGTGATGAAAGAATTATTTTTAAATAGTTCAACATAAGTTTGTTTTCTTCTAGAACGCATATATATTTTTATCAAAATATATTCATGTGAGATCTTGTTATAAATTATAGATTGGATATATATTTTAGAATAAAATTTTGTTTAAAGTTTGATTGAGAGAGAGAGAGAAAGATGGTGCCTTAGGCCACCTTGGCAACCAGCTCTACTCCTGCATGCATGCATGCGACAACCTCGCTTCTCCAACGCGTCCCTGCATACAGATGAGGAGCAGCATTCGTTATTTGTAAAAATATTGAACGTACGATTTGTAGCGTTCGATTTAAAAATATTTCAACATAATTAAGTATTTGTGCAAAAATCTAATGGTATAATTGAAATTTAGATCAGATATATAATTTTGGAGAAAAATTTTTACAATTTGAGGAAAAAATTAGGCACGTGTAATAGGAGGGAGAAGGAGAGAAAGTATGCAAGCAGCAGCGCAAGCAACACATGCAGGGCAGGCAAGCAACGCGGCACAGGAGCAACACGGGCGCGCGGCAGTGCGGGGGCGAGTGTTGACCAACAAGTGAAACATTAAGTTATATATGGTGAAACAAAAAAAAACAACAACTGAAACATTTTAATATTTTTATGAAACATGGTGAAGATACACATTGAAACACGCCGCTGTCACATATGAAACAACAAGTATTGACGGATTGAAACATATGTTTTTCTTTTATCAAAATATAATCATGCGATATCTTGTTGTAAAGATTTAATTACAACGAATACAACGGTGTGATCGGATCATAGATTGAATAAGTAATTTAAAAGAAAAATCATTTTGAAGCTTGCTAAAATACATGCATGTTGCATACATGATGTGGAGAGAGAGTAGTAGCAGGTAGTTTCAGAAATTTTGTGAAACACACTGAAGACACATATTGAAACATATCACTATCACATATGAAACATTTTGTTCTAACGGTTTGAAACATAAATTTTTCTTTTGACATAATATAATCATGTGATATCTTATTGTAAAGATTTAATTGCAACGAATACAACAGTGTGATCAGATCGTAGATCGGATTAGTAATTTAGGAGGGAAAAATATTTAAAGAGAGGAGGAAAGAATGAAAAGAAACAGCTAGACACATATGTTAACGTGACATGGTTCGTTCTCACATGTGTTCGTTTAGACATCCGATTTTTGGTGTGATGCCGGACGTCCGAGCCGCAGCGCTCTCCCTTAATTATGGGTCGAGTTCACTTAAAAATATGGGTTGAGTTTCATTCTCATTATCCTCTAATCATAAAATCCGGTATAGAGTGTCTCCTAATTACCTCGGTTGTTTGTACGATGGTTTTAGTATTAGGTGGTGCCTACATGGCAGTGGCCCCACCTATCATTCTCTTTCTCCTTTTTTACTCAAATAAATTTGATACTACCTCCGTCCATAAAAATTGAATTTCTATTTTGAACCTTTATCCCACAAAAATTATATTTCTACTAATGTGGGACCCAACAAATTGATTACATCAAAACATATTTCCTTCTAATCTCCATTCCTTCCATCACATCTGTAACGTGTTGTCTCAAATTTCCTTCTAATTAATTTTATATATGGAATTTGTAAATATATTGGGTTCATTAAATAAGGTCATTATGGTCATTTTCCAATCCTACTATTGTGTCCTAAATTAGCTAGAATTACATTTTATATGGGACAGAGGTAGTAATAAACATTATTTGGTGGGACCCACGTGTCAAAAGAAGCCCTTTTCTCCATCTCTCCCTTGCTAATCTCCACGTCGCCCACCGGGGTTGCGGTCCCCGGCATTGTGAGATGGAGCACAGGCTTGCCTTTTTAGCCAGAACCACTATGGCAAGACCTTGGTCCCTTCTACGGCCTCTTCCATGGAGTACTCCTCCCATCCTTCTTTACAAACCTCTTCTCATCCACGAATCCCTTTCGACGAATCACATCGATCGTCCGTTCGGCGATGGCGCTTGTCAACCTAGGTATTCTCGCCATGAAGAACTGGTGTTCATGGCGAACTCAGGTATCCTTGGGCATGGGCACGAATAGTGCCAACGCCTGACGGATACCTAGCCGGGACCTCCTCCTTCCCGACGAACACGCTCTCCACAATCATGAAGGCGATGCTCGTTGCAAGTGCGGAGATGAAGTACCCGTTCGACGAGGCACCGATTCCAACACCGTCACCCCTCGCGCTGCTCGGGAAAGAGAATGGGGAGGAGACAAGACAGCCACTCGAACTCGGAGACGATGATGCCAACGAGAGATTAAACGTGTCACTAACACATGGGGCCCTTCGTATTTTACTTTTTTACTTTTTTCTCACTAGGATGCCATGTAATCATCGTATGCCCATATAGACAAGTCAACATGCCACATGACCTCCACGTAGGATGAAAACACGGTTTAAACTATTGAGGGATTTAATTTACACCGATTTAATAGTTGAAGGATGTTCTATATCCGATTTTACAGGGATACGTATAGGACTGGACTCATAATTTAAGGATAGAAAGTGGACTTTTATCTAACATTTTGTTTTCCCCGAATGTCTATGCGAGTAAGAGAGCCCACAGGCAGGTAAGAAGGTCATGGAGACCGATCTCTATTGGGCTCCACAGGCCCATTTGAGTTGTGGCCTTGTGGCCTAATTGGCTCATAATTGAAAGGAGTAAGTCCACGTTGACTCCCTTAAAGTGACCTGAATATATTAGGGAAAATTTGAACCATGCCACACAAATTTTGCAAAATACAAAATTTGTGATATGCCACCCTGACCCACATGTCATTGACTCATGTGGGTTCTAAATGTCATTGAGATACGGGTGGCATATCTCAAATTTTGGAAAATTAGGGTGGCATGGTTCCAACAAACCCAATATATTATGTGATCCTGAACCGCAAAACCAGATATCTTAACCCCCTAACTATTAAGGCTCCCTTTGAATCGCAGGAATGAGAAAACATAGGAATAGGAAAAACGCAAGATTTTGATAGGAATATAAGTGTAAAACAGAGGATTGCAAAACACAGGAAAAACACAAGAATGGTCGTTTGATTGGACCGCAGGAAAAACGTAGGAATTAGAGGAGAGATAAAGACTTAAAGGAAAGTTTCCAAGAAGTTTGACCTCATGTTAGAATTCCTTCAAAACTTGCATGGCATTAGGCAATCCATAGGAATTTCATACGATTCCATAAGATCCATTCCTTTTGTCAAGGGGTGACCCTCTTTAGCGGGAGGCTGTGAGGCCCCCCTTTGAGAGTTCGGCCGGGGGCAGCGGGTGAGATTCGAGAATTTGGTGAGCGAAACTATGTGTGATCTTGATCTCGGAGGCTCCTCCAAGACGATGAGACAAAAGAGGTTTATATAGGTTCGGGCCGCTATGAAGCGTAATACCCTACTCCTGTGTGTATGTGGACCCCCGTTTTTATAACAGGAATCAATCGTGTAAACAGTACCATTTCCCTGGATCAAGTAGTCTGGTACACACGAGTTCATAGCTGAAATACCAAATGCTCATACACGAGAGTCTAGTGCGAATTATTACAACATAAGCCCGCAGGCATTGTCTTAAATCATCGGACCGAGCGGTCCGGATTACAACCAAAAGCAGAATTAGATAAGGCAGCGGATTTTAGGCAGCGGCATGCCATTGCCACAAGCAACGACCGTACTAAGACCTACTGAGCGCCATCGTCTTCATCTCCCTCCTGATAGTAGGCATAGGGATCCTTCGGAGCTTCATCTCCCGCTTCTGATTAATTTTATATTTGCAAGGGTGAGTACCAACCGTACTCAGCAAGCCACCACAGCAACAATGCATATGAAAGGGGTATTTCAAAGGATGGCTAGGGTGCTTTTGCGCAAAGCAAGTTTTGTAATTCTTTTCACAAGCCTAAGACCTAGCATTGACTGATCAAATTTTAGTACCAGTGTTTGTATTTAAACAACGACGGTTCTGTCCACCATCCATTGTGATCCCAAGGATAGCTTCCCGCTATTGAGTCGTCATGGTTTTCTGAGGACACCCACCTTCCCCCTTCTCAGGAAGTGGCTCCAACAGCATAAAAATTCGTCATGCAACAACCCATCCCACACAAGTTAAGAATTTAGAGACTAGCCAAGTGTAATACATGTCCCGGTGCTCAATAACCGCGAGCACGGCTATTCGAATAGATTTGGTTTACTCACACTGCAGTGGATGTACACTTTACCCGCACTCCGCGACTGCCCAACACATGAGCCTCGTCCCAACACATGAGACGCGTCACGGCAAAGCCTTTTGATAATCTCGCATTGGCAGTACCCGCTCCATGAACTTTAGTCCTCATGCACTCTAGGCGTCATACGTTTCTAGCAGTGAGAGGAGTTCTGGCGCTCCCGGGAAGGGAAAAACACACACTCCTACGTTGCTTCTTGTCGTTGAACCCAGTCCATCATGATTGTTCTCTTATGGGTATCCTCATGTAGTATTGCCAAGCCAGCCTCTGACCATCCGGAACGGGCATCCGCCATCCACCTGGCCATCCGAACCGGGCATCCGCCAGCAGACTGCTTGCCGTATCACACACCTAAAAGAAGACCACTACGCATGGATACTGCCTCCGCTCAGCTATATACTCTGCTAGGTCTATACCCATACGAGAAGTGCGGTTGTACGGGGGTCGTTTCATGCTTAACTTCATGGCTCGGTCCTTAACTGACCAGGGACGGCACTAGCCTTTTCTGGACACCACCCAAATCCTCCAGCCGCCCCAGTCGAAAACAGTTGTTTAGTTTTTATTTCTCCTTTCACAAATCATGTCATCAACATCATGGCAATGTGGCGCTCATGTCTCCACATGCCACATCTCAATTACCTTCCTAAAGGTAATTGCCCAAGCATATAACATTTGGTAAATATGAGTATGCATGATTCTAAAATAGCATTTCTAAGCAATTGTCATAATTGACTAGGGACTCATACGTAAACATGGTTACAAGGATTTTAAGGGTAAACAATAATCAAGGCATGGCATAATCACAAGTAGGATGTTTATCATTGCATGCAATTTTATTTGTAAACAAAATAATTTCGCAATTGGGATCAACATGTTCAAAGAATAGTGATAACTTGCCTTGCTCGAGGTCTTGCGGGTCTTGGCCTTCACCCGGATCCGCGGCTCCCTCGGTCTCTATAGTTATGTGCGTAAGAACAATTTGAATTCGATTAGAATTCAAACAAAATCCAAATAATGACCGAATTGAAAAACGAGCGCGCAAGGTGAATTCTATATAGGCTAATTTATTTGCGTAGTGGAATTATTCTTCTCCCTAAGATATTTTTTAATTTATAGTCATGTCCTAAAACTCATCGAATTATTGAGTTCTAAATCACATGTAAATTATTACCGTGAAATTGATTTCTTAGGGAGATTACTAAAAACAATCTATAATCTATAGGAGTTCATTCCAATTATATTTTCATTAATCCTATATTTAAATGCTAGTACTTTAGGTATTTAATTAGTAAGAATTCATCTAACTGTATTTTCATTAATCCTATAATTAAATGCTAGTATTTTAGGTATTTAATTAGTAAGATTTCATCTAACTATATTTTCATTAATCCTATAATTAAATTCTAATATTTGTAAATATTTTAAATTTCCCCCTAAATTTTTCCCTTTCTTTTCTTTCTCTCTCTCTTTTCTTTTCTTCTCTTCTCTCTCTCTTCTTCTTTTCTTTTCTCTCTCTCTTTTCTTCTTCCCCCTCCCGGCTCCCTTCCTCTTCCTCTCTCGGCTCTTGCTCCACCGGCGGCGACGGTAATGGACGCGAGGGGGGCGCGGCTTACCGACGGCGGCGCTGGCGACGGCGGCGACGGCGACGATGGCGATGGCGACGCAAGGCACGGCGGTTCTGTGGCGGCAGCGCGGTGGCTCTAAGGTGGCGGTGCGGCGGTCACGACGATGGCGGCGCGTGGGGAGAGGGAAGGGGAGGAGAGATGGGGTGGCCAGGGTGGAGAAAAGGAGAGGGGGGTGGCCGGCTTTATAGGGCGCGGGGAGGGGAAGAGAGAAGGGAAGAGGGGAGGGGTGGTGACGTGACATTGGCACGGCGGCGCGGGGCGCGAGAGGGGGGGGCGCACGGCGCGAGGCGCGACAGCGGCGGAGGCGACGGGCGACAGCGACGGGACGGGCGCGCGGCGCGGCGACGCGACGGGCGACGGCGATGGCGACGGCGCGGCGACGTTGGCGCGGCACAGCAAGGGCGGCACGGGGCTCGGGGGCGCGGCGCGGCAGGGGTGGCACGGGGCTCGGGGCGGCGATGGTAACGGCGACGGGACGGCACGCGGCGCGGGCGCGATGGC
Source organism: Oryza glaberrima (assembly GCF_000147395.1). Classification (NCBI taxonomy): domain Eukaryota; kingdom Viridiplantae; phylum Streptophyta; class Magnoliopsida; order Poales; family Poaceae; genus Oryza; species Oryza glaberrima. Next base: position 15,787,181 of record NC_068328.1, on the reverse strand, counting down.
GACGGCCAGCAGCGGCGGCACGGGGCTCGGGGCGGCGTCGGCGCGGTAGCGGGGCAGGGTTAGGGCTAGGGGACCTCGTCGAACACTTTAGGTGCAATGAACAGTGTCGTTTTCTAATTAACCCGATTTTGGCCCATTTATTATTTAAATTTGATTCTTTCATTCCCAAATTTTGCATAAATGAAGTATACTCAATATTTGTGCCATTCCAATCCATGGATTCATTCTAGATTAATTTATTCCATGTTTTATATATTATTATTGTAATTTACTTGAATTTAATTAGAGTTAATTCTCATTCCATTGCTTTTTAACTTTGATGGATATAAATATGGTCGTAATAATATTTTACTCATTTCTATCCTCACCAAATCTTATTTTAAATTGCACTTTAATTATTTACTTTGTCAATTTACTTTTTAGGGTTTATTCCTAACTAATTATCCATTATTCGCGATTTATAAACTCCGAAATCAAAATAAACTAATCGAATAAAATCGGCATGATGCAATTTATTTAAAAAGTTTTTTGAAGGCCCATATTTTTTTGGAATTTTGATTTTTGTTGGTCGAATTTTCAGGGTGTTACAGTGTATGATTCTTCTGTGCTTAGAAAGTCCCTGAATCCCTGGTATGCAAGCCAGGGTTTGACAAGCTTTGGCTCAGGGATCCTCAGTCCGATCCCCCTTCCTCGCTAGGCATGGTCCTCCTTTTATACTCTAAGGGGATACCACATGTGCTGCGAGTGCTACCTAGGGAGAAGGTAAAATATTCTCTATATTAATTACATCTTTTGTGCCTTAGCCCGGAAGCTATCTGCACGTCGGTTGCTACGCGGGGCCCATCAAATCATGCAGGGCGCCCTTGTCATTCGCCATTTAATGGATGAGGACTTCCATATTCTCGTTCACACCAGAAAACGGGAACCCGAGTCAGTTTAGAGTGGTTGGACCAGCTCTGACCGGGGTAAGAGGCTGTGAAGCCCCTCATCATTATGATGGGACGGGACGGAGCACGCCGCTCGCCGCCTGACACACTAACAGGGTGGGGGTACACAGTCGCCGTCCCATCGGTCATTCATCCGGTCACAGACCGGTCAGATGTGCAGCACACCGCATTAAATGCGGCATGACACGGTTGCATAGACCGCTTTAAATGCAGTTAGGTAGGCGTTAGGCGCGCACACCTAACTCTGTACACGTGGGCTAATACATGGAGGGGGTCGGGGCAGCTCGACCCTAAGCGAGGGCGGCCTCCTCCCTCTAGCTTGGAGGGGGCAGCCGCCGCGCCATCCCGGGCTCGACCCCCCTCGGGGGGAGCCACGTGGGTTTTGGGGAGGCCTGACCCCAAGCTGGGAAGGGGCAGCCGCCGCAACCCTCGGGCTCGACCCCCCTCGGGGAGAGCCATGTGGGTTTGAGGGCGGCCTTCTCCCTCTAGCTAGGAAGGGGTAGCCACCGCTCCACCCCGGGCTTGATACCCCCTCGCGGGGAGCCACGTGGGTTTGGGGGCGGCCCGACCCCAAGCTGGGATGGGGCAACCGCCACAACACCCCAGGCTCGACCTCCCCCCCCTCGGGGAGAGCCACGTGGGTTTGAGGGCGGCCTCCTCCCTCTAGCTGGGTGGGGGTAGCCACCGCTCCACCCCGGGCTTGATCCCACCTCGTGGGGAGCCACGTGGGTTTGAGGGCGGCCTCCTCCCTCTAGACGTGATACCGCCGGGCCCATATCACCGACAGTAGCCCCCGGCGTTAGCCCTGACCAAAACATTCCCCCGATGGCCAGGGTTGACGCCACTCTCCTAGTCGAACGATGTGGACCCGGTCTCTTCTCCATTCTTTGCTGGCACTAGGTCCCATGCACCTTTTTCGCCCCAACATGAGGGCGACTCACCAGCCCGTACCTTAGGTTGTGAACTTATTTTCTGTATATATTCTGCAAACGTTGTTAGATTCTCTCGGGCCCGCGACTTCATGCTGCGCACCTCACTTGCCCCTACCTTTTGTTAACCTATATTCATGTTCTACTTCATCTATTCAAACGATTATTTTTGCGTGATGTGAGGACTGAACTTTCCATAGCCAGCAATCCTCACCCGCGATCAAGACAAGCTGGGTGCCATAGCCAGCCGGCGGGGCCAAAGCCAGCTGCTACGGGAGAGCCAGCACAGGGGGCCCCAGGCGTCGACGGCGTCCAGAGCTCGATGCAGGGCTAGGATAGAGCTAGGAATCATAGCCCCCACACTTTTAGCAAAGAATCATTTGAATGGGTGAAGTGAATACAAATTTTTTGTTACCAAGGGGGGCAAACGAGCGTGCGACGCATGGGAATCGTGGGACCACGAGGAAGAGATGGGTGAGAGATAAATATAAGCCATGATAATTTTGCTGATAACCATGAATAAAGAAGACATATACTTAAAGGAAGTATTACAAATGCTATGCTCAAAAAGAGTCTCCGGCCAACGCTGAGCTTTCCCAGAGAGGTCTGCTTTGGTCCGGGTATTATAACACCTCCTTTGTTACCTTTGTTTATCCTTATTTACACGTCGCGACCTTTCAAACCTTTGGCTCAAAGAGGGCTCCCCACCCTAGGCTCCGAACCATTTAGGCCTGCGACCACGTAGCAAACTTGGTCAAGCTCCCATGAGCCTACGCCCCAACGCTACACATTTTGCTCGTTCTTTCCTTTCGGTGGCCTCCTTCCAATCTCTCTTCCTTCTTCATGGATGATTACTTCCGCACGAGTGTGAGAGCCGAAAAATTCTAGAGCCAGCAATCCCCGTCCATAGTTGAGCCGGGCCGGGCACCGTAGCCAGCCAGCGGGTCCAAAGCCAGCCGCTACGGAAGAGCCAGCACAGGGGTTTCCAGGCTTCGACGGCACCCAGAGCTCAACTTAAGGCTAGGATAAGGCTAGAAGACTTAGCTCCCACAATTAGCGAAGAATCGTTCATGTAGATGGGAGAGAGGTTGGGCTCTTACCACTGAGGGGCCAAACAAATGCGCAACACGCGAGCGTCGCAGGGCCATGAGAATAGAATGGGGGGAAATTAAATATAAGATTTTAAGCTAATGAATTGAAAAATTGAAAATACTTGAAGCTTGAAATGACAATCAATTGAGCCGGGGCGAGCACCGTAGCCAGCCGGCGGGACCAAAGCCAGCCGCTACAGAAGAGCTAGCACAGGGGGTCCCGGGCTTCGACGGCACCCGGAGCTCAAAACTGCAAGAGTCCTCCCAGGAGTGAACCGAGGCGGCAGTAGGTTCATGGGCCAACCCCGCGCTTGGCCCTTGAGGGCCATGGGGAAGACGTTCGCCATGACCCGGTCGCCACCCCCCGCCGCCTCTATGATCGCCGTGCAGATCTGGATGGACTCGGAGGGGTCGGCGCCATCATCGTACTTCTCGGTGAGGCAAGGCTGGAGCTTTGGGGGCCCTCAGACATTCCGAAGACTTGCCACAAAGACCTGGTAGCCAAGCTTACCTGGTGGAGATGTGGGGGGCCATGCCCCTGCCTGGGGTGGCGCGACACCCCTGAGGATATTGCGCCTTCCCCCGTGGTGACCCTCTCTAGCGGGAGGCTGTGAAGCCCCCCTTTGAGAGTTCGCCGGCGGAAGCAGGTGAGATTCGAGGATTTGGTGAGCGAAACTGTGTGTGATCTTGATCTCGGAAGCTCCTCCAAGACGATGAGACCAAAGAGGTTTATACAGGTTCGGGCTACTATGAAGCGTAATATCTTACTCCTGTGTGTATGATTCTTCTGTGCTTAGAAAGTCCCTGAATCCCTGGTATGCAAGCTAGGGTTAGACAAGCTTTGGCTCAGGGATCCTCAGTCCGATCCCCCTTCCTCACTAGGCATGGTCCTCCCTTTATACTCTAAGAGGATACCACATGTACTGCGAGTGCTACCTAGGGAGAAGGGAAAATATTCTCTATATTAATTACATGTCTTGTGCCTTAGCCCAGAAGCTATCTGCCCGTCAGTTGCTGCGCGGGGCCCATCAAATCATGCGGGCGCCCTTGTCATTCGCCATTTAATGGATGAGGACTTTCGGATTCTCGTTCACACCAGAAAACGGGAACCCGGGTCAGTTCAGAATGGTTGGACCAGCTCTGACCGGGTAAGAGGCTGTGAAGCCCCTTATCATTATGCTGGGACGGGACGGAGCACGCCGCTCGCCGCCTGACACACTGACAGGGCAGGGGTACACAGTTGCCGTCCCATCGGTCATTCAACCGGTCACAGACCGGTCAGATGCGCAGCACGCCGCTTTAAATGCGGCATGGCGCGGTTGCATAGACCACTTTAAATGCAGTTAGGTAGGCGTTAGGCGCGCCCACCTAACTCTGTACATGTGGGCTGATACATGGAGGGGGTCGGGGCAGCTCGACCCCATGCGAGGGCGGCCTCCTCCCTCTAGCTTGGAGGGGGCAGCCGTCGCGCCACCCCAGGCTCGACCCCCCTCGGGGGGAGCCACGTGGGTTTGGGGGCGGCCCGACCCCAAGCTGGGAATGGGCAACCGCCACAACCCCCGGGCTCGACCCCCCTCGAGTAGATCCATGTGGGTTTGAGGGCGGCCTCCTCCCTCTAGCTGGGAGGGGGTAGCCACCGCTCCACCCTGGGCTTGATCTCCCCTCGCGGGGAGCCACGTGGGTCTGGGGGCAGTCTTACCTTAAGCTGGGAGGGGGTAGCTGCCACAACACCCCGGGCTCGACCCCCCTCGGGGAGAGCCACGTGGGTTTGAGGGCGGCCTCCTCCCTCTAGCTGGGTGGGGGTAGCCACCGCTCCACCCCGGGCTTGATCCCCCCTCGCGGGGAGCCACGTGGGTTTGAGGGCAGCCTCCTCCCTCTAGACGTGATACCCCGGGCCCATTTCACCGATACCTTTGATTCAAAGGGCTATATAGGAAAAATTCCTATAGGAAAAAAATCCTCTAAAATTCCTATGAATTTCCTTTGAATCAAAGGGGGCCTAAAACTGGTGTTGGCTCTCTCGACAGTTTTGGAGAGCGGTTTCACTGATATGGTGCTTACATAGTAGTGTTGACCTGGTCTTCATCCCACGTGGCTTTGACGTAGCGCTTATGTGGCATTAGAATTAAAAAAACACCCATCTCTCTCTGTTTCTCATCTTGTTTCGACTGGGGCGTCCCCGATGAGCTTGATGCGGCAGGGCTATTGGCGTCGGCGCCGGCCGCCTCGGTGGCATCCACTGGAGCTCCCTCTCCTAGCTATGTCCCGTATCCATTGCCATCCACCACTAATCGCTATCCCCTGCAAAAAAGAAAAGGAGACTGAGGAGAAGGCGAGAGAGAGAGAGAGAGTCATCCCTATCACCGCTGGTGTCGTTGTCTTAGAGCTCCCTCATCGAGCTTCCCACCACCACCTCTCTCACCCGCACGCATCAGGCAAGCCAACGGGCAGGTCCTAGGTCACCACCGTGCACGCTGACGGCTCCCTCGAGCTTTGGCTCGTCTCTCCCGACGTCGTCGTCCTTCTGCTCGATACCACCGCTAGCCCCCGATTGCCAGGGGAGGCGGGGAGAGATATGGGAGAGAGAGGGTCCGAGGGAGGAGGAAGATGGGAAGAAGGGATACACCCACATGTTAGTGGGCCCCACAAAATTTTCTTTTGTGTGAATGATGAATGGGTTCCACATGTGTGTTTTTAATTATAATGCCACCTAAGCATCACATCAACAGCAAACCAACACTGCCACGTAGACGTTATGTTAGCGAAACCGTTCTCCAAAAACCACCGAGGGAGCGAAATTACACTTGTTTTAATAGTTTAGGGGGTCAAGATATATGGTTTGTTCAACGTTATGGATTAATTTCGGGTCACTCTTTAAGGGAGTTAAAATGGACTTATTCCGATTTGAAATACATAATTGCTCTGTACTCCGTGTACTACATTGCCTTCACCCGACCCTTACGATAATTACGTGCCGTGCCCTGTCCATTTTACTGCAGTTCGCTACTCCCACCCTACTAAAATAAATTTATTTTTCATCCATTCCATACATACCAAAATAACTAATCAAAATTAATACCATAATACTCTCATTTTATTAAATCCCTATACAATTATTCTCTCTTTATGCTACCTTCAATATATTTATATATTACTGTTATAAATTCCGATTTTTTTTAGATAATGGAAATGTGTTACATCTCCGATTTTATTTTTTTAAATCACGTAGATTCTATCACGAAATTCTGTAGGTACTACGCCATCCAAACTGGAGTAAAAATTCCTTGGCTACCAATTCCAAGCGTGTAGCACCATTGCGCATAGTATCCTGTTGTTCTTGTGAAATAATCATACACCAAGAGTGGAGCCAATTGGAACACATGAAGATAACCTGCATGATGTTAGGCATTTTTTATAGTTAAAAACCATATCATTACGGCAACACCAAATTGACCAACATAGAGCACTAGCTCCAAATAAAATTATTTTTTTGTGGGTCTAGGCACTCCCCTTAGCCAGTTACCAAAAATATCTTTTGCATTGTGGGGAGGGGGGATATTGAAGGCAAAGAAGACACATCACCCAGCAAAACGTGCAACATGACAGTCAAAGAAAAGATGTTGGATGGTCTCTTGTGTATTACAAAAACAACATTGCTTGTTTCCCCTCTATTTTCTCTTTATGAGGTTATCTTTCGTCAAGATTAATTTTTTGTGAAGAAACCACATAAATACTTTGATTTTTAGTGGTACCTTTACCTCCCATAAGATTCTCTTGTGGATTTTTACATTGGAATTGATGATCGCATTATACATGGATTTGACCGAAAAATGGCCATTTTTATGTAGCGACCAAATAAAGCAATCATTTTCATTTGACAGGGTTATGTTAGCTAGTCGAGAAATCAAATCATTCCACTTATAAATTCCGATGCAATGATTATTTAAAAGTAAACTTATTTTAAAACAAATGATAGGAGTTAAAAGATGAACTTATTCTAAGAAGGCAGCAACTCTTTTTTACACTATAGGTATGCTGGTGATATAGTGTTTAAGGTTTTGGATTTAGGACAGCAGGAGTAATAAATTAGCAAGGCACATGGTCAGTTATTCAGTCCAATCTGCGCAGTTGGACACTGCGATGTATGGAGCTACCTCCGTTTTTATTTTCTATCCATATCACACATATTAATAAAAAAATACTACTACGTTATTAAATCTCAATACAACTATTTTTAAATTTATCATTTTCTAATACATTCTTTATTTTCACAAACTCCGGTATAATAATTATTTTAAAAATAAATTTATTTTGTGATAAATAAAATGAGTTAAAAATAAACTTAATATGGAACGAACTAAGTATACTTGCCTACTCTTGTTTTTTAGAGAATCTATTTTATACCACTGAGTTTATTCAAATTCAGTGATTTACCATCGACATTGTCGTTTTCCATAATATACCGATGACTTTATCAATTGTTCTACAATATGCCATTGGGTTGGGCTTTCTTTTCAAAAATACCCAAAATACTCTTATGGACATACAAAGTTAACAATTAATTTATCTCACTAGAAGTTTCAAGAAAATACGAAAACTTTTATGTGGCCTCCTTACACAACATGGAAATTTATATACAAGTTTTAAATTTTTTGCATGTCTATTTTTTAAAAGAAAATATAATTTATCTGTTATATGTTATATAAATACTTTTTATTGTTGTTTTTAATATATATATAATCTTTCATACACTACGTAAGATAGTTTTGTGCAATTATCTCTTGTATAAGCGATTTCTCTCTCATATACCACTGTCGGTGATATGGGCCCGGCGGTATCACGTCTAGAGGGAGGAGGCCGCCCTCAAACCCACGTGGCTCTCCCCGACGGGGGTCGAGCCTAGGGTGTTGTGGCGGCTGCCCCCTCCCAGCTTGGGGTCGGGCCGCCACCAAACCCACGTGGCTCCCCGCAAGGGGGGATCAAGCCCGGGGTGGAGCGATAGCTACCCCATCCCAGCTAGAGGGAGGAGGCCGCCCTCAAACCCACGTGGCTCTCCCCGAGGGGGTCGAGCACGGGGGTTGCAGCGGCTGCCCCTTCCCAGCTTGGGGTCGGGCCGCCCCCAAACCCACGTGGCTCCCCCCGAGGAGGGTCGAGCCCGGGGTGGCGCGGCGGCTACCGCCTCCCAGCTAGAGGGAGGAGGCCGCCCTCAAACTCACGTGGCTCTCCCCGAGGGGAGTCGAGCCCGGGGTGTTGCGGCGGCTGCCCCCTCCCAGCATGGGGTTGGGCCGCTCCCAAACCCACGTGGCTCCCCTCGAGGGGGGTCGAGCCCGGGGTGGCGTGGCGGCTGCCCCCTCCAAGCTAGAGGGAGGAGGCCGCCCTCGCTTGGGGTCGAGCTGCCCCGACCCCCTCCACGTATCAGCCCACGTGTACAGGGTTAGGTGGGCGCGCCTAATGCCCACCTAACTGCATTTAAAGCGTTCTATGCAACAGCGCCATGCCGCATTTAATGCGGCGTGCTGCGCATCTGACCGGTCTGTGACCGGTTGAATGACCGATGGGACGGCGACTGTGTACCCCGCCCTGTCAGTGTGTCAGGCGGTAAGCGGCGTGCTCCGTCCCGTCCCATCATAATGATGAGGGGCTTCACAGCCTCTTACCCCGGTCAGAGCTGATCCAACCACTCTGAACTGACTCGGGTTCCCGTTTTCTGGTGTGAACGAGAACCCAGAAGTCCTCATCCATTAAATGGCGAATGACAAGGGCGCCCTGCATGATTTGATGGGCCCCGCGTAGCAACCGACGTGCAGATAGCTTCTGGGCTAAGGCACAAAAGATGTAATTAATATAGAGAATATTTTCCCTTCTCCCTAGGTAGCACTCGCAGCACATGTGGTATCCCCTTAGAGTATAAAAGGAGGACCATGCCTAGCGAGGAAGGAGGATCGGACTGAGGATCCCTGAGCCAAAGCTTGTCTAACCCTAGCTTGCATACCAGTGATTCAGGGACTTTCTAAGCACAGAAGATTCAAACACACAGGAGTAGGGTATTACGCTTCATAGCGGCCTGAACCTATATAAACCTCTTTTGTCTGATCGTCTTGGAGGAGCCTCCGAGATCAAGATCACACACAATTTCGCTCACCAAATCCTCGAATCTCACCCGTTGCCCCCGGCCGAACTCTCAAAGGTGGGCCTCACAGCCTCCCGCTAGAGAGGGTCACCCCTCGACAACCACATAAATTTTTTTTCTAAAAGCTAAATATACCAAAAAAAACTTGAAACTTGCACACAAACTTCCATGTTGTGTAAGGAGGCCACATAAAAGTTTTCGTATTTTTTTGAAGCTTCTAATGATATAAATCAATCATTAATCTTGTATGTCTCTAAGGGTATTTTGGATATTTTTAGAAAGAAGACCCAGCCCAATGGCATATTGTAGAATAATTGATAAAGTCGTTGATATATTATAGAAAGAGACAATGTCGATGGCAAATTGTTGAACCTAAACAAAATTTTTGGTATAGAATAGGTTATCTCTTTGTTTTAAGTGTATATGTGCCTGTTTAGTTCGTGAAAATAAAATTTTTGGTTGTCACATCGGATGTTTGACCGAATGTCAGAAGGGGTTTTCAGACACGAATGAGAAAAACTAATTTTATAACTGGCATGGAAACCGCGAGATGAATCTTTTGAGCCTAATTAATCCGTCATTAGCACATGTGGGTTACTGTAGCACTTATGGCTAATCATGGACTAATTAGGCTTAAAAGATTCGTCTCGCGGTTTCTCTCTAACTGTGTAATTAGTTTTTTTAATCTGTATTTAATGTTCCATACAATGTTTAAAGATTCGATGTGATGTTTTTTTAAAAAAAAATTAGGAACTGGTTTCAGGCACTAAATTGCCCAGGTCACTGTCCAAGTTTACGAGCCGTTCTGAACACTTCAACGGCGTGTTATTATGGCAGAGCAGAAACAGAGAACAGACTATAATTAAGGGGGCGCTAAGTCTCTGATAAGTCCGTGCCTACCGTGTCCGCTTTCATCAACATCGCCATGATGAACGCGACACATGTAGAATCACTAGCATCATCTATCATGGCATAAAAAAGATCACGAATGATCTTGAAACAAAGCAGTACATCAACATTTGGTACGGGGGAAATAAAACGCGAATTGCACTAAAAAATTGAATATTTCGTGCTCAGTTCAGTAGCCGCTTAATTTACTTCAGGAATATAGACAAATTCGACAAACCATGGATATGATGCTGCACATCTCGGGCGCATTTTCTCATGATTTCGTGTATTAACTGCTCGGTGAGATATGATTAGTTAGCAGAAGATAACTCGTGGTGGGGCAGGCTAAACTGCAAAAAAGCGACAGAGTTGGACTGAAAAGGGCTTATCATATATTCATATTATCGCAGTGAGAAGAATACTCCTGCTTTTGAGTCAGCAGTTTCGTTTGGCGATAACCCGGCCTCGCTTTCATGACATCGATGGTTTTCTCTTTTTTTTTCTTTTTTGCCTTTTTCTTGCACTACTGCACTAGGGGGGAGTAAGACACTCGAGTATGACAGTGTTGCTTGTCAATATGTAGACTTGCAGAGTAGTTGAAGGCAGTGATAGTTGACTCGTTCCAGGTTAATTTTCTGGGAGAGTTTATTCATATTGTTATTAGCGATTTTTTTTATTTTCTAGTGTTGATGATTTGGGTTGGAAGTTTGTGTGGGCGTCCAGGGAAACTGTGGTCAAGTAGTTTGTTTACCCATCAGATTAATCAAGATAAACATACAGTAATATCTTAAGTCGTTGTCGAAGTCACCCTGCAACCTGCATAGGGGAAGATATTATGTGAAATAAATCAAGCGAAAGTCACGGCTCGATGCCGATATATAGCAGGGATGTAGTAGTAGCATTCATCAAATGAAACACGCTCTCTGTCTCTGTGTCTCTGTAGAATTAACGTGGACTCTCTTGATCAATTAGTTTCGTACTAGTTCTATTGCTATCAAACTTTGTAAAATTATAATGGCATAGTTACAATTTACCCTACTTAACCAGTGTATTTGATTTTTTTTGCTAAGCGTGTTTAATTAATTTAATTCTTCCCCTCTGAAATCGTTCACGGGAAACCAGCCGTACACTTAAAATCTTATAAACCCCTCAATATTTTTAAATTTTCACAAATTTTTCAAATAAGACGGACGGTCAAACATTGGGCACGGATATCCACGGCTGTACTTATTTTGGGACGGAAGTAGTATCATAATATGTAACTCTTTTTATTTAAAACATCTTTTTATGGATATTATTAGTGAAAGTTATATTTCGGAGACTATATCAGAATAAAAAATGTTTATATTTTAGGAGGGGGAGTATATGAACATACTCCCTCCGTCCCATAATACAAGGGATTTTAAGTTTTTGCTTGCACTGTTTGACCACTCGTCTTGTTAAAAAAATTGTGCAAATATAAAAAACGAAAAGTTGTGTTTAAAGTACTTTAGATAATAAAGTAAGTAAAAAAATAAATAATAATTCTAATTTTTTTTGAATAAGGTGAGTGGTCAAACAGTGAAAAAAACTTAAAATTATGGGATGGAGGGAGTAGGCATAAACCGAATGATAGATCGTGAGGCGGTTCACATACATACACGAATGACGCATGGCACGGAGGAGTACGGTTCTGCCGCAGGGTTGGGTTACACGGAAAAGAAAGAAAGAAAGAAAGAAAGAAAGGGAAGGCCAGTAGGCCACGCCTTTGTACGGTTTCCGCCTCGAGAAAGATTCCCCTATACGCTACTACTACTCCATACAGTATATGGCGTCATTTTCATTTTGCCCCCACATTTCTTCTAGTTTTGCTCGTCGACCGAACCTCAGCGACTGACTCGTTTGTACCGACGTACTGGACATTGTAGGAGCCTTCTTGGCTAAGTCTTGATCATCTGCCTAAATCTCAAGTAATTAAACAAGATGACGGTCAAAAAAATGACGTGCTCTAGAATTAATTTGTTCAATAAGTACGGCGGTAATACTAAGGCTGTGTTTAGATTGACCCAAAGTTTAAAATTTGATTAAAATTAGAAGCGATGTGACTGAAAAGTTGTGTGTATGAAAGTTTTGATAAGTTGTGTGTATGAAAGTTTTGATGTAATGAAAAGTTGGAAGTTTAGAAAAAAAAAACTTTGGAAGTAAACACAACCTAAGCTCGACCCAACCCAACCACTCCCCGTATGGTAGATCCACCCATCAATCATTGAGCTCCCACCCAACCACGGTTAGTTACACCCTGATCGATCAAAACAACACTCAATTCCTCCCCCCCCCCCCTCCCCCTCTCTCCTAATTAATCCGCACCATCGATTCACTAATTAGCCTCTTCAGTTTATACACCCTGATCGACCAATCGATCGAGCAGCCTCTTCAGTTTCATCTTGATCCCGGTGTCGCCGGCGGCGTGCATCGCGGCAGGGAGCAGAGGGCTAGCTTAGTTTGTTCATGTAATTCTCGGCGCTTGTTGCAGGTAGGGAGTTCTTGCAACGAGCAGATGTATTTGGAGGTTAATTCTTCACATAGCCCGGGCAAGCAAAACATTTCAAGATGGATGCATGAACATTTCACTCTAAAATGGAGATACTGTAACTCTTAGATGAATGAAATTATGAGTATTCCCTTATAAGAGTTGAGATTGGAGACAACAAAAAGAAAAAGGAAGCAACAATTCTTGGAAAACTTGTCATCATCCCTTTCTTGCTTGGTCCTCCTCTTGTAGCACCACCAAAAATATTACATAAAGAGGCAAAAAGAAAACAAAAATCAAGACCAAAACCAATGCCTCCCTCTTGCAAAGCAAACAAGGAGAGCAAAAATCCTCCCACCAAAACACCTCTCTAATCTCTCTACACATAATTAATACACCCTTAATTATTATTTTTCCTCTTCCTCTTCTCATCTTTTCTTATTTTTTAATTATTATTTTCTTTTATGTTACAGCCGCGGCGTCCTTCCTTTCTTTCTGCTGATCAGGCGGCTACGATTCCGGTGGTGAAGAAGATCTGGCCGCCGCCGGAGCACGGCGATCCGGCGATCTCCGCCGCCGCGGTTGATGGGGCGGCGGAGACCTTGCTGGGGATATCCCTCGGGGCGGCGGCGGCGGCGGCGGCGGCGCGGCGCTTCCGGTCCTTCTCCTGTTGGAACTCGTCGCTGACGATGGCGTGGTAGCGGCACTCCATGCTGCAGAAGGCGCGCTCCCCTCTGTACATGAAGATGTCCTTGCCGTCGAGCGGCCGCCGGCAGAGGTCGCAGCACGCCAGGAACTCCGCCACCCGGAACGCCGCCGCGCCGGCGCCGGAGCCGCACAGGCTGGTGGCGCACCGCCCGCTGCACCCGAGCTCCGAGACCTCCAGCCTCGCGGCGCGGCGCCGGGTGGTGGTGGCGGCCGCGGAGGACGATGCCGACGCCGACGCCGCGATGGCGACGGCGGACACCGCGGGCTTCCGCGCCTCCTCCTCCTCCTGCGCCTCGAGCGCCGCCAGGATGCCGAGCCCGACCCCGCCCGCGTCGCGGTGCCGCCACACGCCGCGCGGCGACGGCGCGTGAAGCGCCGCGCGGTCGAGCGGGCTCGTCGGCGACGGGAGACCGCCGCTCCCGTACGGGGACGTCGAGCAGCGGCCGACGGAGACGTCGAGCTTGCGCGCCACGGCGCTGGCCTTCTCCACCATGGCTGAGCCGCGTAGAGAGAGAGAGGAGGAGGAGGAGATGGATTGGTGGTTGGATGCCTCCTCTCTTTGGGCGGTTTTGGGTTGGGGGTGAGAAGGGGGAAGTGGGAGAGGTGGGAGGAGGGGGTTTCGTGTATTTGTAGCCTCTACAACAAGGGTGGTTTTGGTTTCCATTGTGCGTGGTTTTAGCTTTTTCTTTTTTTTGGTTTGTTTGGAAAAATTGTTCTGTTGGTTTGTGGTGTGTGGCTAGGGGCACTTGGAAATTGTACACACATTTTCACACTTAGGACATTGGAGTACAACACAAAGAGACCTCACTGAGTAGAGCAAGTAATACAGTACTGTATTTTTCTCAGTATGATGAAGGCTGTGCAGAGGGTACACTACTCTATTACTATAGTAATCTTATAGTATATGTCCTATCTAAAATATGGACAAAATGCCTCTTAATGAGATCTCAAGAACATGGACTGGGAAACTCGACTCAATGAAATATCTAAAGTACATACCCAGCATAAGTTACATGGTATAAAGCAAGTGGACACAACAGTATCATATTGCCAACTATTTCTAATTGTTCAAGTATGAATATGGATTAAAAAAATAGTGCATAAATAAATGAAGAAAACGGAAGGTATTTGCTCCATACTAAAATATAAGCATTTATGACTATAAATACAAATGGTTAGCATTTCTGCCTGTGAATCTAAATGAACATATCCAGATTTGTAGCCAGAAATACTTTTTTAAAAGAAAAGGAGTAAAATATTTATATCAAAGAACTGAATACATGCTCGGGTTTCCAACTTCCGTAATAAACTCAAAATTTATATGATCATCTTAATTATTTCCTAAGCTATGCATGTGGGAATTCCATGGTAGTTTTCCATTTTGTGGAAGAATTTGACAAACTTCCTGATGATAGCTTTACAACAATATTCTTACAACACTAGCATGTATAAGTGCCATCAACATTTATTAGATACCAAATAATAGAATAGAAGTACATAATTCTAATCCATATATAAAATACTCCCTTTTTCCATATAAGTATTTATGGCTATGAATCTGGATGGTAAGTATTTCTACCTATGAACATGGACATGTTTGTCCAAACATGTCCAGATTCATAGTTAAAATCCTTACATTGTTGAATGGATTGAATATTTGTACCGAGGAATTAATAACATCTACTACATGTACAACAACTTCCTTAACAAACTTAAACTTTTATATGCCCATCTTAATTATTTTCTAAGCAATGCACATAGGAGGCTCACGGTAGTTTTCGATTTTGTGGAAGAATTTGATAAACTTTCTAATGAGAAATACTATTATAACACTGGCATATAGGAACCATCAGCATTCATTAGATATCAAATAATACAATACATAATCTTAATCAATGAATAAAGGGTCTGTTCAGATTGCAATTTGGTTTTACCAAGTTTTGGCAAGATTTTTTATGTATTTACTAGAGTTTGGTAAAAAAAAACTAAATGGATACACATATTTGTAAACTTTACTAAAATTTGGTAAGATTTATTTTGGCTACAATCTCAACAGGTCCAAGGTACTTTTTTTCAGAACATAAACATTTCAAACTATTTACCAGGACATAGCCAGAAATGCTTATATTAAAATAGAGTGAGTACTTTTAGTGACAAACAATAAAAGCGCTGAACGATTTTAGAATGTGGTGGTTTTATAATGAAAAGAAAAAAAAGGGAAACCAATTCTTTCATAGATTTCTTTTTATGAAATCTGAATAATTGAACGATTTGTATGGTGATTATTCGAGGACACAAACGATCAAGTTAACTATGACTATAAAGTTCGAAATTAGCTTAAAAATATCACAAAAGTTTCCATTCTATTAAAAGGTCTCTTTTGGAAAAAAAAAAGAGCCTGTTCACTTTGATGCTATTTTCAACCTTACCAAATTTTGGTAAAGTTACTAAAAAAATGGCTACATTTAGTTTGCTACCAAATTTTGTTAACTATATAAGAAATCCTGCCAAAATTTTGGCAAGTTTGTCAAAATTTTGGCAATGCCAAAATTTGGTAACGTTTTTTTTCATCAAAGTGAACATGCCCTTTAATGATATTTTCAACCTTACCAAATTTTAGAAAAGTTATCAAAAAAAGTGGCTACATTTAGTTTGGTGCCTAATTTTGGTAACTATATAAGAAATCATGCCAAAATTTTGGCAAGTTACCAAAATTTTAGCAATTATATCAAAATTTTGGCATTGCTAAAATTTGGTAAGGCTTTTTTGGCATCAAAGTGAGCAGGGCCAAAGATCTCAGGAAGCACGTTCTCAGAAATGGTTGGTAACAAGAGGTATGTGTGTGAGCATAGCGAAGTGGGAGCAAGTCTGTGGGAGCGGAAAGCGATGGAGAGAGGGACAGACGGCGATGATTGGGTTCCCTGAAAACCATGACCTGGAAAATGGTGGGCTGGTTTTCAGCAGTACAGTACTGCTATGACTAGTGGAGGGTACAACGTACTACTCGGCTCGGCTCCAGTATGGGGACTCCCTGCCCCTGCCACGCCCCACTACATCACATCACATCACTTCACGTCGTCCTTTGGAATTTCTCTCCCGTTTCGCTTGTCGCCACTCGAGGCTTGATAATTCCGCGGAATTATTGCTGGGTGTTGTTGCTAGTAGTATCTGGAATGAGAGAACGTTCCGATCCAAACTCTCACCGGTCTGGTCGATCTTCTGCTGCTTCTTCTACCACTTGCACGCGGCACAAAAGGCCGGGTAGATCCAGCCTTGATATTAGCGTGGATCTAGTAACATGAACATTGTGCAGGCTCGTCCAGCTCACTGAAATATCCAGCCAGATATGGTATGGAACTGATCGACCTTGGATAATTCTTGAGGTCTACGGTTTTTTAATTAAATTGTTTTAACATGATTTTGGTATGGATCGATTGAAACCTCCGGATTGGCAATTTGGCAGGAGGTCGAGCTCACTGTCCGTGCTACTGCTTTAATCCAAAAGAACATGTGAGAGGGATTTTACTCGAAGTGTTATCAGGAGACCTCGATTAACAAAGCTATAAGTAGGAGTGGAGATAGGAGTAGTACTCCTAATTGAGCTCCACAAAATCCGTTGAGAGAAGGATAAGCAGATAAGCACATTTGTATCTTTCACTGTGGCTGATAGAAAAATTAAGTACTCGCGCTAAGAAACTGACTAGGCTCCACTCTACAGGGGAAAGAGGCAGTGTTCGATGATGATGGTTGGGAACCCAACTCCCAGAGAGACCGATTAGTATATAATTAATTAAATATTAATTAAAAAATAAAAATAGATTACTACGGTTTTAGAAGCAATTTTTATATAGAATCATTTTTAAAAGAACCACACTGTTCAACGGTTTAGAAAACTTACTGTACGCCGGAAAAACAAGATAGTAGCAGAAGTTGGGAAGATGGAGAGGGAGTAGAGAGCACACCCAAGAGTACTGGATTTGCAGCAGTTGTACTCAAATCATAATACTAAAACTAGGCTAACCCTGATTAGGGGGAATCAGTTGGGTGAGCTAACCCTTGATTAGGAGCAGTAGCAATACTAAAGCTGGTAGGCGTAGGCGTAGGTAGCTAGTCCGTCACTGCACGGCGAGATAGATAGGAGGCGGGACCAGTGGAGTGCGTGGCATCTCCGGGGCGCAGGTGTGAGGTGCGAGGCGGACGCGTGGGAGGACGGGGCACCGCCCGCCACGCTGACTCATCTCGCCCGCACTCACGCTCGCCACGCCACGCAGCGTATAGTAGCGCCGGGATGGATGGGATCTGGTACGCGCTCCCCTGCCTCATGCATCTGCCGCGGTGGCGCGACGTTTACCTCCGCGTGGGGCCCGTGGCGGGGGACCGCGCTTTTATTCCCGGCTGTGTCCCGTTGCCTCCGTCGCAGGGCGTTTGGAGCGGAGTCGATCGGGACGGACGGAAATGACCCCTCCTCGCCTGCTTCCCTGCGCAGCATGGAGCCATGGACCATTCCTGTAACTAAAATAATGGTCGCACTAAAGACGTGAGCAGCTCTCTGATGAAGGACGCTACCCTACGATTAAGGCGTTCACAGTCGTCACCCAATAGCCGAGTTTAGTTCTAATTTTTTTTTCAAACTTCTAACTTTTTTATCACATCGAAACTTTCCTATACCTAAAAACTTCTAACTTTTCCGTCACATCATTCCAATTTCAACCAAACTTTTAATTTTGGCGTGAACTAAACACACCCATAGACAAAAACTATGTAAGCTATGGGTGTGTTTAGTTCCATACTAAAATTGAAAGTTTAAAAAAAAAAGTTAAAAGTTTACGTGTGTAGGGAAATTTTGCTGTAAAATTTTTCTTCAAACTTCCAACTTTCCTACAAAAGTAAACTTTCAACTTTTCTGTCGCATTGTTCCAATTTCAACCAAACTTTCAATTCTAGTGTGAACAAAACACAGCCTAAACAAGAGCTACATGTTCCACAATACAAAATACAAGTTGTTTATAGTGGGTCACACTAGTACCATCTTTTTACACTTTTCACTTTTTCATGGCCCCTCTCTTCTCTCTTTCTCTCCATTTCCTCCCTTTCCCCACCGAAGAGAACTGGGTGAAGCGATAACCCGAGCGGCGATGGAGGCGGGCGGTGCGGCGGCGATGGAACCGGACAGTCGGACAGAGCAGCAGCAACGGCGCGCAGGAGGTCAGCGGTGGAGACCGGGGAGGGGGGAGCGACGATGGAGCTGGAAGGAGCGGCGGCGACGGCGCGTGGGAGGTCGGCGGCGACGACGTCGAGCGGCCCGAGCGGCGATGACGTTGAGCAGCTCAGGTGGCGGGGTGGTCGAGCTGCGACGGCGCCGGGCAGCCCAAGCAGCGGCCGCCGATCGTCGTGGCGGCGGAACGGTGGTGGCGCCGAGCTACGGATCTCGGGACGGGTCGCCGCAGCCACCCCGTCAAGCTCGCGCCTCTCCTCTTCGTCCGCGGCAGCGGAGCTCACCGGATCTGATATCGGGCAGCGCCAACGGACAAGAATGGCGCGACGCTTCTCCTCTCCCTCCCTCTTCTTCACCCCTTCTCGTCTGCGGTTGCTGCGTCGCCATCGCCGGCCGACGTGGTCCAAGTTCCAAACGAGCTCGGTGCTGTGATGCCTCCCCTCTGGTACTCTCTCTCCATTTCCTGATGGCGCGGAACACGATATTGTGGGCCCGAACATGCGATTCTGATGAGGAACGCGGAGCACATTTTGGCTCCCCGTTCTTGGTAAGGTAACCAAAAATGTCTAGGTGGAGAGAAATCAACTTTGCTATACGTCCGACACATGTACGACTGAAATGGCAGAAAAAACGAGCAATGAAGGCGGCAGATATGACTACGCGGCCTCATTGTTGTTTGCTTGCGTACTGTGCTTATTGTTGTTTGCTTGCGTACTGTGCTTTCTGTACACTGAGACCAGAGGCTAGTCTGGCTGAGACATGTATCGATATAGCTTAGGTTGCTATTAAAAGGATTCACTCCAGATGTTTGATTAGTTTAGGCTTTCAGATGTGAAACCAATATATTTTCACAGCCATAACATGCAAATCCTTAAAAAAAGCCATAACATGCAATTAAAAAAAGCCATAACATGCAAGAAAAAATGATTGACCAGACTTGATAGAAAAGCAAGGCACCATGGCTTCAATTTCGGTGCCTTCAATTTCCGTATTCATGACCAAAATCAGTTGATTATGGCCATGTATATGTTTGCAAGCATGGAAAAACAAGATATGTTGAAAAACGAATTAAGATAAAAGATTAATAGAATTGTTCATGGGGCCTAGAAAATCAGAGCCTAAAATACCTTATGTTAGCTTCAACCTGAATACTCTATTGTGGTTGCCGCAAAAAAAAATTTCTGATTAATCTTAACTGATTGGTATGGATAGGAGACAAAGGGGATTAGAATGAGGATTTAGGGTGAGAAAGCAAATGTAGAAGATGAAAAGTCATGGCTGTGTATAGAATAATATCGAGAAGAGGAATCGACGCCGGAATATGGAGCTTTGGCTGGAGTTGGGCTTTTAAAAGGCCCAACAATCACAGATCACGCTCACAGATGACGCCGTCGACTAGTCGTATGATAGTCGTATAAATTCGTCGTGTGTATAGCATTTTCAGAGAGAAATAGCGTGTTGAGGCTTAACGACATGTTACTGTATTGTGAATGGCCTTAGAGCGTGAGCGGCGTACCGACTTGCTAGTCGCAACGGGGTACTCCGTACTACTAGATCACAAGGAGTAGCAGCAGCGTTCCAAGCAGCTTATTCACGCAATTATATTCAGTACTCCATTCATTCTAAAATATAACAACTTCTAGCCTTTAAAATATATCTTGAAATATACCAACAACTTCTTTATCAACATTCTCTTTTCAACAAATTATAACCCTCCTCTATTTAAATTTTACCTATTTTCTTAACAATCATGTGTAACTGTAAAAATACTTATATTTTAGGACGAACAAAGTACTCCCTCCATCCACAAAAGTTACACCTATTTCACATTTGAGTTTTTCCAAATAAATTGTTCATATTTATAGTTTTTATGCATTCAAGACTTAAAATAAAGAGATAAATTAAATATTTTATTAGAACCCAAGGAGTCATCTAAATACTCATTGGTTGCATGCTTGCATTTACTCCTTTATTTTGTAACATCCAAGATGATTTAATTTCTGGTTGGTCTTGGCATTAAAAGTAAGATGTGTAACTTTTGTGGATGGATGGAGTACTGTTTACGACAAAGAATAAATGATCTTGATTAAAATTATCAATTATTGAGAAAGGGAAAAATACTAGCTTATGTAAGTAGTAGTAACGTAGTGCAATAGAGTAACGTTTTACATCGTATTTTTAAAAGCGTGGAGTCAAATAGTTCATGGTAATAATCCGTTGCGAATCTATCCAATTCACCCACAGAACCATCTTCCGACATTTTTGGACCACCTTTCTTCTCCATTGTACCCCTACACGGGGAAATACTCCACTAATCACATCATAAGAGTATCAAAAGAGCTATCACTTGACTGTATTGTCGGTTCTAAACCTATGTAGATTTCAATTTGTCAATTTTGAAGAAATGGCCGTCTCATAACATCCAGAAAAGGACACGTAGATAGCTGCCGCACAAACAGGCCCAAAACCACAGAAAACGGACCCAAAACCACCCAAAGTCTGGGAATCTCGTGTGAATCGGTGTTACCCCGAATCCGTGTACTCACTCCATAATTCCCATTCCCATCGATTTCATTTCACGTCCCTTTCGCATTTTCTTTTGCCCTCTCTCTTTTTCTACAGCGACTGACGCAGACTGCACGGGAAGCTGAACTACTTGAGGACTTTGAGGGTAGGGATGCAAGCGGGCTGATCCACGAGTTCACTTATAAATCAAATAAATAATAAATTATAGGTTTTTATATTGTGGTCCAGTTTACCGTATCTAGATATGCAAATAGGTTGATTCATAAATCTATTTATAGATCAAATTAATAGGTATCCCGCACGTTACGTACTGATTTTGCTTATAAACGGGTTCGCGGATAAGTCCACTTACTCCCCTACTTGAGGGGCGTTACGGTCATTTGGTGTGCCGTGGGAGAGAGCGATGAGCGGGCCCCACCCCACCCCGGGAACGAACGGAAGTCGTCAGACACAGACACAGGTGTCAGGGGAACGACCTCTGGGGGCCGGTGTCACGTGGACTCCGCCAGGTGTGCGCCCGCGACTCGCTGCCACGCACAGGCCCGCACGGGCGCGCACACGCACCGCTACGCGACGGATGCGGTGGGTCCCGCCGTGACGTCGACCCCACCACCCGGCGCACTGATGATGGCGCGTGGGTCCCAGCCCGTCCGTGTGGGCCCCACACCCGCGGGGAAACAGCATTTTTGCGAAGATGTCCCCGCGAGATGCTGGAATCGCGACGCAGTACCTCCGAGAGAGACACGTGTGATGTGAAGGAGTGGAATCGGTAGGAGCGGGTATTTGAGGGGCTTGAACGTGATAAAGCCAGGTATGGAACCGTATGGGAGGATACCGTAGACGTAGATAGGGGGAGGAGGAGTACGTGTCGCTGGGGGGGATGGGGGTGGGGCCCACGGTGCAGCGAGAAGCGCAGAAAGCGACAGGGGTAGGTAGGTGAAGTGAGGCGTATGTTCAGTGTACTGCACCCGCGGTCCGCGGGCCTTGGCTCCTTCCCCTGGATGGGTGGGCCCCAACGGGCCCACGTACACCGCTCGCGCTAGTCGTTGTTTATCAGTACCGCTAATAGAAGATTTTGATATTTTGTTTGTATTGTATAACCATTCATCGTATTAAAAAATTTAATTATTATTTGTTTTTTACTTGTTTTATTATCTAAAGTACTTTAAGCATAATCTTTTGTTTTTTTTATATTTGCACAATTATTTTAAATAAGATGAATGGTTAAATAGTACAATCAAAATATCAAAATCCCTTATATTATGAGATGGAGAGAGTATTGTATTATTACTCCTCCCATTCCTCAAATTAATCATTATAGAACGTATGGACACGTATTTATCGGAACAACACGAAAGAATATGTGCAATCTAAAAGGTAAAAGGTATAGTTATATATTATGTTTTAATCGATACATGCATGGTAGGAGAACATGTATATATTACATTATGCTATAGCGTCTTTATGTAGTTTAAATTATTCTTAGTTTTATAATATAAATATTATAGGATGGTCAATTTAGGGTGAAGGGTGTAACATGTACTCCTACTCTTTTTGTTTTTCTTACTATGAATTTAGTGTAAATGTTTTGAAATATGTATATAGCTAGCTCTTTTATACCACATCTGTCTCAGAATATAAGTATTTTTAGAGTTAGACATAGTTATTAATAAAGTACTAGGTACAAGTGAATGATGGAAGGTTGTGATTGACTGAATAATGATTAGTTGAAAAAAGAAAATGTTGATGAAGAAGTTGTTATATTTTTGGACAATTGAGATAAGACGGATGAGCTAACAATTTTTTTTAATTTTTTCTTTCACATAAGAGCTTATAAGTAGTTGATTTTATAGTCTACTGTTAGGACGTGGCGGAAGCCTGATGGTGGAGGTGGGTCCTATCGGATCGGACCCACCAGCGACGCTTTGGAGTTTGGATAAGGACGCTGCCTGCCTCCTGTCTCCTGCCGGCTGCTGGTTTCGATGGGCATTTGCTCGCCTCATCTGCCACGGGACTACGGTGACTGGCTCGGTGTGATTTTGGGTGTGGTTGTTTGTCGGCTACACTTTATTACAACTAATGTTAATGTTAGATAAGTTATAGTAGCCACGACAGTGTGTGGATAAATTGTTAACCACAAAGTGTGGTAAAATTAGTAAGAAAATTGAGTTTATAACATATGAGACATGCTATTGAAAAAGTGTGGCAAGCCACAACTGTAAAAGTGCAAACACTTGCCTAACAAACTGTGGCAGTTAAAAGTGTTGTGTGGTAAAGTGTGGCCATGAACCAAACACCCCTTAATACTATGATCGAGTGATGTACTCCATCCGTCTCATAAAAAACTAACCTAGTACCAAATACGGTACATCATAATACAATGAATCTGGACATAGAATATATCACATCCAGTCTTAAATTTACCTTTTTTTTACGAAGAGAGTATATATTTTGTCAGTGCTAAAATAAAAAACCGAATAAATAGGATGAGATCTCCTGGTAGTTGAATGTGTTTTATCTCATATAATGTTGTACTCCCTCCGTATTCATAAAGGAAGTTGTTTAGGACAATATTTAAGTTAAATCTTGGGAATATAAAATATAAATAACTATCAAGTTGCTGAGTTTGAAAATGTAAAAATTATATGAATAGATTTGTCTTGAAAATTACTTTTATAAAAGTATACATATATCACTTTTCAATAAATATTTTTATAGAAACAAGAAGTCAAAGTTATGTTTTGGAGACCGTGTCGCTATTCTAAATGACTTCCTTTATGAGTATGGAGGGAGTATGATTGTATCTTAGGCCCCCTTTGATTCAAAGGAAATTCATAGGAATTTTAAAGGATTTCATTCCTATAGAAATTTTTCCTATATAGCCCTTTGAATCAAAGGAATGAATACTATGGAATCCTATGAAATTCCTATGGAATACCTCTTCCCATGTAAGTTTTGGAGGAAATTTAGCATGAGGTAGAACCTCATGTTAAGAATCCTTTGAGTC
The DNA here is from genome assembly GCF_000147395.1 of Oryza glaberrima. Taxonomy (NCBI): domain Eukaryota; kingdom Viridiplantae; phylum Streptophyta; class Magnoliopsida; order Poales; family Poaceae; genus Oryza; species Oryza glaberrima. The sequence goes on along the minus strand of NC_068328.1, from coordinate 15,763,231 downwards.
TTCATCTCTCCTCAAATTCCTGTGTTTTTCCTACAGCTCAATCAAACGGTCATTTCTATGTTTTTCCTGTGTTTTGTAATCCTCTGTTTTACACTTGTATTCCTGTGAGAATCCTATATTTTTCCTATTCCTCCGTTTTTTCATTCCTGTGATTCAAAGGGGGCCTTAACATGAAGCCATGAAGGGAGTAAAAATCCTTTAATGCAGTTTGCATTCGGAACAGGTTAAGGCCCTCTTCGTTTAGGCTTAGGCTTATTGGCCTAGACTTTTAAGTTAGCTTATTGGCTTATATGATTTATAAGCCAGTGGATTTAATGTCCTAAGTTTAGTGGTGGAGTCATACATCTATCTCATATAAGCTAAAAAAGCTTCTCCAACCTAGCTTTTAGCTTAATAGTGTTAGAGTGGCTTATGACTTAAAAAAAAACTAAATGAAAAAGCTGCTTGTTTGTTTTGGTTTAAACTTTTCGACTTATAAGTTAGCTTATAAACCTAAATAAAGAAGGCCTAATTACTTATTGTCGAGGGGAACCGACAGACTTAACCATCCAGCTTAATTGAGTCCGTACATATTTTCTTACTGCTTCGTACGTTTCTCATATTATTTGTTTTATTTTTTATTAAAGTTATTTTAAGTGTGATTAAATTTATCGAAAAACCACAATGCTATTTTTTGGCACAAAATAAATATATTATTAAAATATATTTTATGTTAGATTTAAGGGATAAGTTCATTCTACACCCCCCGAACTTTTCACTATGTCTAGAAAACACCCTCCAACTCTAAAACCTAACATCCAAACCCCTCCAACTTTCAATACCATGCAGATGACCCTCCCAAAGCTGATTTCTACCTGGTTTTTGTCCACTAGGATGCCAACTGTACAAAGTAGTGAGGCCCACATGTCAGCACGTTCGTCCTCATCCTCTTCGGCTCTTTCTCCCCTTTTTCATCTTCCCAGCAAGGACCGCCATGGGTATGTGCAGCTCCAGCGAGGGCGAGCTCACAATCGTACCCGTGTTCTCCGAGCTCAGCGAATGTCTTCTCAGGGTCTCCGCATCGCCGCCATTGCCTGTCCCAAGCTCCATCTTGGGCGAAGGCGGTGTTGTCACGGCAGCCAGGGACAGCGAGTGGCCGCCGCGGAGGAGCAGATGGTCGATGTCGACGCCGCCGGCGCCGCCGCAGCTGATGGAGGCATACCCAGCGCCTCCTCCTCCATGCGCCAGCAAGCTCAAGCTCTGGCTTCCCGCCGTTTCCCCGAGCGCCGCTTCTTGCCCGTGCCGCGGCCTTCACCCGAGCACGTCGGGCGCGCCGCCTCCAATGCCGGCGTGGCTTGGTCTTGAACTTTGGAGGATGGCGTGGGCCTGGATCTCGACGCCGACAATCTCCCCGCGCCGTCACATGCATCGCCGCTTCTTCTCCACCGGAGTCTTCCCTATGAAGCGTTGTGGAGCACCATCGCCACCTGGTCGAGGATGAGGTCAAGCTCAAGCTTCGCCATCTGCTGCCACCTCGTCAAACTTGAGCTCCTTATCCCCAAGCTCCTCTGCCTCTATCGAACTCGGCGTCCCCAAGCGCCGCCGCTTGGTCGAACTCCGCCGCGGCCTTTCATCGAGCTCGAGCTCCGCATCCCTGGAGCGCGCCACCTCGTCAAGCTCTGCCTCCGACACGGTTCTCCCCGAGCACCGTTGCCTCTCTAAGCGGAACCACCGTCGCTGCTCCGCGCCTCTCTCTTGAGCTCGTCCACACAGATGGGAATGCGAGCTCGACCTCGCCGGTGCTCGCTGGTGGGGGACGACGGGAGAGGGGAGACCGAGCTCACTGGCGCTCGTGGGTGGGGGGCACGAGGGAGAGAGAGATCAACCTCACGCGGTGCTTGCGGGTGCGACGGGGGAGAGGAAGCTCGAGCTCATCGCTAGTGCCAATCTCACGGAGGGGAGAAGAGAGAAGGGCAGAGAGACAAAGAAGGGGAGGGGGATGAGGTGGCGTGTGCCATGTGGGTCCAATTTCTTTTTTTTTTTTGCCTGAGTAGACCACCACATCAGCATCACTTAGCAAAAACCACCCTGATTTGAACCAAGGGGTGTAAATTAAACGGTACTGAAAGTTAGATATCGGTTTTAAAGTTTGAGGGTGCGTTTTAAACCACACGAAGAGTTTAGGGGTGTCAAATGGACTTATCCCTATATTTAATAAAACTAATTTAGTATTTTAGATGTTAAATTTATTTATAAATTTGGTCAAATTTTAAAAGGTTTGATTTAAAAAGTCAAAACAACTTATAATATGAAACAGATGGATTAGTTACTACTCCCTCTGTCCCATTTTAAACGTAGCGATGAGTTTTCGTATTCAACTTTAATCGTTGGTCTTATTTAAAAATTTTTTGAAAAAAAAATCATAAGTCACACATAAGGTACTATTCATGTTTTATCATCAAACAACAATAAAACTACTACTAATAAAAAAAATTCAAATAAAACAAACGATCAAAGTTAAAAACGGAAACTTATAGTTGCGCTTAAAATGGGACGAAGGGAGTACTTACTAATGACCAAGGGTCTAAAACCTTGCTACTACATCCGTCCAATAATATAAGGAGTTTAAATCTTAAACACATGTATTAAGAAAGTATATGGAGTTAAATGGTGGAATATTGTGATTGTTTGAGAAAACAAATTAGGTGGAGAATTTGAATGGTGAATAGTTATAATTGGTTGAGAAGAGGATATGTAGGTAAAGAAGTTATTATAATTTAGGACAATTTTTTGTTATATTTTGGGACAAAATAAATGCATTTCTTGCACAAGGAAAGATAAATGACCTATATGCCCCCTTAATTAAATAAGGGATGGTTAAAAGTGGGGGTTAAGATGAAGAGAAATTTGAATAAAAAATAATTGATGGAACATGTAGTGCTTTACAAGTTGTATTTATTTTGGAACAAAACTAGAATGATAGAAATGCGGCACTTGTATAGGGATGAAGTACAATTTTTCATGTAGCATTTATCTGAATGTAGTATGACCTATCAAATTCGTATGAAGTTCTATAACTACACCTCAATTCTACATAGGATTATAAACATGAGCTTCAGGCTGAAACCAATGCAATCTTTCATTTGATACCATACATCCAAGGCAATCTTTCTGTGTCTTTCTACTCTCTCGAATCCAAATGACAATGAGCCATCCAAATATACGCAAACATTTCAATCCATGTTTTTTATTTAAAAAATATATTCTCCGATGGATATGCATCATATAATTGTCTTATGGTAAGACGATGGGTGAGTTCGGATCAATATGAGGACCAAATTGTCCTACATTGCCAGAATCTTTGTTTCTCATTTGAAGTTGGCTAATTTATGCATTTTTTAGATTCCCGAATTCTAAAGGAGCACAAGAAAATCAAAATCAAATATTCCCAACAGCAAGCATGCATAATCAATAAATTGCATAACTCGTTTTAGTAGATATGCTGAGCTTTAAGGATATCATAATGATACGATTCCCCAGGTTTAGGTAGATAGCACAGCTCAGGGAGAATGCTTTCTGAGCTTAGGCTTTTAGCAGATCATGGTGCTAGGTAGGATTGTAAAAAAAAAAAAAGAAGTTCGACGCTCGCAAGTTGTTTGAGCTTGACTTTTGAGCCGAACTCGAATCGAGCCTATGCTAAAACTCATGAGCATTGTCGAACCGAGCTCGAGCTTCTATTGAATCTAACAGCATATAATTTTATTTTTTATTTTATAAACTATTAGATAAAATATATACCATTTAGATGTATAAAAGCAATAAAATAGCTTATATTGGTATCATATATTTATCTTATTTTGTTTTCTCCTTATTTATCAATATGATTAAATATAAATTAGTTACTTTTACTTGGAGAATATTCTCCAAATATATGTATGCAACTTATGAATCAAGCTTTGACTCGATAATTGATCAAGCTGATACTGGACCTGTCTGGAAGCTCAAAAGATATATAGGTCCAATCGGATCGAGTTTGTGTTGAACTTGAGCCTAAACAGGTAAGCTCGCCGAGCTCGGCTCGTTGAAAGTCATTGTGCTAGCTAGCTACTTGTTGTAGTGGGTGAGATCTTATATACTCTTTAGTTTCCTTCCCTTGTATCGTTGCTATCTTTTATGACTCTGAGCTAAACGTTGTCTAGAATATTATATGTGGAGACAAATTAAGATCGATGTGCTACCACTAAGAAAACAAAACAAAGCTATGTGTTCCGTTAATTAATTAAGCGCCACATTAGATGTGGGATGATTTGATTAGTTAATGCCAGGACCCAACTCACTACAGCAGCAGATCTCTTTTACCAAAGCAAACCGGCAGAGAAGCAATTGAAAAATAAGTGGTCACCCCTCAGTTGTGTATGATACTGATGGTTTGAGATTCCCACCTGTGTGCAACTTTTTCGTTGTTATAATATCCTTATACATTTTATTCTTGATAAATAATGCTACTCCTCTTATAAGAGTTAGTCGATACAGTGGAACGCCAACTAACTTTCTCGATCTCTTCAGTTATTGATCACCCAAGACATGTCAGATGACGACACAAGAACATATGATATTTGTTAACGAAGTTCAGCCAAAACCTATACCTACGGGCCTCTGATTATGGACGCTCCTCCCCAATCAATATAGCACCTAGCCGGTACGAGTACATGGCTGTGCCGTCATCATCACCCTGCGTATTTGCGTTACATTGTAGTCGCCATGATTACATTGTGGTACCCCTCTCTATTTACGAGAGAGCATATGATAGAGTCTGACTCTAACTCTATCCTACACCTATTTCAACTCCAGTCCAACTTCTAGTAGGACTAGTATAGTCGATACCTATTCTAACAAACTCCACCTTGGCAAATATATGCCACATAGCTAGAAGTAGTAGAATCACCATGTCGATCCACCGGTCCTCCAGACTTGAATTGTTTTCTTTACAGCTTCACTGAGATCTGCCCAATGAGTCAGCAGTAGACCCATCACCTTTAAGAGATTCCATTATCTCTATAACTTCTTCCTCTCTATAACTTCTTCCTCTCGACCCCACCTAGAACAGTGCTCCACCTTCTCTCCTATTATCACAGTCGTCTTGCCAAGCGAAATTGGACTTCTACTTACCTGACACATACTAGACTCCCCAAAGACCATGTTCACCTTCGCTTTCCATCTTAAGTTTGACTTGATCTAATCCATGGTCAGATAACACACATCAGCATTAAAATAGATAAATCAAGCACACTAGACTATATGAAGATAACTCTTTCTTTCTTGTCGTCTTATGAGCCAAGCTAACTGTAGGGTTATGGATACCACATATCTAATAGTAGTTGACTAAACTCGGCAGGGACCACCACATACTATATCTTATACGGAAACAAACCTCGTATAAGGATTACTCGAATTGTATCCATATTTATCTCCCTAGTCTTACTTGGACAAGGGGACATTTATGGGTATAAATACAAGTCCCCTAGGAGGAGAGGAGACACGCCACAAAGCCACAAGACACAACATATACACAAGCCAACACATGCCGTCGGATCTCGACATCAGAGATTAGCCTAGCCATACCCCATCCGGTGCCTACGGAAGCCGGCAAGAGGGATCTAGCGCCATTTTTGATCTCGACGAGTTCGCACTTAAGGAGGAAGGCTACCTTGTTATCGACTACGAGTTGGTTATCTAGCCGCCAAGTCGACGACAGTTAGATAGGTTATCTCAAATATTGTATTTGTGTGATCTAGATGAATAAAGAGCAACACCGGCTTCGGCCAACAGGATGTAGGGCTATTACCTGTCAGATAAGGGGCCCGAACCTATATAAAGATTTCTTGTAGTGTACCTCAATCTCGCATATACCTTGGTACCAACGATCCCCATACCATCCAAATACCGTAGTCGCGATATCAAACGTCGACAGTGGCACGCTAGGTAGGGGGATTTTGGTGCTTCAAGGTTTCGGCGAGATTGAGGTAAAAGAGATGGAGACATGGATTTTTATACAGATTTGGGCCCATTATCTGACAGGTAATAGCCCCACCTAAGTTTACGAAGCCGGAGTACGCGGAGCCAACTCGCCGGGAGATCTCGTCGAATCCCTCGAATACGATCTCGTCGGTACCCTCTGTTTCGACTACTCTCTTTGTAATCTATTCTCGTCATCATCAATCTCATATAAATTGGACTAAGGCTATTACCTGATAAGGGGCCTGAATCAGTATAATCCTTGTCTTTTGTCTACTTGATGTCATACTACGTAGACCCTCGTTCCAACGTACCGCAATACTCAACTCATCCGGTCCGCGAGTATCACTCGTCGACACTAACAAATCCAACATTCACGCTTTCCCGTATCTGTAGGCTGTATCCATAATATTTTGAGAAAATTCATTGTTGCCTTGAATCATTTGAAGAAATTACCACCATAGTCAAACTCCATATATATCAACTCCTCACCGAGTCCCATATATATCATGTTTATACCAGATAATTCCATATGCGACCTGATAAGCCAATCGCCGCCAGTCTACTCGCCATTTCTCTCAATCCGACCGACTTTACCCATCAGCCTAACCAGCCAAACCCGGTCTGACCGTTCGGCCCATCCTCGTCCGATATAGAACCACACACTCCTCATGCATTACTCCTACCACTGAAATGCCTGTCGACATACGAGACTGCTTGCTGCCTCCGTGCACCCTCTTTCACGTGTCTTCTTGATCAAATGCTAAAATCTCCTGCTCTGATACCACTTATTACAAAAATTAGTCAATATAGTGGAATGACAACTAACCTTCTCGATCTCTCCAGTCATTGAACACACGAGACATGCCAGAAGACGATATAGGAACATACGATATTTATTAACGAAGTCTAGCCGAAGCCTATATCTCCGAGGCTTTGATTATGGACTCGTAGCACCTAGCCGCTACGAGTCCATAGGAGCGCCGCCATAATCTTTCTGGGTGTCTACGCTACATTGTAATCCTATGACTATATTGTGGTGTCCCCCTCTCTATTTAAGAGAGAGCATATGACAGAGTCCGAGTCTAGCTCTGTCTTACCACTATTTCAACTCCGATTTAACTTTAGTAGGGCTAGTATAGTCGACACATATTCTATCAACTCCAATATGTATTATGTAATAATCCTGTCGTCGTAATAACTACACGGGCTATTAAACAATTTGATAACATGCATATACGAATGCACTAGTTAATTAATTTACTCCATAAACACATAGTATATTTAAGGCACACTACATGTAAACTCCACATATCTTTGGTTATTTTGGGTTTAAATTACAAATTCAAATCTTACTGTTGTGTGAAAATTAGTTCCCTCTAATTACTACTATATTACTCCCACTACACATTTCTTGTGCCAGAAAACAAACAAACTTTTGCTTCTGAAGAAACCAAGCCAGGTCCAATTCTAGTTGTACCTTGAAAAGTATATTCGTATGTCCTGATCTAGTATAATTTTAAACCTGGGGAGTCGATCAGGTTGCAAATAATTGATCACCTTATATAAAATTAGTTCTCAAAAACCTTATATAAAATTCTCCAGCACTGAGTGATGCATCAGTACTAACATACGGGCAAAACAAGTAGAGGTGTGTACTGTACCAGTACACAATAATTTAGTGCTGTACAATAGAATAGAGGCAGAGCATCATGATGTTAGTATAGACTAGCAGCATTAATTAATGAAGCACTACTATCATACAGTAGGGGTTATATGGCAGATAGAGATGAACACCATGATGGTGTGATGAGATCAATTGTAATCAATTAGTGGGAATAGAATAATTACAGGACCCTAATGATGGCTTAAGGGGAGCTGGTGGGTTTGCAGGATGGAGCTGTCTTGCTTTCATACAACAGCAATACTTTATGTTGGCTTGTGCATCACAAGCATGATTAACTAGAGATCTGGTTGAGGTTTTATATGCGGCACTAACTGGGGGGGGGGGGGGGGGGGGCAAGTTGGGGGAAGTAAAAGACACGGCACAAGAATAAAAGTTCTAGAACAACGGTATGAGAACAATGATTTAGGGTAGTACTCCCTCCGTTTCAAAATATTTGACACCATTGACTTTTTAGTATGTGTTGTACCATTCGTCTTATTCTAAAAATTTAAGTAATTATTTATTTTTTTCATATCATTTGATTCATTGTTAAATATACTTTTATATACACATATAGTTTTACATATTTCACAAATTTTTTTGAATAAGACAAATGGTTAAACATATGCTAAAAAGTCAACGGTGTCAAACATTTAGAAACGGAGGGAGTATATTAGTTTAGGGCCAGTTGAAGTTGTAAGATGATATCTTTGGGGGCCAGGGAATCATAAACCTCCCTACTTGTGTTGTTTTAATAGGACACTTGCAATTTTGTTTAGTGCCAACTAGCTAGCTGGTGTGTTCAAGTGGAACAGCCACAGGGAAAACAATAAAGAACCATGAGACACGCACGGTCCCTTTTAATACATAGAAAATGGAAAACGTAGCAGTATATGGTAAGGCATATACAGAAAAGTAAGGAGCAAATTGCAAGGTGCGTTTGAATTTCCTTACTATAAGACCTCATCGTTTTGTTTATACTTTATAAGCCATAATTTGAATTTTAAATTCTAATTTTAAGGTTGATTTTATCTCGCTTACTTTAGAATTACTAACGATACATATATTAAGTTTTTACTTATAAATCATTTTTTGCTTATTTTGCTTTGCAAAGTGGATCGGAAAGTTAGTCTGAGTTTAAACTACATTTGTGTTTATTTTGGTTCTACTGATACATTCCCCGGGAGTGGTTTGGTTCCGTAATGTGTCAAGCGGCTGTGTCACTGTGTCAGTGACTTCACCATTGTGGAGCTGCTGGTGCAGAGAATGAAGAACTGCTACTACTACTAGGTTTGCATCAGGAATACACGAGCTACTCGCCTTTTGCAGGCCATGGATGTGGTCATGTGGACATCTCTCTGGGCAGTTGCGGTGGCCCGGAAAGGCTTCACTTGAATCACGAGCTCATATAACTGAGTGGGCTGGATTGCCTGGGAATGAGGTCCAATAGTGGAGTGTAAAAGGAATAAGTCTATTCTGCCTCCCTCCTCTTACCCTTAAATCTGCTCTCAACCGCAAAACCCGTATAAGGTCTCCCCCATTTCCCAAAACCAGTCCATATTGACTCCTCGGATGTTTTTAGATGATTTTATCCTATGTGGCGCATAGGTGGCATTCGATAGAAATAATAATAATAATACTAACATGGGTCCCATATGTCGATGAAGCATCCTTATCCCTCCCTTTCGTCCACACTCCTGACAACCCCCGAGCCAGCAACTCCGGCGAGCTCACGGTGCCACCGGCGGTGGCTGCCTCATCGCTGTGTCCTTCCTCAACAAGTCGAGGCCATTAGTACAAAAATATTTTTTTATTCTGGACGAGCACCCTAGTAGGCTACATACGGGTCATAAGTGGCTACTACGTCTGCGAGTATATGCACTGTCTATCAGACCAAATCGACAGCACCAAGGAACTCGATGTACGTAAAAATCAATAATACATTAATTTGGATCGATTTCTTGTTTTATTTCATATATTTACATATCATTTTTTTTAAATGATAGATTATTTACATAAGGGACCAAGTCGACCACTCGGTTTGGATCAAGGCTGTTCAAGAATAACTGATGGGATTTATCAACGAACAGATCCTAGATCTCACGGGTGAATTCTACTACGACGGGAATACAATCCCACGCCTGAAATTTCTTAGGAATATGATTGTAGCAACCACACCTGAAACATGCGGTTTTGTTGCCGCTATTATTTTTGGGCTTAGAATTGCCTTTCCCCTTTTTGGCGTTCCCACATTGCTTTTTGGCTCTCTTACGCTTGCCCTCGCCAGATGAACTTCTAGTCCGTGTATTCCCATCTGGAACATTTTTCTTCTCATTCGCATGTACTTCAGGCAGTGGTGCAGTGCCCAACAGGCGCTGGTTCTAGTTCCATATAATGAGCTCATGGTTCTTTTCTGCCTGTTTCAATGTCTGAATGAGTGAAGAATAGATTGTGAAATTCTTCTCACGGTATTGTTGAGTAATGATCCTTTCTGATGGGAGCATTGTAGACAGAGTCTTTTCAATTTTCTCCACTTTAGAAGGTTCATTTTTTAACCGGAGTTTAGATCATATCTTATGAACAACATAGTTGTATTCGTCTATAGTTTTAAAATCCTGTAGACGCAAGTGGTTCCACTCATGCGATGCCTCTGGGAGGATAATCGCCTTATGCTGTTCATATCGATTTTTCAGAGATGTCCATAAAGCTCGTGGGTCCTCCTCTAACATGTATTCCATTTTCAAATACGGATGGATATGATTCCTTATCACTTTTAAGGCAGAAAATTTTGACATATTAGAGAGGGTAACGGTTCCATCTGTTGTTTCATCTATACATCTATATAGTCCATTGGTTGATAGACTCACTTTGAGATCCATCACCCAAATAGGGAAATTGAAACCATCGAGAGCGAGCATATCGAACTCTTTGGTTGCCATCTCACCTACATTGTCATAGCCAAAATTTTGAGAAATTTTGGCATAGTTGAAAAATAAAATAAAATAGGGCGAGGAGAATAAATTTGCAAAGTAAATGTAAAGGACATGGAAATGCTTAAACAAACCCATATATTTACAATAACAGATAATTACAAGGTGCTGATTGTAAATGTAAAACTATGATTATTTGCTGAATTTAAAATGACCGAAGGTCAAGTGCTATAATGTAAATGCTGAAAATATAAAGATAATTGGGTAATGGGCCGAAATAAAGGTTTCGGCCCACCACCCTTTCCGGTCCGTGAAGGCGAGGACGTGAGGTGCGGGGGTGGCAGCCCATTAGCATGGCGCTGGCGTGTCCCATGCGTGGGTGGCAAATGGGCTGGCCTGGCTTAAGGGAGGGAGGGGGGGGTTCAGTTAGGCAAACCCTAACCCTTCCTCCCCTTCAAGCCACCGCCGCCACCTAGCTCGGGAGGGCGCAGCGCCGTCATCGTCCACAGCCAAGGCCGCCCCGTCGGGCACCAGCGTGGCTGGGTGTCGTAGGCTCTCCGGACCTTCCATTATATTTGAGAGATGAAGTGAATAATTCAAGTCATCAAACAAGCATAATGAAACATCCGACGCCTCGAGAGAGAAATATTGGAGACATTGCTGAGCCCTTAGCCTGCCAGTCAACTTCAGCCTGATATGTGCCCGTCAAACCACTCAAAGGCGGCGACCAGATGTGTTACACATTCAGGAGACTTGACAAAAATGGCTAAAGATCTACAACCTCTCAAATATTCCTAACTCATACTCATGTAAATCTAGTTCCCAGGATGTGCACTAGATTCACACTTTCATCTTAAGCATGATTATACATAGCAAACACAACTAAGATGAAAGAAACTTAAGACTTACAACAACTTAATAATTACATAGGCCGACCGGCCAAATAGACTTATTAGAGAACAGCGGAAGCTTGACTACCCAATCACAAGCACACCGACTAGGGGTTTACCCCATTAAGTTCTCATCCTAGAAGAAGCAATCGGAACCCGCATCACTCAAAGACTAAGTCTAAACCTGCAAACAAAAGGTTATATCAACAGCAAGAGTCAGTACATTAAACAAGTTAATGTACTGGCAAGCACAAGTCAATCCTACCATACTACATGTAAGGCATATATTCAAAGGAAGGCAATATGTAGTTCAATTTCAGCATAAAGCAAGTTTTATTTCGCAATTCTTTTGTAAAGGAGTTGATGCTTCAATTGACAAAGACAAGTTTTAAGTTTCATTATTAACTTCTTCATAATTCCATCATAATCAATCTCTTATTGCCATACTTAACAATAAGTCATAATGTATCACCACACACACAACTCAACACATTTATCAATTTCAAACCAATGTCACATGATCACATTTTTAAAACATAGTCTATACTCATGACACATCACCAAAGCACTCATGACCGTAAGCACGGCTAATCGATTAGTTTAAAGAACTCTGCAGAGTTTGTACAGCTTTACCCACATGATATGAACTCTCTAGTTTGTTTTGAGTTTGCAAGACTCCACCACACTCTTCATGTTGAATGTGATGTAAAGGTCATAACGAAGCCTTTACACTACATTAGAGCCTAGCCTTGCACCAGCACGATACGTGTTCCTCCATCCTAGGCATACATGGAATATACCTAGAATCGTTAAGTGGCGGGTCCACGCCTTAAACTTAACGCCGTGGTGGCGGACACGACGGGAACCCACCACGTGGCACAATACCGTTGTATTGGACACGCTTAGTCACCTAAACTACCATGTCGGGGTAAATAGGAAGCTCCTCTGAATTATACGAACTCATACACACCGGCCTACCAGAATGCAAGGCTAGTCCTAAATAGATTAATCAGCTTAGGCCATCTCATACTAGCACATGTAGATGTACGAATAACTTTAAATGGGTGACACAAGTTCGGTCCTTATGGACTTGGGCAAACACTCCCCCTATCGGTATGCAACTAACAACATATGCACACCACTTGCCGCCCAAGTATAAAATCACATTTTACACATTTTAGTTCGCAAATACCCATCATATTAATTTTATTCCAGCAAGGTTTCATGTATCAAAATCATATTTTAATTATAGATGGAATGAGCATTTGCATAGTTCTAAGCATGGCTAAGCAAGTAATTGCACATAGAGCATATATAAACCCATTTGAGCACAAAGAGTGTTCTTTAACCATTTCTAGGAGTTCAAACAGCAAGAGGATCAATTATTCAAGGTGGGGTATGCAGCAAATAGGTCATAACTACCTTAACCCAATTTCAAATACCGATATAATCTAAGTTCACATGCAACTTTGCAAACAAATATTTTCATTCCTCAAATCATGAGATTCAATGTGTTCAAAGGATGGGAGGAGAAAACTTGCCTTGATCAGATAAATGTTAGCACCTAATCCACTCCTTCACCGATTATGCAATTATCTAGATAAAGGACACGATATGCAATTAAACACCGAAAGAGCTGAAAATCCAAAATACTCTAAAATGCATGATTTATGCACAGTGGGTTGGTACTGATCTAAAATTAATTTAGGTGAAAAAATTTTTATTTTATCTTATTCCATTAGGGAGTTATGAATTTTTAGAAGTTTTATCGGTTTATAGTAGTATAGTCTTAGGTAGTGTTATGAAATACTTTTCTAAAGTGATTTTTATTAGATTAGACTTCACAGGGGTGTGGAGATGTGTTTTCTAAGACTAACACATTTGGTTTCACCATTTTTGGAGTTATAATGATTTTCTTATAGAGTTTACAAGTTACAACGTGTTTTAGGCATATAGTGTTTTATATGTTCATGACTTTTGAGTTATAGGTTCAGAACATGCTACTTCCTGTTTAAGTTGAATAAAAGGAATAATTTGGTTAACTAAAACATTTTTATTTCACATGTTTATGGTCTTTACTACTATGGTTCATATTTTATAAACTAGAGATGCTCTAATCTAAACTAGCAATATATTATATTAACCTAGAAATTGTCATATGAGCTAAGTTCTTCTAAGTTTTAGTGGATGAGGATGGAACTATGGCTTCACTGGTCAATCAAGTTTTTATTTAGGTTTAATTAGACCTAAAGTGTATATATACTTATACATGTTTATGTATTACTTAAACAACACTATGTGTTTAAATTCTTATTTCACTAAGTTAAGGTTTTGATCTATGTTCTCTACAAAAGGTGCCAAATTTTATTTTACTATGTTGAAGATAACTATTTGCTGGTTCTATGGAAACTTTGTTTATTTCATTTGGACTAAAAATGAATTTTCTACAAGTTTTACAAATTAAAGGTTGCTCTATGTTAGTAAATCCTTATATGAATATTTAGAGACTTTTACTACACAGTAAGTATATAATCTTATTTCATAACATGGAAATACGTGTTTTGGTGATCCTACAGAACTTAAGTTTATTCAAATTGAAGCTAAATTGGGTTCTACATGAATTTCTAAAGTTTAGCTTATCTAAAACTAATCATTTTAGATATAATAGTTTTAGAGGCATTTGATGCAAAGTAAGTAATTACTTTTATTTCACCTAATCAGAGAGTGCATGATGATGAATCTGCAGTTTTTGAGTTTGTTTCAAAATGAGTTGAGATGAATTTTCTATGTATTTTATAAGTTTGTACATGTTTTATGTATGACCTATCTTAGATAAATTTTAGAGACATTATTTGTACAGTGAGTGTCAAGTTTTATATTCCTAGAATAAAGTTCATAACTTCAAGAATCTACAGCAATTGGAATCACTTCAAAATGAGCTATAGTTTGATTTTATATAGATTTTACAACTTTGTGCATTTTTCTGCTAAACATATATTTGTTTGAGCATTTTCTTAATTATTCTTCAGATTTTAAAGGATGGGTCCACATGGCTGTGAGGGACCAATATGCACAAGGCCCTTGAGGTTTCTAGGAATCAACCCGCAGTCCTAGGCCCATATGTCAGTGTGTTTCTACAATTGTAAACAGATCCCTGCACTTAATCTAATTCACGGAAGTAAAGCTAGCCATGGCTAAGCTCGATCTCGAGCTCGCCGGCGGCAAACGGTGGCTCATTTGAGGTTGAGGTCAAGAGATAAAATGAAGAGCAAGCTCTCGCGACTCCATTCCTCTAATTTTCTTGGTTAGAGGACATCGGAGTAGCGCCGATGGCGAGTGTGAGCGGCGGTGGTTCTTGGGGTAAAAGTGCATGTGTGCATGGAAGTCGATTCCGAACGAAAAGGATGCATGCATGTGGTCTTCTAGCCTTCAGGATGCTCACCGTGGGTCGAGCTAGGGTTGTCGAGGTCTTGGCGGCAGCGGTAACTTGTGGAATGGCTCGGCGACAGTGCTCCTTCTCGGGTGAACGACGACGGCTCGAACGGGACAATGAGCTACTTCAAGCAAGCATGCACGAGGGTTGTGAGGCCAAGGAGATGGTGTATGAGCAAGAAATCGAACAATGGCTCACCGAGGCAGTGGTAATCGATGATGACGGCGGAGGCGATTCTAGATCGGCGCCGGTGAAGAAAAGATGCGTTCTCCAAGTCCTTCACATCTCCGGCTGGGGTTCTTGAGGTGTATTGAAGAGGAGGTTGAGGCGATGACGATGGCGCAGCGGCTTGCTCTGAGGTGGTCGAGAACGGCCGGACGACGACGATGGTTGAAGCGGCGGCGCTCCGATGCGTGCTCCAGGGCGTTGTCGGCGTGGCTTGCGTTCCCGGCGATGCACTGCACCAGAGTGGTTTAGGTCAAAAGAGGAAATGCTCGGCATTGAGTGGAGAGATGGGAACGTGAAAGAGATGGAGGTGACCTTGACTCAAACGGAGATGGCGAAGGTCGTCGTCACTACGACCGGCGGCGAGGTTGAGGATGACAGAGAGGCTGAGGACCTCTCCCTCGGCTTCTTCAGCTCCAGAGTGATGTGTGGAGTTGGGCGACTCAGTCTAGAGGAGATGGAGGCATGACTCAGTGACTTGAAGGCGTCGACACGTCGTCACCACGCGTCGACGCGTCCAGGACTCGGTCGGCTCTCGATCTCTCCCTCTCTTTGTTTCTTGGTCGGCTGAGGATGAGGGACAGAGGAAGGGCGAGCTGGAGAGGCTGCCAGGTGGGGCCAAGTCGATGGAAGCTAGGCTAGGAAGAGAGGTATGGGTAGGAGTTTGGGTAGACTTAGTTTTTGGATAATTTTCGGAATTATTTCTTCCCCCTAAGTTTGCAACTCAATATCTTAATATGTGGACCAGAAGAATTAGTGTAGATTTTACTGGTGGTAGATGATTATATCTAGATTCCATTTTCTTTGGTTGCACTTAAAAATAATGGGTAGACTGCTCACAGAAATTAAACAAAGATGGGCTATTAGAAAGCTAGATTGAATTTTTAGGAGGCTTAAACAGAGGAGGAAAATTCTAGGAAAAATTATATTTAGGCATGATAAATAATCTAGTATTTGAATAAATTATTTTCCATGTTCACTTATGAGCAGTTAAATGTCTTTTGGATGAAGTATGGCTTTAGCCGATTAAAATTTAATTTGATTCCTTTTAGTTTTCTGCTTTGACTGATTAATTTGTGGTATTAAACTTAGTTATTAACTTGTACCAATATTATAGTGAATTGCTTGTGCTAAACATTATCTATCTAATTTTTTTCCATGGTTTTTAACTTGCACATAATATTTTAGAGAATTAGGATTACTTTACTTTGTATATGTGTTCACACTTCATAATTGCACCTAATATTGTTACAGGGATTACATTAAACTTCTTTTCGGCTGAGAAGATGATATTTGAGTTTAATATTAAGTCCACATGTTATCACCCAAGATTAACTATAGGTTTGTTTAGTAATTTTAACCCTTTTAGTTTATGCTCATGTGACCTATTATGAAAAGCGAGACCATAATCCAAATGCACAAGGGACTCGAGCCTAGGCATGCATTATGCACATGTATGCTAAATGCTTGATGACATTTCTAGTCTAATGTTGGGAATGAAAAGGTTTTATTTTGTTCTCAAATTTTAATCATGCAATGGTTTAAGTTGGTCATCACCTAAATTAAAACGGAAATTTTTGGCTCTCAAAAATTGGAGAAGTTAACCTCTAACTATTTTGACAAGAAATTTTAAGTCCTAAAATTTCGGGTATATTACACTGGGGCCGGCCGCCGCAGCCGAGGCTGCTGCCTCGGACGTCGCCGCCATCGGGCTGCCGCCACCACCGCTGAGGATGCCGCTGAGGACGCCACCCACGCCGCCGGGCAGCCGCCGACACCGTGGTGATGCCAATGCCGCTACCGCCGCCACCCTGCACCCTCCCCCCACCTCCTGGACCCTTCACTGCCCTTGCTCAGGCCTCCCCCTCACCCTAGGGTGGGGGACGGCTAGGCTTGCCGCCGCCGCTTGTCTTGGCCGGGACATGCCCGGTCTTGATGACACGACGGGGGTCGGGGAACGGAGGGGCCAGTGGAGGGGCAGAGTTCTCGCCGGAGCCCCCTGCTGCCATGTAGAATGGCGGGGCTCCGCGACATGCAGCGAGGGTTCCTCTGAGGAGGAACTCCGGCGGATTAGCCGGTGTCAGTGTGTGCAACGGCTTCTCCAGCGAATAGTCCGGCAATGGTGATCGAGAAATGGCGCGGCGAAGATGCTGGGTCCAACCGTGATGAGGACAGAAGGCCGTCACCATGTCGGGCAGCTCCTGCTGCAGCCGCACCCTCGCTGTCCACCCATGGGATTCACAGTGATGCGGGGACTCCACCAGAATCCTTTCTGGTGCAGTGCACATGTCAGGCACCACCGGAGGCCCTTGGCGAGCTGTGAGGGTGCTGGAGTAGGTGTTGCCGGCTCTGGTGTTCCTTCGGGCAGCAGCGCCGCTGCTGTGGCGTCCAGCGAAGCCAGGGGGAGGAGATGGGGGGCCACGGCCCCTGCCGCATCGAGCACGACGCACTGGAGCCCGAAGGATCCTCTCAAGCTGATGCATGAGTTGACAGAGACGACGGGCACAGATGTTGCGAGGAAGGGAAGAACCGGCATCGAGAGAAACAGTACGTGCCATCTTACCCTCCACGTGCTGATGATATGTTATAGAACAAAAAGTGAACAGTGAAAACAGTGAATCCCCTCAATTTTATTGATCTTAATACGCCCTTTTTATAGCGAGGATTTGTATATATACATGCCTAGGATTCTTTTAGGATTTAAGGGAGATTTAAGCCTCTAAATGTGGCTGTTTATATGTCACAAATAATGCTCCTTAAAATGTATGTTACAAGATTGATGATTCACTTGATTGCTGCCATTGCTGCTCTTTGATGAGATCAAATATGGCCTAGTGATGCTTTTTTTTTTAATAGTTGGGAACCGTGGTTCCTAGGCCCCATCTATTATGGGCCGGGCAACACTACCATCAGCCACTCCATCTTGATCGTGGGCTACGACGTCGACGACCTGGGCGACCTTTACTGGGTCGTCAAGAACTCATGGGGTAAACAGTGGGGCGATCAGGTACATCTTCATCAGCGTCGCGGCCAACGACGGGATCGTTAGCCAGTCAGGGGTCGCCGGCATCCTCACCAGTGCGATATATGTTCAGTAGCTGTGCTGGTATGTACTGTAAGTTATACTTATTATTGTGTGATTAGATTCTCTCTTATTTTCTCTATGTTCTCGAGCAAGGATATCTGTTAGTTTAATTGTTGGCTATGTGTTCTGCTGCATACTTACAGTGGCAATATTGGTAATTTACTTACAGTTCCAATTTAATTGTAGTTGGTGGATAATTGTAGTATCTAGGTTGGAAAGCTTTCGGCCCTGCAAACCAAAGTTCATCATGACTTGTCCTCATTTTGTCCACTTTACTACTCTACTTTTGCATTCCTGCAACTTCTGCCACGACGAACCCAATCTTATATGGCCAAGCATTCCCTGTGAATCGAATTCAGATTTGTTACTATTTGATGTAATCATGTAAACGCACACATGCTGGTTACAGTTTTAGAAAATATTATAACTCGCATCACTATAAATTGTATATAAGTTTTGTGCAAGTGGCTTTATTTTTGTTGATTACCTCCTTGGTTGCAAATGCAGGTGCTACTGGAATTTGGAGACCAAGGAGTGCCCAACGTGAAAATAAATAAATAAATAAATAAGAAGAAAGAGAAACAGCTCAGAAAAGAAAAACGGGTGTTTGATACAGCTTCTGTGAGCAGTGATTATATGAAAATCAAGCTGTCCTGAGAATCTGCTAGCTGGAGAAGTTATGAATTTGGCAACTTGATTTTTCTTTTCTTTTTTTTTTTTTGGTGTGTGATTGTCTGCTAAGGGTACAATGACATGTATGTCCTTGAAGCTTGATAACTTATCTGCACCAATGTTTAATATTACAATATGACATTTCTCTCTTAAAAATCGTATCTGCACATGTACACAGGCTGAAACGAATTGATTCAACATTGAACTGAACGAAAACATCGCAAAATAATGCTTAGGAAGAAATCTCATACTGTGTACGCACACAATTTTGCATCGAGGAAAAATTACTCCTAAACAGCAGAAGCATACAACATACGCATTAATCAATTTTGCATCGATACAGGGAAGGAGCAGATGCCTCCCATGATGTAGAATTACTGCTCGGGGAGGTTACTGTATATCCTGTCCAAAGACCCTGCAAACACATGATCCTTTAGGTGAAACAAAAACAACACAACTTTTGAGAATTAAAAATGATATCAATATTATAAACCCTCTTACATGTAGTAACTTAGTTGCATAGGAAAAATTCTTTTGACACATGACAAAATTGAGCCCACCTAGCTAGTATGTTTTCCCATGCATATGTGACTAAAGAAAATATTGTTGAAATGTCACATGGTTCCTTTTACACTTGGCAAAATTTCTGCTGAGAATGTTTCTAAAAGATGAGAGATTAGGCTGCTGTTTTAGCTTCTGTCATCATTTCGTAAAAACTAATAGCTGATCGCGACCTGAACCACAAGTCACCAAATAGTCAGATTTAGGAACTGAAAATGAAATTATCAGTTACTTCGTAGGGAAATTCAGTTAGTTGTAGTGTTGCTTCCCAAACTTTGCTGCAAAACTGAAACATTATGCACTGCTTAACACAACTGGTACTAACATTGTTGATTATCCATATGAGTGTCCCTCACATTGTTGTATACTAGTTGCATAACAGTACAAGCCATTCATTCACAGTAAAACACAGCTGCCCCAACTTCGACCTGAAGTTCATTCACAGTAAAACAGCTGCCCCAACTCAGGGGTGGGCCCTATATACGAGTAGTTTTTTTTTTTTTTCCAAAAGCGTGCTTTAGTACGTGCTTGTGCTTCATTAAGTGGAATAAGGAGGCTTTACAAACTCGATCTATGCTAAATCGTGTATGAGCTTATATGGATTTAATTGTACTACTTCTCTATCATTAGGTTTGCCCAGGCTCGGAAAATATTCTAGATCCGCCACTCCCCCCCCCCCCCCTCTTCTTCCCCTCCATCTTTTCCCCCTTCTCCTCCCTCACAACTCCATGGAGTCCAGCAGAGTAGTAGTTGGGGCTTGCCTCCCCCCTCCCGCTAGCTCCGCCGCTGGCCGTGCCTAACACGGAGGGCACATAACATAAATCGCACACAGCCTCATCATGGCCACCCACTCTCGGCCTCGTTGATTTCTCGTCTTTGCGCGTTGGGCCGTCGAATTCGCGTTGTCTGGCCACTGATCCATCGCCACCTGATTCCCCTCCATTGCTGCTGGAGCTCCACCTGCAGCGTCCTCGTTGCTTTGATCTGCTTCCTCATCACCAATCCCAGCGTCTCGTCCCATCCATGCCACTTGTGCACGGGTTCCTGCACACCGGCGGTCCGCGTGCAAGGAGACGAAGTAGCGGCACGCCGGCACCAAATTGCATTAGCTGCAACGGCTCTCCTCGCCAAAAGGAACGAGGGGAGAGAGAGGAAAGGAAGATAATGAGGGAGAGAGAAAAGGGAAGAAGAGCGAGGATGACATGTGGGGCCACTTTTGTTTTTGCTACGTAAACTCCTAGATCAGGTCAACTTGCCTTGTCAGCAAAACTCGTCATCTATACTTGTTGGAGAACATAATTTAATTCAGTTTTACAAGTTGAGGGTTCAAGATTAATTTCCAGTACCGTGGTTACCAGGGACGTTAGGTGGACTTATTTCCTGCTATGTTCGCCAAGCCCTTGCTCGTCTGGCCTGTGGCCTCTGCTGCTTGTTGTCCTCTCCCTTAGGAGTACTGAGCTATTGGGCTCTAGAAGACTTGTAAGGACCATTGGCCCAAACAGGTGGATGGTAGGCTCATTTTGATTGCCATTTAATTTTCAAAGTGTAACAGAAATACTCTTTTCTATTGGATTAGCCACTTCTAAGCAAGATTTACAACTGACCTTAAACTACAAATATCGCATTGCATTATATATACGTGAGGTACTAAAAAACACTGTGGGTGGTGGCTAGATACCGGGGTTGCTACATTTCAGGTTACCTTCAATCTAGCAATCCTCTTCCCACTTTCTGATCAAACATGCTGAAAAAAAAATAGAGGTCCTAAATTTTTCATATTTTAGTCCATGATAATGTGTTCCAACATGCATGTTTAAAGCTCACTTGTTTCATTTTTATATAGTTTTGCTTTTCTTACTTTGCTGATATGGAATTAATAGAACATATTTATTTTCTTTAACTCCAATAAGTATTCCGATGGTAATCATATCTTCTTCAAAGAACCATGTCTCAAGATGATAACGTGATCGTACGATTAAGGGTTTTCACTTCTCTTCTTAATAAAGTTAAATCACTGCATCCATACACAATAATTCTTCTTGGCATTAATTGAAAAAGTGAGTCTATTCAGGTCTGTTGTGCAAATATGAAGAATATATGGTAGCCGATGTAAAAAAAATATTTTTTGACATTTTCTAATGGTAAGCCCTATTTTATATTTTGCACCAGAGCCCCAAATTTCTAAGTACGGCATGAGAAAAGGGAGGATTCCCACCGGTGACGACAGGATCAACAGTGGATTGTGAAAGTCTATGTGGTTAAGAGGTAAGGACGACGATTGTGACTCCGGCTGTGTAGGCCTCCAGAGATAGAGAAGACAGCGGGGTGGGGCACCTCGCCCTTGTCTTGGGGAGGAGAGATGGCGACAATGCTCGATGAGGAGGCGCACTTGATCTGGCGTCGGTGGGGGCGTGAGAGGAGAGGAGCACTACTACGAAAACCCTTTTTGCATGCGGGCGAGAAGGGTCTTTGTATGCAGTTGCGCCAACCGCATGGGCGAGAAGGTTTGCAAAAATCACGCTTTTCGCATGCGGCCGGCGCAACCGCATGCGAAAATGGTCGCTTATACCGGTCGCATGCGAAAATAAATTCGGCAAACAAAAAAAAAACCAAAAAACTGAACCCTAGCCTACCACCGGAGCGTCGTATCCCTGCCGTACGCCGTCGCCGGCGCCGGATCTGTCGCCCCCACGGCCCGCCATCGTCGCCAGCGCCGGATCCATTGCCCCGGTCGCCTGCCGTCGTCGCTATCACCGAATCGGCCGCCCCCGCCGCCCGCTGTCCACGCCGGCGCCGGATCGGCTACCCCAGTGTTCACATGAGAGAGGAGCGCCCTTGGCGCCGGATTCGCGCGGGGTGGCGCCGCCCGAGGCGGCCGAGCCACCCCCGCTCAAGGCGGCCGAGCCGCCCCCGCCCTCGTCGTCGTCATTGTTAGCGGCGGTGAGGAGGGGATGGCGGTGGCGCCACCACCCGGGTCGCTGCCCACTCGTCGGATCGATCCGCCGCCCTTGCTGCGTGCCGTCGTCGCCGTAGCCGCAGCCGCTCTCTAGGGCGGCAGATCCAACGGAGAGGGAGAGGGAGAGAGGGAGAGAACAGATCTGTGGAGAGAAAGAGAGAAAGAGGGGAGAGTAAAATTAAAAAATAGAGGGGAGAGAGAGAGGAGATGGGTTGGAAAAAAATTGAAGTGGTGGGAGGGAAAAGAGAGATATGTAAATTTTATGAAAATGTTACTATCACTTTGTCGGATGAAGAAATGACCAAAATAAAAGTTATAGATCTTGATAAGTTATACAAGTTTTTTGTTGATGACTCTTTCAGCTGAAATTATTTACTGCTTCAAAATATTTTTTGAAGTTTTGAAATTCAAATTTTTAATTGATAAAACGAAGTCACAAGAAAAAAATATCTAAAATAATAGCAGAAAGAACACAATAACATGATAGAACATGATTTTAGAAACATTTAGGAAAAAGAATCATCCAATTTAGAGTTCATATGAGTGAGATAAACTAGTTTCAAACTTTATTTTTCATACGGCTCCTTAAGTCGTCCGTATGGAAAAATCGATTTTTCCATGCGGGCTCTTGAGTGATCCGCATGCAAAAATGAGCATACGAGCGTCCTAAGGAGTCTATGTGAAAATAAAGGTCGATTTTTGCAGATGCCGCCACTTACGGTTCGTTTGCAAAAATTATGAGGTCTCGTATAGAAAAATCGTACAGAAAAATCGTTTGTGTAGTAGTGGAGGGCTGGGTTCCCTAGGATGAGAATAAGGTTATTTCAGTGTATAATTAATCTTAACCTAATCTTTTTTTCTCGGGGAAATCTTAACTTAATCTGAGCTATCTAGAGAAGTGACTGGAATTTATGAGTATTTTCATCAGAAAAACTAACCGTGTATTATCCACCACCATTATTCTTTCCTCGCCGCCACACAACACCCACCGGCCGGTCGGTCGGATCATGAAATATTTAAACCCCTTCCTACGATGTAGTACTTCCTCCATAGTCGTGAAGGAAGTCGTTTAGGATAATGTTTAAGTCAAACCTTAGGAATATAAATCATAAATATAAGTCTCAAGTTGTTAAGTCAAAATATAAAAATTATATATGAATTGATTTGTCTAAAAATACTTTCATAAGAGTATGCATGTATCACTTTTCAATAAATGTTTTTATAGAAACAAGAAGTTAAAGTTGTGTTTTGAATACCGTGTCGCTGTTTAAAACGATGTCTTTTACGAGTACGGAGGGAGCTACAGTACTAGCTGGTCCCCTTTGTCCACTACGGCGGCGCTGGAAATATATGCGCGCGCGGTAACTCGGTACGTACTTAGGCGGCCGGAGGCGGCCCTCGAGCTCGTTCTCGCCTGCTGCATCATATCGTCGATCGATCACCATGAATAATTGCACCACGCACGGCCGCTCGGGAATTGAGCAAATTATCGCGTGCATTTCCTGCGCCTCTGCGCGCGCGGCCGCCATCGTCGTCGTCGTCATCCTAGCTCGTCGCGATCCCATCGATCGAGCAAAGACGGACGGCGAGGTGATGATCGATATCACTACTATAGCACTAAATACTGGAGTACGAGTACTAGATAAGCATCATCGATTGATCGATGTAGGAGTACTATCATTCATGCGAGAGCGGCCGCATGCATGCAGGAACATGCTGCAGACCTGCAGTAGTGGTAGCCTATTGCGTAGCGCCCTAGCCCTAGCCATTCTTCATCAATCTTCTCTCGTCTTCCATCTACGTACGTAGCTATACTAGTGTCAGCCCCAATCTAGATGCTATACTTAATTACATGTGTAGGCTATACGTATGTACTAAGTAGGCCGCGTAGACTTTTGGAGGACGATAGCTACTAGAGATGGCAACGGGTGCATACCCACACCCGCGATGGTTAAATGTTCCTACTTAAATACTCACACCCATCGCGGGTACAAAATCGTCCCCATACCCATACCCGTGCGGGTATGGGTAGCCATACCCATATAATTGACTTGTAGCATTTATAATTTTATCCTGTAATTAGCCATATTAGAACTGTAAACCATTAATATTTTCTCTGACAACAATACTATTAACATTAGCATTCAAAGGCAAGTAAAAAAAATTCTATAACCATATGACATAATCAAGAAATCAAATAATAATTTCATGTAACTAGACTAGAACAGTGTTTAAGATGTGAAATGAGTTTTATGCTATGATTTTAGTTGGGAGTTATGTTACTCATAGTTTTAGGTTCAATCTACGGGTTTTTCTCACCCACGGGTTGGTGGGTATGGGTGGGTAAAGAACAGACCCATACCCACGTACCCAATGGGTAAAAATTTTCGCCCGTCAGTAGACCCATGGGTATAAGAGTTAGAACATAATTGGCTCCTAATAGAGTAAAAACCCGTCGAGTATCGGGTTCACTACTAGAAAAATCATTTGTTGCCACGAAAAAAATTGTGGCATCAATACTAAAATTGTGGCAATAAATGCATGTTGCCACAATTTTAAAACCATTGCTAGCCGTGGTAATAAATAGCGTGGTAATAGGTTATTGCAACGATTTTTATTTAGTGGTAATAAATTTAGATGTTGCCACGGAATGGATGTGGCAAAAAATCATATTGCAACACTTTACATCGTTGTAATAAAATTTATTGCCACCATTCCATATGTGGCATTAGTTCTACGTACCAAATTAAAAATTCAAATATTAATCTATCATCCTATCTATTTATATTTATTTCTTTATACCATGTCTTGGCTAGGATTCGAACCCAAGACCTATCCTTCACGCATGATCACCTTTACCAACTCACCTACGCATCAATTCTGTTGGAATATGCATATCATTCCATTTGAGCCTACCTAACTGAGATTTGAATCATAGATTTGAATATGTAAAAGATTTCAAATGAAAAAGTTATCAACTATAAAATTATAGATCTCGTCGAGAGCTACAATTTCCATATAAAATTTGTCTCAATCCGTATCCATATGAAAAAATTAAGTTAAATTATAAGACGATAATTTTTTTATTACAACGAATTTGTTGATCGTGGCAACAAAAAAATAGTGAAAAGTACCATGTATTATGTAAATTGCCACAAAAAATAAAATTGTGGCTATAGAACATGTTTTTTGCAACAGTAAGATTTTTCGTGGTGATATCTCATTTTCTATTGCAACAGAAGTACTAAATAAAACAACGATTGTAGATCGTTGCAATAAAATATAATTATTTGCCACAGAAAAATTATCATTGCAATAGTACAATATATTGCTATGAAATATTTTTTATTGTAACAATTTGGTGGCAATAGCTCAATTATCATATAGTGGGTTATGGGTCCCTATTGCCATCTCTAATAGCTACTGCTTCCTAGCTATCTCCACCGTTCATGCAGCCAATCACCTTAAGTGTAGACGAGAGAGAGAGAGATGAGCTAGAGAGACGTCGATGGGAGGGATATCGCTGTGTTGTGTACTAGTTGAGGGATAGAGGTGAGCCATTTGCACAACTCATCTCTGCTACACCTCTGTCTCTTCTCTTAAGTGCTATATCTAGCTTAGCTAGCTTGTTATACATGTCACCTATATACTCCCTCCTTTCAGCTGTTGAACTTTTTAAACATGTTTGACCGTTCATCTTATTTAAAAATTTTTGTGAATATATAAAGCTATATGTATACATAAAAGCATATTTAACAATGAATTAAATGGTAGGAAAAGAATTAATAATTACTTAAATTTTTTGAATAAGATGAATGGTCAAACATGTTTTAAAAGGTCAACGGCGTCAAACATTTAGGGATAGAGGGAGTATATATATAGGTCGGCTATACACGCGTACGTAGGGTTTCAGCCTACATTGTGTGTGTGTATATGGGAGAAGAATGCTCTTGAATCCTGCCTTGCTGCTGATGGATACAGATGATCCACGCATGCATATATGCTTGTACACTCAATGCATGTATGTCAGACGATGTGCTTTGAGATTGATGAGGTCCCGGCCCTTTCTGCATGCGCTATAGATGAATGCATATGCACCTGTGAATTCGAGGGAGAAGAGGAGTATTTTGGCATGAGGCCAAAAATGTTAGCTTGCCACCTCATTGTTTGACTTGTTGGATGTGGGAACTTGACCCCCCCCCCCCCCTTAATATATCCCTCTATCCCATAATATAAGGCACGATCAAAATTGTCACGGACTACAAAACTAATCTTTAACTTATAATTTCTCATATACTATAAGGTTTGTAGCAATAAAATTACAACCACATGAAAGTAAATATAAATTTTAACAAATAAAATTTATTTCATATTATACTAAGTGTTGATCAAATGTTTTTGTCGAGGAGTGACCCTCTCTAGCGGGAGATCGTGAGACCCCCTTTTGTGAGTTCGGCCAGGGGATAAGGCGCGATGATCAAGAGCGTCTTTCCGCTATGGGTCTAGTTGATGAGACTCTTCGCAAGAGGATGAGAAACAAGGGAATAAAGGTTCAGGCCGCTAGGGAGCGTAATACCCTACTCCTGTGTGTGGGATTAAGCTTGTGCTGTTACAAGGGAGTTCTAACCCTAGGCTCAAGCTAGCTTCTCAAGTCGCGTTCTTTTTTCCGGTGGGCAAGGTCCTCCTTTTATAGTTCAAGGGGATACCACATTTACCGCCTTACACAACCCATCATTGGGTGGGGGCCCACATGTCCTGGGTCAAGCCGTTGTCCTTGCCTTCAACCGGAAGCAAGGCGGTTGCTCATCCTTAGGTGGGCCCAGCGCCGTCCCTGTCTGACACAGGGGACACGCCTGTCTTTCCCTCTTAATTCCTTGGCGACTTTGGTGGACTCCATACAGGGGCGGCACGCTCAGCGACATGCTGATGAGACAGGGCTTACATGCCCCCACTCCGCCTGACACAGCGCGGGATGTGGGTGCGCTGCTGCTCGTTCCATCCGCCTATTAGTCAGCTACAGACCGGTCAAGCCCGATTGACACACGTCAATTGGGCGGTGCCTCACGTCCACCCACACCACATTAAATGCGGCGGGGGACGGTTGGGGCGCCGCTTATTTAAGGTGCTTGAGAGCACCTCTCCCTCCACCCACTCGGCCACCACGTGGCAGCTGAGCGAGGGCCTCGGGGCAGCTCCCCCCAAGGGCCCGAGGGGTGCGGTAGGGCACCCCGAGGCCCCTTGGCCGCTTCACGACCGCTTGTTTTCGCCCCGAGGGGTGGGAGGGGGAAAAGGCCGCGCGGCCACGTGGCCAGACGGAAGGACTCTTTTCCTCCATCTTGCGTACCCCCGGGCCCATATCACCGATAGTTTTAACGGGTAAATCTTGAAATGTGTGCATGCACACCTTATATTATGGGACGAGGGAGTATATGTACTACTCCCTCCGTTTCAGATTATAAGACGTTTCGACTTTAGTCAAAGTCAAACTACTCTATGTTTGACTAACTCTGTAGAAAAAATAGCAATATTTACAACACTAGCATAGTTTCATTAAATCTATAATTGAATAAATTTTCATAATATATTTGTCTTGGTTTAAAAATATTACTATTTTTTTCTTAAAAAATGGTTAAACTACTTAGAATAGTTCGACTTTGACCAAAATCAAAACGTCTTATAGTCTGAAACGAAGGGAGTATATTGTAAGCATTGTCGTTTCCTTCGAGTGCACATGAATTTTGGTTTTTGATCAAATTAAAGTCAATCTTAGACAACATTTTTCTAATCAAAATTTACATTAGATTTTAATTACTCCCTTCATCTGACAATGAAAGCACTTCTAGATTATTTAGCAAAGTTTAAGGTTAAGTTGAGCGGAAAAAAACTTTAATGCCCCTATTTAATGAGAGATGCTTGAGGGTGGAAAGAGTGCAAGTTTTCTTGTGATTGGGATAAGATGAGAAGAAAATAATTTAAATGAGAGATGATTGTTGTGACAAACCGTAGTTTAGGAGGTATACTAATATTCTTATGTAAAATTCAAATACTTTAAATACTTATATTATTGGGCGTAGGGAGTATATCTTAATGCTCCCTCTATTCTATAATATAAGGCGTGCACATATTCCAAGATTTAACTTTAAAAATATTTGACCAACAATTATTATAATATAAATTAAATTTTATTTGCTAAAATTAATATCATTGTATTGACATTTAATTTTGCTTTAAGATGGTTATAATTTTGTCGCAATAAACTTTATAATATATGAAAAATTATAAGTCAAAGATTAGTTTTTAAGACTGTGCCAAGTTTGACCATGCCTTATATTATGGGATGGAGAGAGTAATATATATCAAATATCACAGTTTGATTCATATGGTGTCTAGACAAGTCATATAGATCAACCTATGAATCATGAAGCTAATTAACACATGTAGCACGAAAAAAAGTTGCCCCTCTTATTTGCTACTAAAACTGTATTTTATTTTAAGCAAGGATGTTTTATGTTGGTTTCCACAGTCAACTTTTAGATATTATATGCTTGGAGAAGATCAGACTAAAAAGAGAACTAATAATTAATTAATCGCTTTCTAATTTCCTCGTTGGTACTATGTAGAGTACGGGACATTATGCAGTAGAAAAGTTTAGGTTGGCTAGAATTTCAATCAACATTACCATTCTCTGACTATTCCATTTTCAGTTATGCACGATTATGCCAAATGGCATACATGCTTTTTCCAAAAGAATAATTTTGCAGGATTGACCAACCCTACAAGCTTGCTTCCAAGCAACTCCAACATGTTGAAAGGATTGTCATTTTCAGATATGCGGTCAATTTGAAACATTAATTGGTTGTGGATATCCTCCTTGCATATTCAGATTGAACATGTAAACAATATGGTATAGCTTTTTCCCCCTAAGAGCCGTTTCTCAATATTATGTTGTGTGTATATACGTGTGTGTATAGGACCTTCGTGCCTGGGCACCAAGGTATGAAATTTTTTTTTAAAAAAATTCAAATTATGAGTATATACCTAGCAAGAAAACAACTCAAATAATAATTCAACTCTATTTCACAATTTATTGTTACATACCTAACTAATTATATGTTTGGATACTATATACCTAGAATCAAGATCTAAAAAGAAATGTTCAAATTCAGTTCAAACTTGTTTGAACTAGTTAGTAAAGAAGTTAATGTTCATACCTTAAATATTTTTAAAAATTTCATACTCATTTGAATTGGGCATATACTCACTTTGAATCTTGATGTCCCAGGCACCAAGATTAAAATTGACTAGGGCACCATGTACATATGCTCTATTATCATTGTTTATGATGTGTATGCGACAAGTTTGTTATTTTGCAAATGGTTTTTATTTAAAGTTGTCAACGTTTAATGTCGTGATTCCGGTATTTGTATAGTATGGGGATCGTTGGTACTAGGATATATGCAAGATTATAATAAAAAAGATGGGGACGAGGATTTTTATATAGGTTTGGGCCCCTGAATTGTCAGGTAATAACCCTACTCCTATTGGCCGAAGCCGGTCGTTGCTCTTATTCACCATAATCACACCAGTACAATATTTGGGGTAGCCTATCTAACTGTTGTCGACATAGCGGACTGAAGTATCACCACGTAGTCGACAACAGGGTAGTCTTCCTCCTCGAATCCGTGCCCGGCGAGATTAGAGACAGCGCTAGATCCCTACAGCCGGCCTCTGTAGGTACCAGATAGGGTCAGTCCAGGCATATCTCTGATGTCGATATCCGGCGGTGTGTCTTGGCGTATATTGGTTTGTGTGTTGATATGTATCTTGATCTGTTTTTCCGTGTCCCCTCTCCTCCTAGGGGGCCTTATATTTATACCCACATGTGTGCCCTTGTCCAAGTAGAATTAGGGAAACCAATATGGATACAATCCGAGTAGTCCTTATCGTTTCCATGTAGAACTCTATTCATCCTTCCTTATGCGGAACTCCTCCTATATCCCAAGGTTGTTTCCGTATAAGACATGGTATGTGGTGGGTCCTACCGAGATTTAGTCAACTACTATTAGGTATGTAGTATCCATAACCCTGACAACAGTAAAAAAAAACTTTCACTAATTGAATAATCAAAATTTCAATCTTTGGTTGATGAGATGGAGCAAAATACCCACGCATCAACTTATGACATTCTAGCCTCTCGATCAATTTGTGAGGCTATGGAATGATGTATACTAGTTGATACCCCACGCTTTACTGCGGGATATGTGGATGAGTGCATGTTGTACATTATAGAAATGGTAGATGTATATATTTAAACGATGTGAAAAAAATGTGGAGATATTGATTTGACATTACTTGCATATTAAGTTCTAAAAATACAACAAAATTGTAAATGATACGTCATGTTTATAAGATATTTAAAATATTCTAAATAATAATTGCTGGTAGGTGAAATACTCTAGATAATAATTGCTAATGGGTGATGATGTGGCATACTTGCATGTACTTTATAGTGCTAATGAGTGTCGAGCTTTAGTAGTTAGTGGGCATCAAGAATAAGGTATTCTTCGTGCGATGATGCATGAAATATGTAGAATAAGGTTCAATACATGTAAACTCAATTTCGAGTGTTTTGCCATTGTTTTGTTTGTCTTATTTCGGTTTGTCATTTAAATTTGCATTGTTTTTACTAATTGTAAAAATTATCTTCATCTATTGCAACACACATGCATTTTTGCTAGTGTATTACAAAATGTTAAAAAAAAGAAGCCTCAAACAACCCAATAAGCTAATAAATCACTCTTCCAGGGCCTGCTTTTTTCCTCCTTAGTTGGCCCATTAGCCCAAGTGTATTGGGCGCGAATTACCCACTCCTAGCCTCCCCCTCACAGATACAGCCAACTATCCCTAACACTAAACTTAGCAGTAGTGCCGGGTGAGGCGCAACAAGCGGCAACGGCGGCGTGCAGCCACCCACCGCCGCCCGCTCCCGGCCACCTCATCGGCGGCGGCCTGCCAGCGCCCGCTCCCGCTCGGAGAGGAA
The DNA here is from genome assembly GCF_000147395.1 of Oryza glaberrima. Lineage (NCBI taxonomy): Eukaryota > Viridiplantae > Streptophyta > Magnoliopsida > Poales > Poaceae > Oryza > Oryza glaberrima. The sequence goes on along the minus strand of NC_068328.1, from coordinate 15,731,779 downwards.
AGAGAGAGAGTGAAGAGAGAGGAGAAAATAATCAGGAGAGGAGGAAAAGAGAGAGGGGAGAGGAGTTGAAAAAAAATGAAGTGGTGAGAGGGAAAAGAGAGTGGAGGGGAGAAAAAAAATCTATGGAGAAGATGAGTATTTTTGCAAGCGGACCACTTAAGAGGTCCATATGAAAATAGGCTCATTTTTGCATACAACCCCTTAAGAGGCTCGCCTGCAAAAATAGAATTTTGCATCTGCTCCTCTTAAGGAGCCGTATGCTGAAATCAATGGTCGATTTTTGTAGACATGACTAGTTACGGTCTATTTGTAACCTGGTACTCGTATAGAAAAAAAATCGTTTTTATAGTAGTGACAAGTTCTAAATCTTGGGTCAGCCCAACATATACCGCCGGACTGGAATACTAGTACGTCCAGTTGCATAGCTAGACAAATGGTCTTTTACTGATCATGGAGCCATGGAGGGAGAGCTACCATGCACATATCAAGTCGAGAGCTAACACTATATTGCATGCAACACATGTACGTGACCGGGCACCCCATCTGAATTCAGTTTTGGATATGCATATACAGTGTGTAGCTCGGTCGACCGATCAACGAACGACCACATTAATAGACGACATTAATGATCAGTCGTGGCACGCAGCCTCTTTTCGGCCCTCAATTTGTAGCTAGCTTATGCACACATGCTGATCCAGCTAGCATGTTTTCTTTCTATCTTTTCGGCTCAGATCAATCTTGTTACTAGCTAGTAGGTAGTTTTGTTGACATGAGAGAGCGATCTCTAGAGAAAGCCATGGTCCGTAGTACGTACATAGACAATCATTCTATCAAGAATGTAGGGTACAATCAGGGATGGCAAGGACTGCACTTGCGGCTGGCCACACATACCATTTGGTCATCATCTTATACATGTCTACTCCCTCCGTTTCTCATTTCGTAAGTAGTTCTAACTTTTTTTCTAGTCAAATTTATTTACGTTTGACTAAATTTATAGAAAAATATAGTGGCATTTTTTACATAAAACAAACATATTATCAAAATATATTCAATGCTAGATTTTATTTAATAAAAATAATTTGGTGTTTAAAATGTAGTTACTTTTTTCTATAAACAAAGTTGTTTGACTAAGAAAAAATATCAAAGAGAGTTATAATATGAAACGGAATATTCTCTGTGTGGATCTCTTTATCGGTCCATACACTCCATACGTGTGTGCATCAAAGGAAAATTCATGCACATCTCTATCCACTTGCCGTGTATAATTCATGTCTATGTTTTGTAGGCCACACCTGCTTATCTTTATGTGATTGATTGATGAATCTTATCGCCTTCTCGAGTCAGTTGTGTACCGCATGCAGCAAGCTAGCGATGAACGAAGGAGTTGGCCATATTTGAAGCGAATCATGCATTGTCCCATACTAGCTACTTTTGCATCCATGTGCAGTACACTGCAAGAGGGCCGTGGTTTATTGATTGGATTCTCAAATTCCTTCAATTTTTCTGTTTTCCCTTCCGTAATTCTAAGAATGGGATGACAGCCAAAAAAGGGGGTTTGCATGAAGTATGTATGGGCAATAATTCGATCTCATGATAAGTTTGGATATTTAATCAAGAGTACAATACACAAACTAATGGTTCATAGCACATGTGGTGTGCATATAAACTCGAAAAATGTATAACCACCTGAACTCAATTAATATGATTAACAATAAAGGTCCAACATCATACTCGGCACACTAACACGAACGCTGATGTGACACCATCAGTAACCTTGCACCGACTAACATGTGTGGATCCACACCCAAGAAATTTTATTTTCCCTTGTTTTCTTACTTTTGTTTTCCTTCCCTCTTATTTACCTTTTTCCCTTTCTTATTTTTATTATTTTTATGTTCTTCCTCCTTACTTTAGCCAGTGCCCCACTCCCTTTGCAGCCTATATATAGGTCACACTCACACCCCCCAACAATAGGAGTGCCTCTGCCCCTTAAAACCTTTATTAATTTAAATTTTAAGGACAGACTCTAAGGAAGTTAATTTTAAAAATAGATCTTTTAGCCACACCATCGAGATGGCATGGCAAGGAGCTGTGTTGCACCACGGTTCACATCAACAATAGTAACTTGTTATGCCACCATGACCCTTGGCGCGTCACAGTTATTTATCGGTGTACCAAGTTTTCTTGCCACAACAATAAAGGTGACGTGGCCAAATAATTAAATAGGTTTAGTCAGTTCTTTTAGGTTTTTTTTTAAAATTTAAACTACAAAAATGTCAAAGAAAAGTCACTAGGAATTATTAAAGTTATGCACCAGATTATGACTCTTTTGGCCCTTGTGGAGATAGTCTTGAATTCTTCCCTATCGTGTATCCATCTAAAAGCTTGACCTTTGAATGACCAGAAAAAATGTCTATATGTATACACATATATCCCTAAACATATCCCTGAGATATGGGGGCCGGCCGGCCGGGAGACTTGGGCTGTTGGGCAAGAGTCAATGTTTGTATTCAAGTACCAAAAAGATGACATGACCCACCGTTGTGTGCTGTCTGTTCTAGCTACACTATCTGCCAACCTACCTACCATAAGACCCCATGTATGCCATGCATTGCCAAAAGGATAACATATGGCATCCTAACAAACTACTCCTACACATACATATGCTTTCCTAGTACCACCCTATTTATATCACCTCCTTCACCCCACCCCCCTTGCACCCTACCTTCCCATAATACACATCTCTGGCAAAGCTCTCTCTTTCTCTCTTTAGCAAGAAAGCTATAGAGGGGGAATCTCACTAGCTAGGAAGAAGAAGAAGAAGAGACAGAGACAGTGAGTGATTGAGATGAGGAACCACAATCTACTAGTTCCTACCACCACCACCACTTCCTCCTCCTCCTCCTCTTCAAAGAACAATGCTGCCAACAAACAACAACAACAAGAGCCACCACACCTCTCAGGGGCTTACATTAGGAGCCTTGTGAAGCAACTTAGCTCCTCATCATCTACTGCAAGATCCAACAAGGATCACACCACCACCATGGGCACCAGCAAACCACATGGTTGTTGCCATCCACAGCCAGACCAACAAGAGCCCCAAACAACACCACCACCACCACAGCCACAGCCACAGCCACACAAGAAGCAGGTCAGGAGGAGGCTGCACACAAGCAGGCCTTACCAGGAGAGGCTACTCAACATGGCTGAGGCCAGGAGAGAGATTGTCACTGCCCTCAAGATCCACAGGGCCTCCATGAGACAAGCCAAGGAGCAGCAGCAATTGCTCCATCTCCAACACCACCAGCAGCAGCAGCAGCAAGAGGTTGTGGCGACTCAGGTAGCAGCAGCAGTGCAAGAACAACAAATAGTAGAGCAAGCAGCAGCAAGTACTAGATCATCAGCTAATTCTGCTGCTGCAGCTATGCATCACGGCTACGCTTCCTTCTCGGATTACCTCTACAACTCCCCACTCACACACTTGTCCTCCTCACCTGCTGCCTACTCCTCTCCTGTCCCTTACCACGCACCACCACCTCCTCCCATGGCGGCCGCCGCGCAGGCACAGCTCGGCCATGGTGATCTGCTGCCCCTCCCTGCACAGCCGCTAGGGCTAAACCTTAGCTTCCATGGCTTCACCAGCGTCGTCGCCGACGTCTGCGACGGCGACGGCGGCAAGCAGGGTAGTAGCACCGGCTGTTTGGAACCTTATCATCCGCTGCTCCACCAGCCGTCGCCGGCGTCCTCCTACTCCGTCTACTCCTCCCCGTCGGTGACGACGACGGCCGCCGCCGCCGGCGGCCAGGACATGTCGCCGTCGGCCCTGATCACCACCGCGGAGAACACCAGCTCGCAGTCGCAGCTGGCGGCGGCCGAGATAGCCGACCCGTCGCTGCACCGGGTGCTGGACGACGAGGAGATGGCGGCCATCTACTCCATCGGGGAGCAGCACGACATCGAGTGGAGCGACACCGTCAACCTGGTCACCTCCGCGTGGTGGAGCAAGCTCCTCGACACCGTCGAAGGCGGCGCCGGCGCGGCAGCGTCGGCGGTGGCGGCCGGAGGCGCCGTGAACGCGTCGGCGGCGGCGGCGGCGGAGGAGGAGGAGGAGCTGACGGCGGCGCGCATGGCGCCGGATTGGTTCGGCGGCGACGGCGGCCACCTGGTTGGGCATCACCAGAGCAGCAAAGAGAGCGGGTCTGACGTGCTGGGGATGCATTTCGGCGAGTACTACGGCCACCATGGCCATGGAATTGGGAGCTACGGCGAAGACGTCTCCTTGCCGAGGTAATAAGCATGTACTAGTAATTGCATAAAAAAAATTAGGACTTTTTTCTCTACTGCATGCTGGAAATTAATTACGAAATATGTTAGTAAATTAATCTGTAGTTTATTTTGAAATCAAATTCCTGAACACTTAACCCCCCGTTTGAAATGGAGTTTTAATTTCGTCGTAATACTGTACATCGTTGGTTATCGACTTGATTATAAGGTTAAACTAAATATTTTAGAAAATACAAATAACAAATACTAGCTTAATTAATTATAACAGGTAATCTCTAGGTAATGCAGTAGAAGAAAGTTTCCTCAAAAAACTTATTTTTAGAGGTGTGGAGCAAATAATCTGCATGAATAATACGGTGAAATAGTACTTTAATTGGAACGGGGTATTAGTGTTCTGAATTGATCAAATCAACAGTATAAATTGTTCATCGCGTACCACCTTTTCCATTAAACTGTATAGAGTTTCACCTTTTTTTTCATGGCTTAAGTGGCAAAGATATATATGTATATCTTTTAAAACTTTCTTCCTGGCACAATAAAATTAGAGACTCGATCATATATTCATATGAACTATAGTATCGTAATCATAAATTCAGGTTCAGTTTATTAGTATGTTCTTAATTCTATCAGAATAACAGGAAACTCATCTACTACCATTGATTATGGCCTTCATATATATTGCATTTTATTTTAACAGCGTATGTTTTTTTTGAAACCTATTAGTAACAGCGAATGTTTCTTGTTGTGCAGAATGGATCTAGGAGAAATTGAAGGATGGAATGCCGAGTGGTTCTCATGATCATCGTCGATAATAGGGAGAGCAATTCATCAAAGTTTTGAGCAGGAATTGCTCCCCTTTGCTGACATGCATTTCACTGTCTTAAATAATGAAAACCCTTGCGTGACTAAGTACTAATACTGAGAGTCAGAAGATCAATGTCAAAGATTTTGATTATATGGATCAGCCGTGCCTTTATTTAACATGCATGTATTAGTGTTGTTGATGTATATGTGTTCTCTGTCTGGCCTAAGTTAGCACTACATCTTGGTAACTGTAGTTTGTGATCTGAACTTCTCAAGCTTATAAACCAATATAATGTGTGAGATATATATATAGAGTTGCCTCTGCTGTCCTATGCTCTCAGATCGACTTGTTATTTAAGTCGTTGTGCTCCATCGAGATATATATTCTTGCAATCAAATTAGTCTTGAGAAACATCTAGGGGTCTTCCGGCTAGCTCCACAAGGTGGTGGACTGGACGACCTGAGTTCAAAGTCTCACCCCTTCTAATTATTTGATATTAGATCCTTCCCTAATATTCGCGCCTTTTTTCAATCAAATTAGTCCTTCAATTGATCTAATTAAATTTTAGTTAACATATATGCTGAGAACAATTCTACGTCATGAAAACCTGCACCACTTGTGTTTGATGGATCGCGCGCGCGAAATAATCTGCTTAGAATGGGATTAATCAAAATTACTTACAATGGAGTTGTTAAATGTTAATGATATACTGCTTTAATATATATCACATTAATTAATTAATGTAACTAAATGGTGCGCGTTATATGCTCTAAAGTTGTAGTGAAGTCCATATATATACACTGTCATGCAAAGTATTTGCCCAACTTAGGTAGAAATCTATACCAAAATCTATCCAATGAAGGTCACAATACCTACATGAAATCCTAGATGTGAAAGTCATGTATAGTCTAGATGTGAAAGTCATGTATAGTCTAGTGGTTACAGTGACCTAAGTAGCATCCTAAGGTCTTGAGTTCAAATCCTCATATGAGTGAATTTCAGATTGGGTTGTTTGAGGGGCTAAGTTCTCAATTTAAAAAGCATGTATATATCTAGTTGGATATAAGGCCGGGTACAAAATACCCTTAAAATTAATCTCCATATGAGCGAATTTCAGAATAACGGTTGGCTGTCACTGTCGAGACCTAGTAAAAAATACCCTCAAATCTCCATAGGAACAAATTTCAGACTATGTTGTTTCTGGTGTCACCAAATATTCAAGCATGTGTACTGACAAAACCTGGCCATGTACATGTGGGAGCAGTACTGCGAGTGAGATGTAATGTGTCGGTGTGTGCGTCCACTATATCGTAGGGGTGAAAACGGTACGGAAACGGACGGAAACCATCTTTACCATTTTCATTTTCATATTATTTTTCGGAATCAGAAACCCTGGATACGAAAACAGAATCGAATATTATTGAAACTAAAAATGGAGCGAAAAAGAACAGGCGCGAATACGGTAACTAAAATTTATCAGAATACAAAACCCCCTCAAACTGATAAATCCAATTCTCAAGTCTCAACGGTTAACAATTCATCGTAAAATACAATCATATAAGTCCAATTTTTAAGTCACAAAACACAATCTATGGAATAAATAATTATCTATGTTTAATAAAGTAATGTTGTTGATAAATCCCAATGCAGAAAAAAATATTCTTATCTAACTTCAGATTTGCATAACAAATAAATTTTTTAAAAAATAAAAGTCAAACACCATGGTATTCACTATTTAGTGTAAAAAATGAATCCAGGGTATTTCAGTCACAAAATTTCCGGAAATTCTGAGAAAATTTCTGGAAAGTTTTCGACCGATTTCGAGTTCCGACGGAAACTGTCCTTATCATTTTCGATTTTGTTTCCGAGAAAATATTTCCGAATTCGTTTCTGTTTCCGAAAAATTCTGATCGACAGATTCCGTTTTCGAAAATAGGTCCAGAATCCGGAAAGTTTCCGTACCGTTTTCACCCCTATTATATCGTACTTTAAAAAAATCAAGCTAAAATAAACATGAGAATTATCAAGCTATTGGAGACCCCCTTTTTTCTCCCAGCACAATTTGAGTCATGAAATTTTAAATGATTATTCCATCTAATAAGACGTATTTCACAATATTTCCTAATTTGTTTACTCAACCCAAGTATTTTGCATGAATCACCTAACCTAACTTCCATTGATCTTATCATGTTAAATACTTACAACAAAAGTACATATTAGTTTCCAATTTATGATTTGTTTATTTTATTGAAAAGCCATGTTAGACATACTTGATTATTACAAAATTTATTCAATTTTTTGTTAGGTTGTTATCCAAATTTATACATTAAGAAGAAAATAGATTTAATTCTTTTTCGCGCGCCATCCCTACGTACTGCTAGCTAACACCTTTTATTTGCACAAAGGAAAGTAAAAGGAGGTCACTGCCAGAAGCATGAGCAAGCTGATTGAACTTTTCTTCGTTTTCTATCTGCAAGCAATAATGAAGCTGAAAAGAAAAGGCAACAAGTGATCTACACAAAGATGCTCAGTGTACTTTAATTTTAGTTGACACCACTATATATATATATATCTGTTGATAATTTAATAGGGTTATTTTTCTGCCTAGCTACATGTATAGGAACACATCAGCCAAAATTGAAATTCCTTGGTATTTGATGAGTACAAGAAACACATACAATTTATTTAATTTGGAGTTTGGATTGTAAAGAAACTGCAACCTTAGTTTTTCCTCCTCCCCGAGAGCACTTACTCGCTGACTAGTTATTTGGACACATGCAACATGCATTTATAGGATAATGCTACTCTCTCTTCATTGAACAAGCTAAGCTACTGAAGCTAAGGTTGATTGGCACACTGCAGTGAATGATTTTTCACTGTGAATCTGTGATATGCATGTCGTCTCTGCTAATGTGTGTATGCCAATGCAAGAATTGCTGCCCCACTCTAGCTAGTTGAGGTGACACATATGAAGCTATATATAGCTGGGGACTAGCATTGATGCACGCCTCCTGATCAGAAGTGTGCACTGTAATTTCCTGCATCATCACACAGCCTCAGCTAGCCTCTTCAGCGCCTGGTAAATTGTTCAGGTATGTAGAGCCTAGAGGAACAGACTGGCAGGCAGTACAATTGGCTGCAGCCTGACACGCATGATCGATCGATCGGTCAGAAGTGTAAGCATGCATGCATGACCGCGGTTGGTTGTACGAGGAGATCGAGCAAGTGAAGAAGACTGAAGAGCATGGGTGTGTTTGATTTGATTTAAGGGCAATGTATGGATAGCGCGATCTATGGTTTTGTGGATAAAACGATGTATGTTATAATTATAATTAGGAGTTTAGTTTTTTTTTAGAGAATGGTGTTTTTTTTTTACTCGGCGTTTAGATCCTCAAATAACCCAATCTAAAATTCGCTCATATAGATATTTGAACTTAGAACCTTGAGGTGTTACTTATGTCACTGCAACCACTAGACCACATGCCCGTTTCACTTAGGAGTTTAGATGGGTGGATGAAATGAGTAAAAATTTGTTTGATTAGAGATGAGAGATGAGGCAATCTTTTATTAATAAGTAGCAAAATATATTAACTATCGAGGGACTGCGTATTGTGTTGTTGTTTTGCGTAAGTAGCATGTCTCATAGGTCATAGTTGTCCACCCGACCATTAGGAGGGGACGGGTGAAGAGGACAAAACTATTTTTTGGGTAAGGTATTGACAGTAAAGATCTACTTCCTCCGTTTCATAATGTAAGTCATTCTAGCATTTTCCACATTCATATTGATATCAATAAATCTAGATAGATATATATGTCTAGATTCATTGACATCAATATGAATATAGAAAATGCTAGAATGACTTACATTGTGAAACGGAGGGAGTATTTGATAGAGCTCTAACTTTTAAATTTAGCTCCAGGAGTTTGGTTTGAAGTGGAGTTGTAAAACAGCATAAACCTGTTCTATGGGCCTGTTTGGCACAGCTCCAGCTCCACCCTTTATGGAGCTAGAGCTCAGCCAAACAGTTTCAGCTCCACCAAAACTGGGAGTGGAGTTGGATGGAGCTCTCTCACAAAATGTACTATAGTTGTGGAGCTGGGTTTAGGCAGCTCCACAACTCCACTCCAGACTCAACTCTTGGAGTTATATTTAAGAGTTGGAGCTGTACCAAACAGGCCCTATATATCTAGTTCATTTTGTAAGAGCGCTCCACCCAACTCCGCTCCCATTTTAGGTGGAGCTGAAACTGTTTGGTTGGGCTCCAACTCCACCTTCCCTGGAGCTGGAGCTGTGCCAGGCTCCAACTCTTCAATTTAACTCCAGGAGTTGGGTCTGGAGTGGAGTTGGGGAGTAACCGAAACCTAGCTCCATGCATCTCTCGCTCCATTCAGCTCTGCTCCCATTTTAGGTGGAGCGGAAACTGTTAGAAGAGATGGAGCTGGAGCTGGAGATATGTCAAAGAGGCTCTTAGCTACTGTACATGAGTTGGTGGGGCATATGGGCTATTGTACATCCTGCGCATTATTTAGCGCTACTGATTAGTTATCATTAATTTATTATAATTAATACTAATTAATAATAAAATGGCTAATTATACCTAATATACATAAAACTTGGCAAGACACTTATTAATTAACTAAAAACAGGCTAATTATTATTAATTAGGAAATGATAATTAAGATTAGTGAAGGTGGATGCATGGTTCCATCCGACCAATATTCAGCATCTTGAGAAAATCACATCCACCCCCTCGCTGGTGAAGCAAAGACATATATAAAAATAAGACGGCCTTTCCCCATTCATCTTCATCCCTCAAACATATCCTAAGTTTCATAACAATTCTATATAATACTTTCCTCATCATCCTAGAAATGTAAGAATTTTTTATATGGTGATAGGTACCAAGGAAATAGATAGAAATAAGGTTAGACGAAGGTTGTGATTTTTCAGAAAAATTAGGTGGAGAAATTAAATAAAGAATGGTGTGATTGGGGTATGTGGAGAAAATATGTTTATTTTGAGACAAGTTACTGTGTTAGAATAGCTATATTTTGAGACGGATGTAAGCCAGATATTTTCTAAACCGCAAGAATATAGCATTGATATAACTTTTTTTAAAAAAAGAGTAAATGTAGATGAGGTCTACTTTTCTTATCACTATTTCAATTTGGTCCAGCAACAATCCAACCTTTGCACCTTGGACTACCTATTTTTATAATTTGTTTCGGTTTGAATCTGATTTTTCTCCAACCCAACACTCTCCTCTCATGCTCTCTCTCCTCTCAATATCACCGGAGGCATCGATGGCAATGACCTCATGTCCCGTCGGTGCCAGTGCCATGCTCAACCTTGACCTCTACAGCTGTCGCGCTCGACATTGTGTCTCGCCATTACCGCTAGCTAGCACCGACGCCATGTTCAACCTCAAGTTCCGCTGGTACCAGCTATAATGGTGTAAGTAGCTAACTCACGAAATCCACTTATAGATCAAAATAAGCCGTGTGAATCCGCTTATTTTGACATATAAGTTGGTTCGCGAGCTAGCCACTTACGTCCTAGGTTAACTTTATCGGTTAACCCCTCTTGATTGGAGGTCACCGAAATCCCGAAATTTTGAAAATTTTGGTCTGAAATTTTGAACAAAATTTAATTGAATTTAAATAAATATTACCAAAATTCATAAAAAAATAAAAAATTGAAAAATTCCGGCCGAAGTAATATCGTATCGGTGGGGACCGAGAAATTTCCGACCTTGCGCCCTACTGGCACTGTCACGACCTCAAGCCAGCTAGCATCGCTGCTGCGCTCCACCTGCGCCTGCGCCATGCTCGACCTCGAGCCGACCTTGACCCTCTCGCAGGCACCGCCATTGGAGCTCAACCTCGCTACGTCCGCCGATGCCATCCTTCTTCACCCTTGAGCTCCTCCTGCTTCCGTGCCATGCTTGAGCTCAAGCATGACCAATTGACGCCATTCTCCACCGGCGTTGACACGGTGGTGCTGCTTGAGCTCAAGTTCCATGGCTCTACTTCTACCCTGGGGGATTTCTCGTCTTCTTTATAAGCTCAAGTATGAACCTGTTTGAGGTATATTGGGCTCCAGCTCAAGTGTACTGTGCGAACGGAGCTCACCGGTGGCTACTCGATCTGCTCACTGCTGGGAACAGAGAAAACTGAGGAGAGAGGAAAGCCGGAGGTGCAAGAACAGGTCCAAGACGAAACATTTGGTAAGTATAACTGGACCAGTGTGAAAATGTAGGTTTGTCTCTAGCCCAAGCTGTAAACTGTGATAAAAATTATTGTCCCTAGATGCAATTCACTCGAAAAAATATATATGGAACCTTATTCATTTGGCAATTTTGAGCTCACCCATCAAGCATATATTCACAAACTGTGCAATGCATGGCAGGTTAATTAGGCTCAAATCTTAAAATACACCTAGGTGGTTTAAGCTAGGTTACAATTTATTCATTCCTATGATCGCAGTTTGACGAAAGGGTAATATTAATTTGTAACCGGATGTGTGTGGAGCAATTGGACACTTGACATAATAGACTAATTAACTTGGAAGCCCAACCCAACAAGCAGCTAATACTGGGCAATAACAACGTCACGTCCTTTATTTTGGAATATAAACCACCTTGACTCGACTTAGAGGTGTGAAGTAAACGGTATGAAAAACTGGAAGACGTAAAGTAGACTTTTTTTTCTAGATAAATTACCCACCTTCCTCCTCCCACGCACGCACGATCTAGGTTAGAGCCCGCTTAGATAATGCGAAAGAGAATCAAGGGGTAACTTTAAATTCTATGTATCTATTTTTTTCCATCTTATTTCATTTTAACTCTCTATTCATTTTCCTATTGTAATCGTTTTTCATTATCCAAACATGCCCTGAGAAATTAATTACGGAGCACAGCCAGCAAGGCTGCTCTATAGCTATACCTCCAAGTGCTGGCGGGGGTTTCAATTCTCTACCACCAGGATCCAGGTGGAGATGGAGATTAATTATTAGGCCTTATTAAACTCGTGCTTCTGATCTAGTACACCTGAAAGTCCCAAAAAGAAAAAAAAAAGAACTCAAGCCTGACCCCACTGGATATGTGTATCCTCAATATTGCATTTTTATCATTTTTCTCAATATTGCATGATCCAATTAACCCCTTTTTCCATTGTTTTATTAGTTGATTAATGCTTCTTGACCTTAGAACGAAACATTTGACCGTGCAAAGATTTGCAAACATCCAGATGTATGTCTCACACTCCCACGCCTACTTGTATCTTTTTTCAAACAAAATTGTCCAACTGAAATTGTAACAAAATATATTGTAGTAGTTTTTTAAGTTATTGAAGTTTTATACTTCCTTCGTTTCACAATATAAGACTTTCTAGCATTGCCCACATTTATATAGAATGCTAATGAATCTATCTAAATGCTAGAAAGTCTTATATTGTGAAAGGAAATATGCTAATGAATCTGTCTAGATGCTAGGAAGTCTTATATTGTGAAAGGAAATATGCTAATGAATCTGTCTAGATGCTAGGAAGTCTTATATTGTGAAAGGAGGGAGTAATACTTAAACAAATTAACGGATAGAGCAACTTCTCATTTTGCGCTGTCCGATATTCTCTTCGTCCCAAAAACAATATAATCCTAATATTCAAATCTATCTATTATATACTAAAAGTCCATTAAACTCCCTACAAACGCTCTAAAACCGCCACGTGGCACTCCTACAAACGCTCTCAAGTCGCCACATGCCACAGTCTAATCTCACCGTCGATTTTCACTTAAATTGGTGGATCCGTTATTTTACACTATTAGATTAAATTTGTTATTAAATATAATAGCTTCCTTCTCTATGGGCGATACAAACGGTACCACTGTTCCCCCTGCGTACGTACGTAAGATTGATAACAAAACAATAGTTTTACCTATTATTGCTGGAAGGAAAGCACGGAGATATAAAAAGACAGTAAAAATACAAACGTCCGTGCTATTGTCGGGGAAAAAAATGACGGTTTCTATAATAGGATTTTTCTACAATATATATATATATATAAAGATCTTACCTACTGTTGCGGAAGGAAAGCAAGGAGATAAAAAATACAAAGCCAAGAAAAACATACGTCTGTGGTACTATCGGGAAAAAAATGGTGGTCTTTAAAAAATGATTTTTCTACAATATAAAGATAAAATATATTATTTGATAAATATAACTATGTATTTAAACTAAAATCTATAATAAAAATATATAATATCCAATCGTTAAACCATATTATATATTTTTTATTAAAAAAACTTGCGTCCGTGGTATCGTCGAAGAAAAAATTGACGGTCTTTATAATAGGATTTTTTTTATAATATAATGATCCTACCGACAGTTGACGGAAGGGAAGGAAAGCACGTAGATAAAAAAGACAAAGCCAAAAGAAACATATGTAAGTGGTACCGTCGGGAAAAAAAATTAACGGTCCTTAAAATAGTATTTTTCTACAAAATATAAAGATAAATTCGATTACTTCGTGATTTTTCTAAATGTGCTAAAATATTCAAGCAAGCTAAATGATATTTCATGTATCACCATCTAATTGACTTTAGATGGTGCTTAATGCAGTTTTAGTAACATGTTGTTCTGGCCTTCTACGCATTGCGGGTATCTCCATTTTTTTTTTTTGCATTCACCATTCAAAAGGTGAATCATCTCTATATATGAACATTAATCGTCTTTGAATATATTTTTGCTATACACACACACTTGAAGGATTAAATTTAGAGTCCATTTATATTTTACGATATAACAAGACATGGAAATAGGACTAACTAAGTTTGACAAAAAATGTGATCACCACTACGATGAATCACAAGGCAATCTCCATAGGTGCAATGACCACATCTCAACACGGTGACTAGGAGCCGCATGAAAACCGTATGGCGGAGGAAAAGGAACAATGAGTTTAGGTCTTACTATTGACGTTTTAGATCATGACCATGGTATTTGCATGATATGGGGATCGTTGGTACCAGGGTATATGCGAGATTGAAGTAAAAGAGACGGAGATAAGGATTTTTATACAGGTCCGGGCCCCTTCATGGAAGGTAACAACCCTACTCATGTTGGCCGAAGCCAGTGTTGCTCTTATTCATCAGAATCACACAAGTATAATAATTGGGATGGCTTATCTAATCGTCGTCGATTTGGCGGCATGAGCACCAACACGTAGTCGACGACGGGGTAGTCTTCCTCCTTGAAGTACTCGCGGAGATCAAAAATAGCGCTATGTCCCTCTTGACAGCCTTCGATGGCACCAGATTAGTTATGTCTAGGTTAATCTCCGATGTCGATATTTGGTGGCGTGTATTGGTTTGTTCTGACTTGTCTTGGTTTGTGTCCCCCCTCTCCTCCTAGGGGGTCTTGTATTTATAGCCAAAGATGCCCCCTGTCCAAGTAGAACTAGAGAGACCAATATGGATACAATCCGAGCAGTCCTTATAGTGTCCATGTAGAACTCTTTTTGTCCTTCCTTATCTGAAACTCCTTCTATATACGAGGTATGATTCTGTATAAGACTTGGCATTATGGTGGGACCGCCGAGCTGAGTCGATTACTATTGGGTATGTGTTATCCATAACACTGACACTTACGTTTTCACCAACGAGGCCCAAAGCATTCAATGAAAAAGGAAAAAGAAACACCTTGCTTTCAATTTAATAAGCATCTTTGGTCTAGCTCCTTTTTAGATGATGATGATCATAATAGATAATTGCTTATATAAATTAATTAAATACTATAGTAGTATATTGCTTAGAGAAATTATCAATGTGATCCTAACAAAGAATATTTGTTGAGAAAACATACTTTCAAAAATATGGCAGAGGCTATCCGATGAATATGATCCATTTTCAAATGCAGCCCAAGATACATGCCCACGCGAATGCGCGGGCTACCTTCCTAGTTTTATTAAAAAGAATACAACTATAGAGTAGTGCGTTCCCTTAAATCACTCTTTCTTCAAGTTTCTTCGCATCTTACCTTGAAAGTTGAAACACTCTCCTATTCAAATCATTCTCTCTACTAATTTGTCACTAACTCTCTTTTGAGACCGAGAGTAAATTTTCTTTGGGGGTTGAACTTCTCTGGCGCGATTTAACCACTCTTTGTGCATGCTTGTAGTTCTATATCAGATCAAATGATAGATGCTTGAATCTTTTTCAAGGAGATTACAAGGGCCAGGATATAAGAGTTAACCGAATGCCATGACTTATTAATATTCAAAACAACGTCAAATCGCTGTACCTAGGCAGTTTTGTTCTATATCTGCAAGAAAACCCACTGTATCTGTCGGGCAAACGGTGAGACCAAAAATACCGGCCCCAGTAAAGTTTCTATAGAAGAGAAATTCAATTACACATCTGAAACAAATTGAGATTAACAACACGGCACATTCAACACATATGAAGTGAAATAACGTTTGCACGGACACCCTTTCTTGGGATTCTTGCAAGCTTTTCCGATACAAAATAACCCAAATGCTTTCTTTGTTGTTCTTGCTCCGTTGTATGGCGAAGTAACTCTACTAAGCTTGGATTTCTTTGTAGTTTGCAACTCAGGAATGTTATTCAGCCTGGTAAATCCTCTTATACAAAGTCCCCATGATGCAATCGGACCATAGCCTACCAAATCATCAGCTGAGGTCACTTGAAGGGTGCAAACAAAACCGATGAGTTATGCCCACCGAATCCGAACGAGTTCGACAACGCCACCTTTACATCACATCTCTCTTTTTGTGATCCCACTAGAATGCTGACATCCTACATCAATATTGAAACCACAAGCATTTTGGATGGATTAAAACATGGTGGAAAGGATTGCTGAAAATAAAGAACAAGATGGAAGTTGCTGTTCCAAATAACTGATTCAAGCTATTATTTAATGCAACAGGTTGATCTAAACGAAGTTAAACCAGGATTTCTGTTATATGCCTGGCATTTTCATTTTTGGGCACAATGTCTATGAAAACAGAGTATCATTATAACTGAAGCCCTAAAATTTACCAGACATTTGTGAAGTTAAAATAAGTGTGGAGTAAATATATCTCGTTTTAGTTTTTACAAACCACGGCACAAGTTCTTTCATTCAAAAAGTATAAAAAAGAGCCTTACAGAACGACAATTTGGCAAATCTTCTCTTTATACCAGCGTTAGCTTAATTTGGTAAAACAAGAGGAAATAAAAGATTGGATGAATGAAATTACCACATTTTTCTCCGGGTTGTCTAAATTGATATTTGGGTGGACCCAACCAGTCCTTATAGCCTGCACATACAAGCGCAACAGGAAAAAAAATGAGGAAGACGATCATGATGGCCCAATATCATTTGCATTGAAAAATATGAGATATATCATGAAAGACAGCTTGATCGCTGAAGTTGATAACTGGAACTCCCTCCGTTCACAAATGATGTCATTTTAGGATCGTGTGCAATAACATTAAGATCTGATATGTATACTGGACAGATGGTGCTCAACAAAAGTGCTGTTAAGGTTGACATGTAAAAGGTGGACTGATGCTTTGCAATAATCTTAAATCACTAATATATGCAACTATATTAAGATGTGACATGCTAACTGCAACAATTTCTGTCCTTAACAGATGAACTGTTAAGGTTAGTGCTAGTGCCCGTTGGCACCCATACCCAGAGGGTGTACCAAAAGTAGATTGTTATGTGGAGATGGGGTGAATTGGCACAACTATATTAAAAAAGCATTATGCAAGCAGATTGAAAACCATGCGTATTTTGATGGTGGAAACATCAGTAAAATTGGTTATATAGTAGACAGATGGATACTATTTTTTTTTTTAAAAAAAAAGAACAGCGTAACTACAAACACTTCTAAGAATACAAAAGATCTTTTTCTAGCTAAACCCTTCGTTGCCAAACCAACTCTATGTGGTACTGAAAGGTCAGAAAACAAACTGCAAATTGCACAAAATCCTTTGGAAGGGAAATTTTCTTGGTTTGCCATAGGATCTGTTAGAATGTTGAATGACAATTGCAAGCACTGAAGTAAGCTAGTAATTCTTGATGGCATCTTAGTTTTCAAGGGATATTTTCACAGGCGCTACAATAGTGAAGTATTAAAATTGAAGTGTTGCTATAGATTTTTATACAAGCCCAAATGACATGGTATGCCATATATAGTGCTTACTAAAGTGTCCTTTCAACAATGTTAGTATAAATTGAACTGAAGTTACCTTCATAACCATTCACTATTAAATATCCTACAAATATACACAATACCTGATCCTATATCCAGTAAACAAGTCTAGGTTTCATTCTGACTTATTTCAGGGTACATGTGTGCCCAAGTGCCCATATGAAAAACTCCACTTCAATAAACTTTAACAAATATGGTCACTATAAGCAGATATTCTTCCGGCATACTTGACAGCTGAATTTAGTCATCATCAAATCAATCCCTTATTCCCTTTCGAGAATTTTAGAAATCAATCCCTATAGAGAATTTTAGAAATATTATCTGATAGATAAGCAATGGCTGACATTTTATTATACTATTTTATGGGTTCTTAAATCATGACATATTTGTATTTGGGACAACTCTCCAGAACTCAACTGTGTGCTTCAACAGCACAATCTAGCAATGCCAAAATGGTCCTAATCTAGCACTATAGCTTCCTTATTGTCACATCAACTGTGTTTGCCTCGTCGTATTGCAATAATATTTGGGCAATCAAAAGTCAAAACATTAATGTAGAAAAAGTTAAAGCAAGCCCACAAAGGTACGTTCATAAACCAAAATGGCACTAAACAATATAATAAGACAAGAAAGAACCATAAATGCAAATAGTGCAGAAAACCTATGGGGAACAGTAATTAATGGTCACACATTGGATGTTACGAGTGTGCACTCCAGTTCCCATTTCATCTTTCACTTTGCACAATTTCAACTTTTGATATAGAGAAATATTACCTTTCAAATCAATCAACATCTTCCATATCAAATAAACCACAACTATCAACTTATTCAAAATTCAAAGCTTAGGTTGAAATAAATTCAACTCTCAAATGGACTGATGTTTACTTGGTAAATTGAAAAGACACATTCCATACTGGCTACCGCATAAACAAACTTTAAGTTCCAGCATGATTTCCTCAAGTTCCACTCATAAACTGGAACTTATAGTCTATTCAACTTTTAAAATCAGATATGGGTTTTCACTTAGTCATTTCATAAACTTTCAATAGGGCAAGCAACACCAGTCAGCACCAGCAAGGTGGCACTAATACCAGTTGGGGGCTGGTGCTGTGGGATGTGAATGTGTGGGCTAATGGCTGGGGTTGATAAGATGTTGTTTCCAACCTATGGGACTCTCCACGGCAGATGCGTGTTGGGGTGCAGAAGTAGCAGTGAAAATAATGGGGGTGACGGGATGATGAAATAAAGCAGCAGATACTCCTGCCTTTGTGGGTTACTCCATTTATCTTAGTCACAAGCACCTCAGATGGGAAAAATCATGGGTGTGCTGCTTGCTGGGAGGGATCAGAGAACTCACAGGCACCCGTGGATTGGGAAATATAAAAATGTTCTTCTATGATCGGTCCAAATGTAAACACTTACTTGTATAGCAGCCACAGCTTCTATTCCACCTGCAGCTCCTAGCAGATGACCCGTCATTGACTTTGTTGAGTTTACTCTAAGCTGCATTGTAGAATGCAAGGTTTAATATATGTAACTCAAAATCAAGAGAAAAGTAGAAAGGCTTTCAAAAGAAATTTTAGATTTCTGAAAAGGAGGCATGCCTGAGGGTTCTGACCAAAACAGCGGTTGAGAGCTTCAAATTCCTTCAAATCACCCATCTGCGTCGATGTTGCATGGGCATTTACATAATTAATGTCTTCCTTTGCTACTCCTGCATCTGCTAGTGCATTTTCAATACAAAGGATAACCCCTCTACCTGATAGTATATAAGCATAATATTAGTATCTACATAGACAAGGAAATATGAGGAGAATAACAGTGAATAGGAGATCAAATGCACCACAAGGTATAACCATTCTTCACCTTCAGGATGTGGCTCTGTCATGTGGTATGCATCACATGTGAAGCTTCCTCCTAGAAACTCAGCATATATTTGTGCACCTCTTTGCTGTAAATAATGTATATCCATATTGCACGTCTTAAAATTTGAACAAAATCACTATGAATCAATCAGGAAAAAAGAAGAATTTGCACAAATGCAACCTTAGCATGCTCAAGTTCTTCCAGAAGAAGCACACCAGCCCCTTCTCCCATTACAAATCCATCACGATCCTGTGATACAAAAGACAGATAAAAGAATATTGAACCAATGAGAGTACTGCAGAATCATCACCATCAAGTAAATATGTGCACTCAGCTAGTAAGAGTATTGTCGAATGCATCATTCACACAAAAATGCAGTGTAGAAACATGAATCAAATTGATTGGTTAAAATTATTGAAGAACTAACCACATCCCACGGCCGAGAAGCTTTTGCTGGATCATTATTTCTCTGTGAAAGAGCTCTGCAAGCCACAAAACCACCCAATCCTGCATGCAATGGTTCGAAAGATCCAAACAGTAAGTTTGACTTGTACAAGAAAAGGCAAAAGATTTAAGTAAAAAAAATTGATAACAACTGGAATAATGATAACTCAAATAATTAAAACCATACCAATCGGAATAATTGGTGCATCAGAACCACCACAAAGCATCACATCCTGCATATTTAGGATAAATTACAATTAGGATGTTTTCACCTTCCAGAAGAGATCACAATAAGATGGTGTGGCTTACAGTTTCCCCTCTTCTGATATGATTAGCTGCATTTAGTATGCAGAAATTACTGGTGGCGCAAGCAGTAGAGATAGAATAGTTTGGGCCCATCCAGCCCTGCTCGGGAATACAATTTTACTTCTTGAGAATTCATTACTAATTAATGAGAAAGTTTATAAAAAAAATAGTCAAAGGCCAGATGACATATAAGTTACCAGATCCATCGCAAGTATTGCAGAACCCATGTTTGTAGTCGCAAAAGGTACACAGAATGGGTTCATCTTCTTGTAGGATACCCTCAATGCTTCAATTGCATCACTAAAAATCTGCTTAAAATACCACCATAAGCTTGAACTAAACTGAAGAGGAAAGTGTCTAAAGAAAAAAAGGTTGCTTCTTGTAGGAAGCAAAAATAGTGCAGTGTGTGAAGATTTGAACCTTCATGCCACCCATAGCAGAACCAACAAGAACTCCACATCTCGATTTGTCCAACTCATTCATGACTTCTTCGGTGATTCCACCGTTTTCCAATGCTTTTTTCCCAGCAGTTATCAAATATAGCATGAACTTGTCCATTCTCTTAGCTAATTTTGGTGCTACCCAGCCATCAGTTGAGAAGGACTTGATTTCTCCTGCAATTCTCTGCATGAGATAAAAAAATTATTTTTGAACTATATTGTAAAAATGAACCTCCATCCAGTAGAAAAGGTAAAGTACCGTGGGGTACTTGGAGCAGTCAAATGCTTCTATCTCGCTTATTCCACTAACACCCTGTAGAAGGTTGTTATAAAACTCATCAGGATCATGGCCTAACGGTGTCACGACACCCATGCCAGTGACGACCACTCTCCGTTGTTTAATATCAGGCTTCTTGCTTTCCACAGCTCCCCTTTCAGGATGCAAAGCTATAGCCATGGGTATTCCTGCAGTTCATAAGAAATCTCATTACGATGGTGGGCAATTAACTCAACTTAGCGCATATGGCCAAACAAAAGAAAAGTAGCACCATCCAAAAAAACAAGCTTATCAATTGCATGCTTCTCCGAGCACCGGCTTAGTGGTCAGTGGTCACCTACGTACTGTAACTGTTGGGGCCCTATGTGCCATCAACAGAAAGTACAAAGTTGACAAATAGCAGTAGCAGGGCTGTTCCGTTCAGATAATTCTCCGGGCAAGCAGGTGATGAAACGTAATTACATTGTAATGGAAGTTGCAAGTTAGCAATATCACTAAATTAAACTTAAGGTTTCCCCAAGGACAAGATCTCAGTTTCCTCTAGTACCATGCCAAACATTAACATTTCGCAAGGACAAGATTTCAGGGTTTTCTTTAGTACCATGCAAAACATTAACATCTCCAACTGGTTCTTTAGTCCCCCTTCTCGCACCTCTCTCGCTATACTTACACATTCTGACCAAACTCCCAGGTATACTAGAACAACAAAAGAATCATAGACAGCCAACCATGTTGATGCCGAAGCGGCCAATTCACTCCAATAGCGTGCAACATACATGGCATTGACGAACAAGGTGAAAAAAACAAAAGAAAAATAGGAGTACTACACCAAGATGCCCAGCACAAAGCAGCGAATCATCCTTGCCTTGTGCGCCTCAAATCCCAAACGCGCACGCGAGCGATGTGACATCTAAAAACCGCATAAAAATCGCACCACGAACGCCCTCGTCGATACTACCAATGCGGTTAAAACCACCACCACCACACCGCGATTTTTACAGTATTACACTCGAGCGAGCAAAAGACAGCACACACGAGAAAAAGATGGAAATGGAAATGGACTCACCACCAGAGCGCGCGCCCCTGCCGCCTCGGCACCGCGCGCCGGGGGGGCGGCCGCGGCGCGACGAGCCGAACATGGCGCCGCCGTGCCTGCGCAGCTGCTTCTCCTTGCCGGCGGCGTCGCCGCAGGCCGCCGAGAGGCAGGCGGCGACGAGCCAGGTGCAGAGCGGCGGCGCCACCACCCCGGCCATTGCTTTGCTGCGGATGGAGATCCCCGGCGGCGATGCGACCCCTGGTTCGTGTCACGCGGAGGGGGGGGATCGGGCCGGGCGCATCCACGGGCGGGGGGGCAGCAAAGCAAGAACGTCGGCGGCGCCAAGAACCCCGGGGGCCGCGCCGAGATGCGCGCGGCGGCGGCGGCGGCGGCGCCCGGGCGAGGTGCGGGGCAGGCAGGCGGAGGGGGGAGGAGCGGTGGAGGAGCGAGGCGGCGAGCGGGGGGTGGTTTATATGGAGAGGAGGCGCATCTGGGATGAGGTGGCGGCAGCCGCCATTAGCAGGTGGAGGTGGAGGTCGCGGTGGGTTGGAGAAAACATTGGAAAGAAGAAGCGGAGGAGGAGGAGGAGGAGTTTTTAATACACCACAAATTTTATTTTATTTTGTTTTGATTATATTTTAATAAAAAAAATATAAACCCGACGCAATTTTTAATACCTTTTTTTTATCTTTTTCTGTGTTTGTATGTTATTTTGTAAATTAAATAATAAATGGAGAACCGGAGAAACAGAGAAAAAAAATGATGAATATGATTTTTTGGGTTTTCTTTTCGTGTTTGCGTTTTTCTTTTATTAATTAAAAGAGAAACGGAGAAGAAAAAAAAATGAATTGATATGATTTTTGTTCTCTTTTTGTGTTTGTATATTAATTAAATAAGGAAGTGGAGAAAAAGAGAAGAAAACAAATAAATGAATGTGATTTTTGGTTTTTGGTTGGTGTGTTTGTGTGTGTGATGGGATTTTGATGAGGGCATGAGGAGGCCAGGTAGGGCTCTGGATGCTCCAATAGAGTTTGGTTGCAGATATATGGATTTGGATTTTGAGATCACGAGATCACAACGTGGGAGAGTCGACAGTGAGAGGTCTCTGTGTTGCGGGATTACATAGAGAGAGAGAGTATGTGTGTGTGACTGAGATTTTTGTGTTTTTAATAAAGGATATTTGTTTGTTTTCTAACAACAGTTTGAACTGGTGCTAGCATAGTAGTACCATCTGGCACTTTGAGTTATTGCCATACAGAACTCACTGTATTATAATTATGGGCTTTATTTTTATAGTGGATTCACGATGTTGGCTGTTTAACACAGTTGACCACAAAATAATTCTCTATCCAGATCTCAAATACTTAAACTTTCAATAACCCTTTGAATATTTTTATCACAAATAAGTGGAATTTTATAATGTGTGCATGTGACACATTTAAACTTTCAATAACCCTTTGAATATTTTTATCACAAATAAGTGGCATTTTACAATGTTTGCATGTAACACATTTAAACTTTGAATAACCTTTTGAATATTCAACTTCTTATAAAAAAAATGGATATGTAAGATTGTCTTCAACAAATAGTTCCGAAATATAATAGTTGTTCTACATTCTTCAATCTTCATAGTTTTTAGGCCATCCCCAACCCAAAATCATAATGGAGTTTACATACTTGCCATGTCATATAAACATTATGTGAAAAAACTATGTATTCCATGGATGGTGTCTTCAAATTAAATTCTCATCCAATCACCTCTCTTATCTCTCCTTTTATCCACCTATCTCCTTGTTTTCATTCTTGGTTCTTGTGTAGAGATGGTTTCTTCATCTTTTTACCTCTCTCCTCATTAACTCTCTTGCCACATATCATTTTTGCTTATGTGACAATGTATTTAATGCTATGGACACTAGATGACATGGAGGGTTGGGATGGCCTTATTATACTACAGTACAAGTAACTAGTAAGCAAAGTAATATCTTGGTGACCGTGTCGATGCCTAAAACTTAACTTATATGTGACCGCAATGAGTAATTTCCTAGGCAAAAGATTTTTAGCATGAAGGATGAAAGAATAGGCATCAGAATATGACCCAATACAAATCTGAACTCACATGACCACAAAATAAAATTGTACAATTTCTCCTAATTGACACCAAAAAATCACTTGTCCTTTAGCAAATAAGGACATATGTATAATTTCAATGGCATATGAAATATTAACCTTTTCTTCATAAGGATGGAGTTAGCTTTTATATAATATTGGGGAACTATATAGAGTTCAAATTAGTGTTTATTTTCTCCTAAATTTATTTTAATCATCTAGAAGGAACATATATAAATCCATTTAAGGACCTTAATCCATTTTCTCCCAATTTGTCACCCTCCATAAACTATTAGTTAGATCTAGAATCATTCTAAATTGTATTTCTTAGTGGCTAGTTAACTCTAGAGCTAATTTGGAAAGACTTCAGAACAATTACTTTTGTTCTAGATACATTTAATGTTTTCAAATGTACTAGTATTGTCGAAGGACCTAGTCATAAAATGTATTGCTGACGGAATTAGACCAAACAAATTTTAAAACACTACTTGCTTTCTAGGGTCTTTTTCAATTGCTTATTGGGCTATCTGGGACAGGTACTCATAATCAAAGTGATATGTACAAGTTACAGTGCTACAAAGAAGAAAAATACCAAGGGCAATTACTAGAAAATTAAGTGACCAAAGAAAATGACAGCAGCAAAATGAAGCCAATAAAGCGCACACAAAAAAAAAATCCGTTTATTTACTCCTGTGACATTCTAGTCGCTCACTGTACAATGAGTTTGTCATCCTTTTATGACATAAAGATGAGTAGAATGCCGACAATAATGTCCTAGGCCATCATGACAGCAACACCATTTGAAAAAAAGCATGGCTACATGGTCAGTCCTTGGTCTAATTTCTTTTTTTTTAGTTTTTGTTCTTTTGTGCACAGTCACAATTTTTGTCTGTTCGAGTCAATGACACAGTTTTATTTCGTTGTTATTTATTTTGGCTGCTTGCATCATGTCTTGCTTCCATCATGCATGTACATTCAGCTTAATTAGAAAAACTGGCATATGTTGTTGGTTTTGATGTTACAAGTGTAGTTACCATTAAGCCCAACCTTTTTTCTGACGATCAATGCACTTTCAGTATCATTTTTTATCCTTATTGCAAAATTTGCTTTATATAACATCCAGGTTTTTTTAGAGGGAAAAGAATGCAGATAGCAGAAAACCAAAAGCAGTTTTATAATCTTCCCTTGTGACGAGTGACGACCAATGATGAGCCGTGTAAAATTTCTCTACAAATGTTGTTCTGTCATGCATGTACATTCAGCATAGAAAGTTGGTGTTACTAGAAGAACAGACGGTAAACATCCAGTCATCCATTTTACTGAAGATATATGCACATTCAGTATTTATTACAATTTACAACCGTTTTAAAATACAAACATTTCTAGTATTCAAATAATATTCCACGATATAAGCATTTCTACCATCATTCATAGTAGTGCTAATACATGTCTCATCAATCACTTTACATTTAAATTTCTTTCTATTCTATTTCTAACCACCGTCCTACTCTTTACCCTTCTTATTTATTGAAGGGCACCAAAGTTTTTTAAGTGTTTATATTTTGAGATTGACGAAGAAATTTCTTCAGCGTGGCAGCAGCTTTGTAAACTGAGGAAAAATAGAGAGAGAAGTAACGCACCCAGCAGAAAGCAAAAGCTTAGCTCACGCAGTTTTCATATCTTCAATGGTGATGACAAATCGCAAGTGAGTCGTGTAAAAATTCTCTACAATTACCGGGTGTTGCTGCCTTCAGAATCTGAAGTTCATAGAGCAGTTCAAGTTGTACGCTATTGTGCTATTGTACTGTGGCAGCACGGCCGTTTCTCTGACCGATTTGGACATTCTTTGCCTTCTTCATGACTGATCATCAGAAACCTCGAGCTGTTAGAGGAAACTGGCCATTGAAAACCCACGTACTTAAACACCAAATTGGCAATTAGTCACCACCGGAATGAAATTCAAGGAAGAATGTTGAGATAGGTACCAGGCAAAATTTGACCCGGTGTCTCGTATTTTGTCACACTTTGACACAGAAAGAACACGGAAGCAAAAAAACGCCAAATGCGTGCTTAGCAGAGCGTGCGATGCGTGCCAAAATCTGGTCGTCCAAGCAATTTGAAATGCACACGTCGGGAATTTCTAGATATCCAAGAGCTCGTCAAAAACCCGGCATGTGTGTGGTGAGAAATCGAAATCTAACGGCAAATCATGCAAGTTTGCAGCCGAAACTTGCCGGGATTTCCTTGTCTTTCTCCTTAATTTAGCCAAAGTGCTGTGCCGCCGGCATTGCTCGGCTCACGCGTGTTTGATGAGGCGCTAGATAAGGTAGCTAAAATGCGAAGCTAAGCTTGTTTGGCTGTGTTGCAGCTGGCACGCCAAGGCTGGCATTTAGTTGCTAACCCAACAGAAATATTGATCCTACCAGCTTAATTAGACGAGGATGTCTGAACCTTAATTTGGGCCCAATCTGATTTGATACCTCTGCAGCTGCCAAAGCATGTGCAAACGGAAGAGTTCAGGAGGCTGAAGATATATGCTTCAGTTCTTGTCGAGAAACAGTGCAGATTTGTTCTTACATCCGACCCGGAACTCTAGCAAGAGTCTGTTTAATAAGAATGTCAGAAATGGAAACATCATAAGTTGATTCTGATTTAGATCAAACCACAGGCAGACAGGCGAATGAATACTCCCACCAAACGTAGGGCAAATGGGGCGCTTAATCGTCAGTGCAACTTGGGAGCATTCGGCAAATGAAGGGATTAAAGCTGCCTTCACTCGTATTAATGAGCTTGCAAAATCAGCTCAGCTATTGCACCATGCTCAGTTGTCGAGATAGCGAGATAATTGCCATAATGTCCAGAAACTATTAGATACTTTATCAAACGTTTGAGCAAATCCATAATGTCAGGCAGCAACGTTATGCAGTTATACCACAGATGCATGCCATAAATATCAAGCATAAGGCACAGGAATGCTCACCGACAAATGACATCAGAAGATATACAAGAAAAATTACCAGAGTTGCAAGTCATAGCATTTGCTCACAAAATGCACTTGAAGCAATGTTATCCATGAACGTTGACAGGAAGGAAGCTAACACGCAGTAACCAGATGCATCGGCATTCAAAATTGATTCTCACTTAACATTATGCAATACTTTAACATGGAGCTACTTAAACAGATCTACCAAATACATTACATAATGTTAAGTAACTCAGTTTTCCTCCAGTAGCTGACGAATGATGACCCGCACATTTCCTACCAGCCAGTAGGTGCCGGAGCACTGCCTTCCTCCCAACCAGGGGCGGCAGGAGGTGCAACAGCAGCAGCAGCGGCAGGAGGAACAGCAACCGCATCCCACCCTTCTGAAGCCACAGGAGCTGCCGTTTGAATGCACAACAAGCATTAGACCATGTTACAGGTTTTAGAGAGTTTTTAGACAGTTTAGTCTCATCATAGAACCAAAAAAAAGAAGCACTTTTGATAGAAGCGTTAGTATTGTTCTATTTATTCAACATTAGTCTAATCCCATTGTTCAAGACATTATAACAATTAATCTTGTTTATGCAATCAAACATATCATCAGACAAAAGACAACCAAGAAACCAATCACACAATTGAAGTCCAATTAGACAGGCTAAGACACTTGTAAACTCTTCAGCTTAACACACTGCAATTAAAGTTCTACTCACTCCAGATGAGAATCTAATCCAACTGTTCAAAAAATACTTGTCCCCATAGACTTTTCTATTCTCTTTATTCACATGTAAATCTCACCTGGTGATCACCATAAAAAACTTATACCATTTTACCCTCATAATATCCCGTTTCCCCTCTACACACAAAACTTATCCCATTTTACCCTCATAGTATCCCGTTTCCCCTCAACACATGAAGCATTTTTTGGTTGGATAAGAACTAAAAATTACCTAGGTACAAATGACCTCGTAGAGCTTCAAATGTGTACCATATAATCTCATATAAGCTCATAATTTACTAAACATCATATTAAGGGAAACAGGAGAAATACTTAAGTAGGAATGAAATTAAGATTGTTGAAAATCAGGGCGGCAAGCCAACCTGGAGCAGCACCCCATTCCCCAGTCGGTGCAGCAGGGAGGGCAGGAGGCTGGACCTCTCCACCCCATTGCTGGTCACCCCAATTGTCAGTTGGAGCAGCACCATACTCAGCAACTGCAGCATATTCAGGACCTACTGCAGCCTCCTCTTCCTCCTGCTCCTTAGCTTCCTCTGGATCTCTATAAAAGAAAAGATCAACCTACAAAAGAGAAACAGAATCAAGGAGAAATTAGAAGACTTACGGCTTGTTTGGTAACTCGATGGAAGGGGATTGGGAATTTACACAAGGGAATTGATGATGGGATTAAGATGGGAATTTGATTTTTAATCCCAATATCTTGTTTGGTAGAGGTGATGGAAATTGATAGGGAGTTTAGTTGGAGATTAGGTCATTAATAAAAACGGATGGCTGAGATTTGCTTAGACAAAGTAAAGGAGGAATTCCCTCCCAATTACCTGCCCCTACCCAGGTATTGAAAAGGAGGAAGTTCCTTCCTCAATTCCCCATCCCCATCCCACCAAAATTCCCATGTCTCCCAACCAAGCAAAACACTTAATAGCCTCATCCCTCTAAACTCCCAATCCCTCCTAAAAACTCCCTCCAACCAAATGGGCCGTTATAGGTAGCATGTTATACACAAAAGGCAATTCAGGTACAGATCCAAAAATGATGAATTGAAATGTGTTCAATCATTGTCAAAGTTTACCATGATATCCCACTTGTGCCCAGGGAGAATTGTGCCACGCATCTGAAGAACCATCCTAGCAAGCAGCCAGAAGAGGCAACCAATGCTCTGCTTCCCCTTGTTGTTGGCAGGAATACCAATGTCGACATAGCGCATGGGAGAATCAGTGTCACAGAAAGCAATAGTGGGGATGTTTCCAAGAGCAGACTCCTTGATTGGCTGCACAAAACATCAAAACAATTGACAGCTATAAACACATATGCAAACTCCATTGCAAAAGAGTGCTCATGGAACAAATATAACCTGATGATCTGTCCTGGGGTCAGTAAGGATGAGAAGACGTGGCTCACTGAATGAGGTTTGCAGTTGGTTGGTAAATGTACCAGGAGTGTGCCTGCCAGCAATGGCATGAGCTCCGGTGTACTGTGCAAACTTGAGGACAGCCCTCTGACCATAAGGCCTAGCAGACTGCACGATGATGTCCTGTGGGTTCTCAATGGCAACAATCACTCTGGCAGCCAGCTGAAGCTTCTCCCAGGTTTTGCCAAGGTTAATGATGAAAATGCCTGAAGGAAAATATGCAAGGATAGCCTCTTGTCATCACCATTGTTACATAATCAAGAATCTATCGCTTATGAGAATGCAGATGAAGGAGGCCTTTCACATTCACGTTTTCTTCAACAACAAAAGAAATCATTACAAGAAGCATACTTTACCTCGTCAGGTTGCTGCATTAAACAATAAATTATAAAGGGAAAAAAACCATGATCCAGGGCACAAGTTTCAAAAATAGGAGAAGTTGCCGCATGTAACATTTGTGAGAAATTGGAATTGAACAACAATCCCACTACCCCAGCACAAGACAAGACTAGGTTGCTTCGGCTGAATAGATAGATTAAACTATTAGGCCCTTGGTGCATGGTAACTACTAATAACTATGAAAAAAACCTAGCAACCGTACTGCATTACCTCCATATGCTGAAACATTAATCCCATCACAAACAGAAAAAAAAAAAGAACAGCGGCATGGTCTCCTGCCAGTCTACAATTAGCAAAAACACACCAAAGCCCGCATCCTAACACAACGGATTTCGGCTTATCACAGGGAAGAAACCTACTCACTCGCACCAACTTAGACAGATCTAGCTACGCCTACGCCTGCGAGATCGCGACGGACCACAAATCTAGAAGAGGTATGATCTATACGCGAGCGGGTGGGGTTTCGAGGGGAGGGAGGGGGAGGCGCGGATCGTACCGTCGGATCGGCGCTTGTAGACGTAGCGCTCCATCTGGAAGTCGCAGTTCTTGGTGCCGAGGTGGACGTCCGCCGCGAGCATCATCTGGATGTCCTGCTCCCGCTGGGAGAGCGCCCGCGGGGCGCCGCCGCCGCCGCCGCCTGCCGCAGCCGCCGCCATCGTCGATGTCGCCGCCGGGGAAGGAGGGGGAGCTAGCTAGGGTTGGGGAGAGGTGGCGGCGCGATGGGAGGATGTGAGAGAGAGAGAGGAGGGTTTGGAGATGGGAGGTTTATAAGTATATGGGCCTTTTGGGCTAAAACCCTAGACCTCTCATTCAAGTTTCTTTTTCAGATTTATGATTTTTTTATCAAGAGAAACTATATCTATTTATTTTTTTAAGGCAGAATGATTTTTTTTTATTTTCTGAGTTTCACCTTGGATCAAGTCTTTACACTTTGGACCCAGTAACTTTGCTATTTTTTTTTGTTTGGACCACGGCAAAAAAAACTTCCATCTACAAGTTCAATCAAATCGGTTATGATAGACCAACGAACATTCCCTTATATGCAACACATATCTTTACTAGATTAGAGGGTTGACATGAATAGTTAAAAGAGTTGGGTGATCCAAACCGAAAAATGACAAAGTTACTGTCAAGGTTATGGATACCACATACCTAATAGTAGTTGACTAAATCTCGGCAGGACCCACCACATACCATGTCTTATACGGACACTGACCTCGGATATGGATAAAGTTCCGGATAAGGAAAGACAACCAGAGTTCTACATGAAAACGACAAGGACTACTCGGATTATATCCATATTGGTTTCCCTAGTTCTATTTGGACAAGAGAACACCTATGGGTATAAATACAAGACCCCCTGGAGGAGAGGGGACGCGGAACAATAGATCAAGATACAAGATCAACATATAAACCAACATACGCCAAGACAAGACGCTGGATATCGACTTCAGAGATAGGCATGGCTAGTCCCCTACGGTGCCTATGGCTACCGTCAGGAGAGATATAGCGTTGTCTCTGATCTCGCCGGATGCGGATTCGAGGAGGAAGGCTCTCCTGTTGTCGACTACGAGTCAGACCTTCAGACTGCCATGTCAACAATAGTTAGATAGGCTACCCCAAATATTGTACTGGTGTGATTATGATGAATAAGAGCAACGATCGGCTTCGGCCAACAGGATGTAAGGTTATTACCTGACAATTCAGGGGCCCGAACCTGTATAAAAATCCTCGTCTCTGTCTCTTTTACCTAAGTCTCGCATATATCCTAGTACCAACGATCCCTATACTATGCAAATACCGGAATCGCGACATCAAACGTTGATAGTTACCGGTTCTAAAATAAAAATATTGGATAAGGCATAGTCTAAAGTAAAACTTTGACCGTAAAAGATGACCAAAACTTTAATTTACTCTTTTTATTTATATAGGAACTTATAAAACATGAACAAAATTACTCTACATCATATTCTAAAATCTAAACAAACAATCAGCATGCATTAAGATACAGTGTGTAACACAAAAAACATATTATAGTATTGTTATACCGATGCTTATTAACCATGTTGTCGTGCTCTCACATATCATGCTTGTTAGCTTTAACATTAACAATATACGAGACAAAGAACAATATGCTACTCTTACGGTCTTACCGTGTAGTTTCAACAAAATGACATTTAATATGATGCACCGGATAAAAAGCCATTTAATACGTTGCCTTCAGTATATTTTGTCACTTTGCAGATTTTTAGCTATTTTCTTTTCTTTTCTCCCTTGCACATGAAATGAGTGAAACGTCCTTGGCTCCTCCTTAACAGATCAGATCAACCCCTTCTCAATCCAAATCAAGAGTTGCATTGCCGCTCGACCGCTGCCTCCGCAGCATTGCCCGCCCATCGTGCGGTTCCTCCAGCACCGCTCTGTCGCTGCTTGCCACCTCCGCCATGCCACGCGACTCCTCCAGCGCCGCCGACCGCCTTCTCTCTCTCTCTCTCTCTCTCCGTCTCCGTCTCCGTTTCTAGCGTTGGATGGCATCAGGGAAGCAGGACCAGGAGTGCCGTCGCCCATCCGCCTTGGCCTTTCCCCGCGCTCATGTCCCTACTGGCCAGACAGGAAGACAAGAAGACCTAGTCTGCCAATTTATCCTTAAAATTATATTGCTCAGTTGAACAATTTGTATATGCACTGAATTACGTGTTAAATGGTTTGTGTATGAACTCGATTGAACAATCTGGAACTCTGGTTTGGCTGCTGTCAATCTGAAAATTTGAGTTTGGTGCTCATTTGTCTGCCTGCTATTTTGATGCCTGAGTTGGTACAGAGATAGCCTACATGTCAATATGAACTATTTAGGAGCAGCCAAGGGTGTTTTTGCGTGAAGGGGGAGAAGAGGAAATCAAATAGCTAAAACTTTTCAAAGTAGCAAAATATCCTGAAGAGAATGTATTGAGTGATATTTTATCCGGTATATTTTACCAAGTGACATTTTGTTGAGACCACCTGATAAGTGTGGCATATTGTCCTATTTCTCGACATATACTCTCTCCGTCAAAAAAAGACAAACCCTGGGTTTCCGTGCCAACGTTTGACCGTCCGTCTTATATGAATTTTTTTTATAATTAGTATTTTCATTGTTGTTAAATGATAAAACATGATTAATACTTTATGCGTGACTTATCTTTTTATTTTTTTTCATAATTTTTTCAAATAAGACGGACGGTCAAACGTTGGACACGAAAACCAGGGTTTGTCTTTTTTAGGATGGAGGGAGTAAGCTTTCAAAATTCAGTACTAATAAATATTAGTGGCGTTTATTTGGCTCTTGCGTACTGTGTTCGAGAAAAAAAAGGTATTAATGACGAACCAAAACTAAATCGAACATATACTAATCAACGAAGTTATATCGCATAAGCATTTGTGAGTATATTTTACTGCTATTTTCTCATAGGAATAAGTCTGTTTGACCTCTCTCAATTCTTGCCCTTGGTTGAATCGCCTCCCTTAACCGTAATATCGGGTATAACTCATCTCCCATCTTCAAAAACTGGTGCAAATCGAGTTCCTCGGCAGTTTGGCTGGTGGTTTTGTCCTACGTGGCATCCCTCAATTCTTGCCCTTGGTTGAATCGCCTCTATCAACCGTAATGCAAGGTATAACTCCTCTCCCATCTTCGAAAACTTGTGCAAATCGAGTCCCTCGGCGATTTGGCTGGTGGTTTTGTCCTACGTAGCATCCATGTGGCTTGTTGACTTAGTCTTCGTGCCATTAGTCGTCTACATGGTACTTATGTGTCAACTAAAAAATAAAAACTTAATGGGACCCACATGTCAAACCGACAAAAAAGGAGTAAAATATAGTGGCCCTACATGTTAATCTTCTATCCCTTCACCCATATCTCTCAGTCACTTTCCCACTAGGACGTCCCCGACGAGCTCGGGGCTATTGGCGCCGGCGCTGGCTACCCCACTGGCGTCCACTAAAGATCCCTCGCCAAACTCCGCCCTGCACTCCCTTATTGTCCCCCATGAAGAAAAAAAGGAGACAGGGGAGAAGAGGGAGAGAGAGCCATCTCCGTCATGGCCGGCGCCGCTGCCCTAGAGCTTCCTCACCGAGGTCCGTCTTGCAACTGCCAACATCCACCGCCAGTTGCCGCCCTGTGCTCCTTCACTATAAGCACGCCCCGATTTTTGTTTGGAATTAAAAATCATTCAATAATCCATTTCTAGAAATTAACTTAAAATTTTAAACAATTTATCAAGAAAAATTATTGAGCGAAATTACAACTTCCTTTAAAAATCATGGCTAGAAATATTTTTTAATATTCTCCATGCCTTAATATACTCTCTGAAATTTCCCGTGAATTTTTTAAGCTCAAGAAGTAATTGTATTAATACAAACATCATTTCAGCCATTAATTAAATAAATGAAAAACAAAGTACAATCATTTTTCCCCTTGGGCCGTCCCAAGTCCTTTCCCTCTCCCGCACGGCCCACTTCCCTCTCTCAGGCCGGCCTTTCCCCTTCCTTCTCCTGGCCCATTCTCCCTTTATCTCTCTCTCTCTTGGGCCGACTCCCGCCCCTTCCCCGCTCGGCTCGTTTGGCCCCTCTCCCTTGAAGTCCACTTTACCTTCCCATGCTGGTCTCCTCTCCCCCTCTCCGATAGGTGGCCCACCTGTCAGCTTCTTCCCCAATAAAAGTTATTACAATATGATAATGTAGCTTTATATATACCCTATGTTATTACAATATAATTCATGCTTTATTTTTCAAAACGCCATTGTGTATTGTTATAATATATGAATATTATTTTCATGCGCAATATAGGTAACGTTACAGTTAGATAGTTTATACCCCTCTACTTCACTCAAGCTTGCTCTGAAAATGGTTTCAGATAATAATACCTTATAATTATGTGATATCTAATCGTGCATTATAAAACAAAAGTCACATCTTAAACAATAATTTGTGTTGTATTAAAAAAATAGCATTATTTTTAGGACTTAGAAGTGAAAAACACAGCGTTACATGCAAAATAGGTAATATGTATGACTATGAGGTGAAGCAAAGGGAGGTGAATGTACAACTAATAAATGATGAATTAGATGGATAAGCAGCTTCTCGATCTAACGATTGTTATCTTTGTACTAACTAGGTGATACCCTGCGCTTTGCTACGGGATTCATGTATGAGTATATGTTAAATATTGTCGAAATGATGAAAGTTAAAATGTTAAGAAAATAATGTGAGAAAGATGATTTGGCACATACTTGTTAATCTCTATAATATAATATTGCAGATGATGTGTCATGCTTGCATGAGATTTTAATAGCCTAGAATAGTAATTGCTAGTAAGTGAAGATGTGGCATGCTTGCATGGGATTTTAAATGGTCTAAAATAGTAATTGCTAGTGGGTGATGATGTAGCATACTTGCAAGTTGAGCTTAGCTTCTAATAATTGTTAGTGGGTACCAACTATATAGAAAGTATAGATGTGATCCGATTGCTTAAAATTATTAATGATGTGGCTTCTTGCATGTAAGTAGTTTCTTGATCCAACAGTTGTTATCTTTGTACTAATGTGATCTGAAGGCTTAAAATTATTGATGATGTGGCTTCTCACATGTCTTGTTTTATATGAATAAATATATTTTAGTGGGTACCAACTACATAGTAAGATAGGATTTTGTATAGCGTTTGTTATCTTCTTCTCCATACATTTTATATTACTATAAGTCATTTTTTTAATATTTTTAGGTTTGACAAAATTTATAAAATATATAGCAACATTTCTAATAAAAAATATATTATCAAAATTTATCCGATATTATATTTATAAAGCTAATTTAGTATTGTAGATGTTGTGAAATTTTTCTATAAGCTTAGTTAAACCTAAAGAATTTTAACGAGAAAAAAAAAGTCAAAGCGACTTGTAATAGGAAACGGAGGAAATAATTAAGAAATGACGTATTATCCTTACACACGTTCGTGAAAAATAATACTCCCTCCGTTTCAAAATATTTGACACCGTTGACTTTTTAGCATATGACCATTCGTCTTATTTAAATTTTTTTGTGAAATATGTAAAACTATATGTGTACATGAAAGTATATTTAACAATGAATCAAATGATATGAAAAAAATAAATAAATAATTAAATATTTTGAATAAGACGAATGATCAAACACTAAAAAGAAATTAACGGTGTCAAACATATTAAAACGGAGGGAGTATGTACTATTAATCACATTGAATTGAATGACTCTGGTAGTCTGGTTGAAGAGGACATCATCTGCGAAAGGAAACACTGTTGTGAGGTCGCAATCCCGTCTCGGCCCATCTAGTAAGTAGGCTACAAGGCCCATAGGCGGTTCTCGCCTCCGGCTTTACACTCCGATCTCTCTCTCTCTCACACCCGCGTCACCCTCACCACCACCGCCACCGACGAGCTCCGGTCGCCGCCGGCGAGAGGCGCCGCGCGATCCCGGGAGATGCCGCCGCTCACGGGGCCCAAGTCCGGGGACGCCCTCTTCGGCAGCGTCGAGCGCGTCGTAAGATCCCGCCCCCCCACCACGTTTGCTCCGCAGCAAGTCAGAAACCTCCCCCTGGATCTACCCGGCCGACCGCCCTGATCTGCTTCGTTTTGGCTTTCTCGTTTTGCTCGCAGAACGCGGAGCTGTTCACGCTCACGTACGGGGCCATCGTCAGGCAGCTGCTCACGGATCTGGAGGAGGTCGAGGAGGTCAACAAGCAGCTTGATCAGATGTATGTGTGTGTGGTTCTCCTCTTCCTCGGTGTCTAATTTTCTTGTTCCATTTAGGGTAGGAATCGAGACGGCGATCGTGTTATGGGAGTAGGAATTCGGAAATATTCACTTCTTGCAACCCACAAATTACAGTGAAGCAGCTACAATGGCCTCAGTAAGGCAAAATTGGTTATATAGCATCGAAAGTTCACGTTTTTGGTTTTATAGCACCGTAAGATGCCGGTTCACTTTAATAGCACCCAAAGTTCACCCTGTTCCCATTTTTAACACTTCCGTCAATTCTCGATCGTTTTCTGTTCGCTTTGATCGCTATTGACCCAGCCACGCACGCGATGTGAGTGACATTTCTACCCCTCACAAGTACAAGTAGAATGCATGGCAATGAGGGGTAGAAACGTCATATCGCATGCGTGGGTGGGTCAATAGCGATCAAGGCGAACGGAAAACGATCGAAAGTTGACGGAAGTGTAAAAAATGGGAACGGGTGAACTTTGGATGCTATTAAAGTGAACCGGCATCTTTCGGTGCTATAAAACAAAAAAGGTGAACTTTCGATGCTATATAACCAATTTTGCTGAGGATTCTATGTAGACTTTGCTGTGGAATTTTGAGCAAACTAACGAACGTTCAGGTAGTCTGAATGATCCAAGTATTCGTAAAGGTGACCTTTAGTAAAGTTCTTCTTGAAGGTGTATTACAACGATTAGGGATTTAGAAGCTCAACCTTATGCCTGGATTATCTGATTTTCCAATTTAGTGCAGATTTTACACCGCAACCAAATGGTGATTAATCATTTTGATATGGCATTTCACGGCGCCTTATATTCACAACACCTTCATGGTGTCATGGTCCAATGGGGGTGGGGGTGGGGGGAATAATATGTACAAACATATCCTATTATATTCCAGTTTTAGAATTTCTTTACTTCATTAAACACTAGTGGGGTTAGAGTGCCACAACAATTAGTATATGTCCATGTATAGGGATGATATTAACTGAATCTTGACTTTGAAGTAGGAAAATATATCAAGTGATTATCTGGCGAATATTGGGATTCTTATTTAGTAGAGCTAATCAGTATCTATGGCTTGCTGGCTGCATTTTTTTTTTCATAATTTACTACTACCTTCTTCCATTGTCTTTTCGCTCTTTCCTAAATAAGTCGCTGCTATATTTATTTTCACTTTGCAGGGGCTACAACATTGGAACTCGGTTGGTTGACGAGTTCTTGGCCAAATCAAATGTATCAAGGTGTGTTGACTTCAAGGAGACTGCCGATGTCATCGCAAAGGTATTTTCGTTAAACTTGTTATTATATGGTTCAGATTGAATAGGAACATTATCGCTCGAGAACATTATTACATGTTTCCAGAGCTTATTGTCCTTATTCAGATATCCTGGACTTGATGGTGCATTAAGATATAGGTATATGATCTAAAAGTTTTATTTCTCCTTTTTAAAACAGCTTGGATTCAAAATGTTCTTGGGTGTGACTGCAACTGTCACCAATTGGGATGCTGAGGGTACAAGCTGCAGCTTTGTATTGGAGGACAATCCTCTTGTAGACTTTGTTGAACTTCCTGATACTTGCCAAGGTCTTCAGTACTGTAATGTGCTAAGTGGAGTTATTAGGGGTGCACTGGAAATGGTTTGTTTTTCAGCTTCCACTACCTTCTCCTTCCCTCTTCATGTTGAACGATCTATGGATGCATGACAGGACGTTGTCGTTTTCATCAAAATTCTCATGGTCTTGTTGTACATATTTAAGTTAGTTCATAATGACTAGATGACTGTTAAGGTGCCATCAGCAACCAACCTGCTCTATTATGTGGGGTTATGCCCTACTATTTCTCACCATAATAGCATAACGGAATTTCCTTTATCAGCACATGATATTTTTATACTTTGTTTATCAGTCAAGAGAAATCTTTTACAAGTGCTACTCTGATTGAATTGCAATTGTCATATAGGTGTCCATGAAGACCGAGGTTACATGGGTCCGTGATATGCTTCGTGGGGATGATGCCTACGAGATGCGAGTGAAGCTTACCAAGCAAGTCCCAGAGGAATACCCCTACAAGGATGATGACTGACTTGACAATTTCGTGGATAGTTTCTTAGTTCTCACATGCTGCCTGTTTGTTCGTCTGGATTTCCCTTCTTTTCTTTCCTATGTGACTCTGGTTCTGGATCGACTTGGCTGGACGCTACATGAGATAGCTGTGCATTATATTCTACACTTGACCTTTTCACGGCAGCATCAAGTAGGTATGGAATTAATTCACTTCATTGTCCTTAAGATTTTAACATGCTGATCAAGTATGTTACCCGCACGCCACCATCATCAACATGGATTATGCCATGTGGTCATTTGTGAGGTTTGGCTCCGAGCGGGCACGGAATTAATTCACTTCAATCACCTTAGAGCGAGCTCAGTAACAGAGCCAACTATCGGCTGCAATATATTGACACATCATCTGCAGTAAGCATTATAGCCAACTGATACAATAGAGATATCATATACTTATTGGAACACAAATATTCTTTTTTTATTTTTATGGGCCCACCATCCCTCTATTCTCTTGCTTGCTCCCATCCATCCCTTTCAGCTTTCTTCTTGCCGGTGAGGCGGTGATAACGAGGCAGTGTCCCAGCCAAATGCACGGATGCGGCCGGGGCGAGGCCAGGGCGAGGGAGACGGCGGCAGCTGCAGTGGACACGGTGACGGCAGCCACGGAGGACGAGGGCGACGAACGCGTGAGAGGGACGGCAACCGCGGGAGAAAGAGTGGGATGGGCGCAGGAGACGGCGACGGGGACGGTGGCCACTGCAGACGTGTACGAGGGTGGTGGGACGGGCGCGTGCAAGGACGAGGGGATGGATGAGGACGAGGACGGCGGGGCGCGATGGATGTGGGTGAGGACGGCGGGATGGACGAGGACAACGGCCGTGGCGCGACGGATGCGGGCGAGGACGACGGCAGCCACTGAGGACGAGGACGGTGACCGTGGAGTGGCAGATGCGGGCGACGACGGCGGAAGGGATGCAGGCGAGGATGGCGGCCACGGCGTGGTGGATGCTAGCGAGGATGGTGGCCATGACGCAGCGGATGCGGGCGAGGACAGCGGCTGCGGCGCGGCGGTTGCCGCGGGAGGATGAGGACGAGCTGACAGCGACCGCAGCAGCAGGACAAGGATGGCAGCTGCGGCGGAGGCGGTGGGACAATGACTGGGCGACTGCGATGGCCGCGAAGGAAGAGGGCGACACGCGTGAGGATGGTAGCACTTATTCCCTTCCATCACCGCGGGCCCCACAACCTTGGGCCGCGCGTGTAGCCGGGTGGCAAATTTAGTCGCCGCGCGTTCTCTGTTTCCTTCTCTCTTCCAGCTTAGCAAAAAAATCCTACGTGGATCTCCTACCGCCCATTACTGTGCCATCTGTAGAAAGAATCAATTGAGCAAGGGTAAGACAAGGAATTTCCCCTCCTACCATGATCCTAGCCCTGAACACTAACTGGTCATGCCGCTGCCAAGCCTCGCTAGACTAGAGTTACTGTGATTGCGATTTGTTGGAGCTAGAGAGTGGAAGAGCCAAGGAACAAATCACATGGCCTTTTTTGGAGGGCTTAAAATTATGAGAAGTAGCTTGTAAGAATCTGGTTTCTAGTTTATTATCTAAATTATATCAGAATCTAGATAAAAATCTAAACTGTTTGACGGAACTTTTAGTAAATACAAATTCTAAAAGAAACTGCAGCTGTTAGAAACTCCTGCAAACAAACCAACGGGCTCACAGTGAGGATCCGACAGTTCAAACCGTATGATTTCTCCCCCAATTTCTCTTCACCGGGTGTGTGTTGGGTGGGGGTGGGTACCCATGGGCCACGGTCCGTGCCCGTTTCTTGTTGCATTTGCATGCGCCCTACACCTTTGGAATCCTATGTACTACTACTAGTAGTATGTGTTGTTTGTTTGGTTGGTGGATGCTTCCGTCGACCACCCATGCTTCCCATTTTGCTATGCACGTGATGACTCGCACATCACAGGAGACGACGAGCCATGCATCCTGGACCATTATATTGGCCTTGAAACTAGTTAAGCTCTTGCATTGTGCATATATATGGCCAGGCTAAGCTAGCTAGGAATTGCAGGCTGATCTACCGCAGCGGTGGCATATGTATTTAAGGCTGAGTTCGGCACTCCTCTTCTCAACCCACCTCTCTCGTTTTTCCGCGCGCACGCTTTTCAAACTATTAAACGGTGCGTTTTTTTTTTCAAAAATTTTCTACACGAAAGTTGCTTTAAAAAATCAGAGTAAAATACACCAACGGTCCTTAAACTTGTCAGGAGGTTTTACTTAGGTCCACGAACTTGCAAAGCGCACATCGAGGTCCCTAAACTTGGTTTATTGTATCATCTAGGTCCAAAGCCACTTTTGACCATGGTCTTGCCTACGTGGCACGCCACGTGGACGATGATGTGTACGAGGCATTTTCGTCTTTTCGACAAGGAAGAAAGAGAAAAAAGAAGGAAGAAGGGAGAAAAAAAATAAAAAAATTACATGTCATCGTCCACGTGGCGTGCCACGTAGGCAAGATCATGGTCAAACACGACTTTGGATCGGGATGATACCATAAACCAAGTTTAGGGATCTCGATGTGCGCTTTGCAAGTTCATGGATCTAAGTGAAACCTCCTGACAAGTTTAAGGACCGCTGTTGCATTTTACTCAAAAAATCATATTGTTGTCGAAACGACAACTGCCTACGTCGAAAGACGTGGTTACTCAACAGTGGTTGAAAGTAAAGTGTATTGATTAGAGAATTTTTCTTGGATCCCCCTATTACATGGCTCTATGAGACTATTTATAGCCCCTATTACAGGTTCTTACTACTAGGGTTTTGGTTATACAGGGGAATTTACATGGTTACCCTTATGAAAGGGACATTTACATGGGTACATAGTGTAATAGAGGTTCATGGACCCTTGATGGGACGTTAGGCGATCATCGGCCCAATGGCCCCTATGCTTGATGGGCCGGAAAAGACTTCTTCGGCCCTCGCGGGCGCAAGCTTGCTTTGGCGAAGTCGTCTCCCTTCGGCATATACTCTTCGCCCTGCATCCTTCGCCCAAATGGTCTCCGGCTTAGTAGAGTACCCGCACGATCCTTCGCCTCTCGCCGTCCATGTTCCATAGTCTTCGCCATGGGGGGGGGGGGGGGTTCGCCCCGACTAACTTTGACGTCTCGGGCTTGGATCCCCACTCCTCGCATAGCCTTCGGCAGATTTTGGCCGAAGGGCCTCATGCCATACCGCCAACAAGCCCCTCACGGGCAAGGGTGTGATTGGAGCTTCGGCCGAGAACGTGCAAACCATGTGGTATGTGGTATGGTATGTGGCGCCCCCTTTCGACCGATGCTCCTGCCGAAACCTACATTGTTCCTGCAAATAAAGTTTGTTGTCTGTGCGGCTGGTATTGATTTGCCGCTCTTCGCCTCATACGGACGGTGATATATATATATATATATATATATATATATATATATATATATATATATTATTTTTT
The DNA here is from genome assembly GCF_000147395.1 of Oryza glaberrima. Lineage (NCBI taxonomy): Eukaryota > Viridiplantae > Streptophyta > Magnoliopsida > Poales > Poaceae > Oryza > Oryza glaberrima. The sequence continues at coordinate 15,690,142 of NC_068328.1, read as the reverse complement.
TTATTTTTACCGGGCCGAAAGGAACAGTAATGGGCCTTTCCTTCGTGGGCTTTTTACTGTGCAGCTCGGTCGATGGGAATTTACCGTTTTGCCTACCCTCGCGACACGTGGCGCTTTATTACTGGTGGGTAGGCGAAACGTCGCCTTGTTGGGCTATATATGCTCCCCCGTTATCTTTTCACCGCCAGACTTGCCACTTTCACCACTCGCACTCTCTTCCTTCGTTCTTGCTCTCACGGCACCCCTGGGCCCTTTAGATTTCTCGCTCACTCCCCTTTTTCGCCATTGCACACACCCTTCGCCACTTCATACGTCCTTCGTCATGGCTCCCCGCAAGCCTAACCCCTCTTCGGCGAAAGGGGCCGACCCCGGCCGGATTGTCGACGACACCACCGCCTATTTAGGGATTTCTCTCATAGACGACGGCGAGCTGGCAAAGTTGGTCAGCTCTGGGGCGTTAGTCGAGGGACAGGATTTCGCCCCGGGGAAAGCCGTTGTACCGAAGCCCGTCGACAACCGGACAGTGGTGTTCGCAGTGTTTTTTGAGGCGGGGCTCCGGTTTCCGTGCAACGCGTTGTTGCCGGAGATTCTTCGCCTTTTCCAGGTGGAGCTCCCGCAGTTGAGCCCATCGGCGCTAGTCCGGATCACTATCTTCGACTAGGCGTGCCGGACTTCCGGGTTTGAGCCAAGCACCGAACTCTTCGGCACCATATTCTTCGCCACCGTGAATTCGAAGACGGTGATTACCCCAGCTGGAACGAAGAAGACAGTGTTCGGGAGCGTAAACTTTAATGTTCGCCCCGAGCGGTCCGATCTCTGGCCGGTGAACGCCGCCATGTTGAAGTGGGACCGCCATTAGATGGCGAGGTGGTTTTACCACACCATCCCCTTCGAGGCTGGTTCTGACTCCGCAAAAGCCCTTCGGTGTCGGCGCAGGGCAATTGCGCCGAACCGAAAGATCAAGATCGCCGTGGACGACGCTATGGAGGCGCGGTTCGCTCTACTGCGTAAGGTCTGCTCCCGCCTTAGCTGCCGCGACTTGGTGGAGGAATTATGCATGCTTCGCATATTTCCCCTCTCCCAGTCGTGGCAAGTCGCAGTTGAGCAAGGCGAAGAGGTTGATGGTTTGCCAAAGTTGGTTCTCCCTGAAGGGACGAACGGTAAGATGCCCTTTCGCAATGCACTCCTGCGCTTTGTTATTTTGCTTTGTTCGACGCTTAATGTGGCTACACCCTTTATTTTTGTAGTGTTGACCCTCGACCAGGCTGACGCTGAAGCCCGTAGGATGATCGGCGACGTGTCGGTCGTCGAGTATAGCCAACTGCTAACGTGACAAGCGGCTGGCCGGGTGAACCGGGTTTACAACAGCGAATTGCCTCCCCGGGCGAACCCCCACAAGGCCGACGACGATGCAGGACCTTCGCGAAAGCGAACGCGCAGACAAGTAAAGCTTGCGCCCAGGAAGCGAAGGGTTCCTGTTTCGTCCGATTCCGACGCTAACGACGAGGACGACGTCGAAGATCGTGACGGCGAGGAGGAAGGGGAGGAAGAGGAGGAGGTTGAGGTCGTGGTCGAAAAGGCCGCGGACGAAGTGGTCGAAAACCGCGTCGACACCCCTGGCTATACTCCTACTCCAAGCCCGGGTCACAATGAGACCGGGTTGGAGTCGAACAGTTCCCCTCTTCATCGAAAGGAGTTGGATGGGGTGAAGGCGCTAATTGCGTTTTCGGCAGGCAAGGCGGCGAAGGGAGGTCCGGTCAAAAAGATTTCCAAGAAGAAAGGACTCGTCGATGTCGCTCGCGTCTTCAGCGACGACGAGTCTTCTGACGAGACTCCGACTTCACCCGCTGGCCACAGCCTGGACCTTTTGACCGCCCCGTTCTTTCACTTGGCGCTGATGGAGCAGACGGTAGCGCCGCCGCTGGGGCTTCAGCCTCCGCGGAATGGATCGTGACAGCTGCGGCGAGGGTCTTCGGTAGCCCTCTGCGTCAGCCGGTTGTTTCGCCGCTAGTCAACGCGAAGGGGAAGGGTGCGGCCGTCGAAACATCTGCTTCAGAGTATTCCCTTGCGGCGCCCCATTTCACCCCTGGCGATTTCGAGACCCGGGCAGTCCTTATTCCCTTTGTGGAGGGAGTAAGCAATCTTGTCTTACCTGCCAGCACCCCGAGCCTATTCACCGAACTGAATGAGTTCGATGAGGGGTGTTCTGCTATTAAAAGCTTGGCGGTTCGGGTATGCTTTTTCTCTATTCTTGGTTTTCCTCTTCTTTTTTACATGTCCCATAATTAACATTTGATCTCTTCGCCGTTCCTCTTTTGCATCCAACAGCTCACTGTTCGACAGAGCGAACCGTGCAGGCTCGTCTTGACGGATTTAAGAACCGTCTTCGGGTCAAGGATGACAAAATAGGCCGCAAGAACTTGGAGATGGAGGCCCTCGCCAACACCCTGAAAGAGGCGAAAGTCGAAAACAAGCGGCTCCAATCCGAGTTGGAGAAAGGAAGAGAGGCTAGGGCCGAGGTCGATCGCCTCAAGGCCGAACTGAAGAAAGGGAGAGAAGCCATAGCTGAGGTTGATCACCTCCAGGCCGAATTAAGGAAAGAAAAGGCCCATTCCGCCGTGCTGACGGATTATTATAACCTTACTGAGCCGAAGATGGAGGCTCTTCGCCTGGAGGTCAGTAAGGCCGAAGCGAGCGCTGTGGAGGAGTCACAGCGGTTTTCGCGGGAGATGGTGAAAACTATCGAATCTGCAAGAATGGCGTGCCAAACGCTTCGCCTCGCCCTTACTGACATGGGTGCAAAAGTGCGAGGGGTCCCTACCAAAGATGCTTCGGCCTTCGACTTCTCCGAGTGGACCCAGCAGGCTGGTGGTTCAGTTTCGGACTGCGCCACTGTGTACGGCGATTGCTGTGCGCGTGTATTAGTGGCCTTTACTATGGGTCTCCTGCAACAGTTCGGCTGCGAGCACGTCGCCGAGTTCCCTAACTATGCGAAGGGGGACTGGGAGATTAGTGCGCATGACATTTTGCTCGCACTTCGTGCGTGTCGGAAACAGTTCTGGCAGAAGGACGGCCGGTCCACTGCCAAGGTGCGCCTTTTGGAGCAACTAGCGAAGGCAGAGGCGGCAGACCTTTGCGAAGAAGAGGACGTGGCGGCTGAAGGGGGTGGAGGCGATGCCTAGGATCACCCAGAGGTGCAAGCCCCTCCGCCCTTTCCTTAGATTTTTGTATTTTTCCTTCTTCTTTTTGTGTTTGCCAGGAGTGGCGAACGATGTGTATTTGGCGGGCTGCCGCTAACCCTCCTTATTGTAGCCGAAAAAGGGGCCCTTGGATATTTTGAATATATATGACTCACTCTTAGCCACTTTTTGATGGTCGAAGTCTTTGGCGTATTTATGATTACGCCCATTTCACATTATGCAATACTTTTTTCTTTTTTCGCCTATTCTTACTATGCAATTCGCTTTTTGCCCTTTTTGCACTGTCTACCAGGGTGTTCGCCGAAAGTTGTGCATTCGGCCCTCTTCTGGGAGTTGGCGAAACCAAAACGAGAAATTTGTGGCATTAAAGGATTTGCCAAAGGTGCGATGCCCATTTCGGCCTGTTTATCGTGAAATGGTGATAAACGGATGCAGCTATAAGGTTTTTAAGGTTGCCGGGTGGCTTTGGGCGCACCCTAGGCGAACCTTAGAAGACTACGATATTGTTCATTCAAGACGTTTGGAGGACATGGCTCGCTTTTGGCGAAACCATCAGAAGACTGTTCGGCAGGAGGCGATCTCCCAGCGTCGTTACAGTCTAGTCTGTATTTCGCCCCCTTCTCCTTTAGGGTTGTGTATGATATTAGTAGTGATGACGAACCTAGTTCACTCGATCACTCCTTAGAAAGAGAGAGATCGCGGGGGCGAATATGTAATTTATCTGTAAGCCGGGCTGTAACGCCATTGCTCCTTTTTCTTCATTTGTACCATTGTGATGTATTCCTCGATACATTTTTATTTAAAATCAATAAAGGTGCGTTTTATTTCCTTTTCGCTATTTTTGAATTGTCACTTCGCGTGCTTTTCGTTGGATCGGAACGTGTCGGCCCCTTTGCATATATTAGCGAAATAGGTTTTGACTTTTCAGCTTTCGGTTTCCGTTTTCGATCCGTTTTGTTCTACGTTATAGGAAGCACTCGTACTTTCCTTTCGATCGAGTGTAACGGTGTTCGGCTAATTGTTCTCCGAAACAAGCTGTTGCGGTTTCAATCGTTCAGCGAGCGATGCTTCGGCCGATTCGTTTCGCCCCCTGGCCTTTTTCGCTGATCAGGCGTTTGGCTTGGGGTTTTTCCGCAAATTATCAATCGCACAAACAAAGAAAATGAAGGCAGAGGACACAAAGATTTTATACTGGTTCGGGCTTCCGTGGTGGATAATAGCCCTACATCCAATTTTTTGTCTTTTTTCATCTTCCTCTTTTTTTTTTCCTTCTTCTTTTTTTTTTTCTCTTTTTTTCTTTTTTTTCTTGCCGAAAGGCTTACATAGTGCCGAAGGGCTTACATAGTGCCGAAGGGCTTACATAACGATATATACATTTTTACAAGTTGGCGATTTGGGTGCCACCCGTTCTAGACATAGAAACGCTTAAGAGAGGCAGCGTTCCAGGAATGGTCGAACTCTTCGCCTTCCAGTGTCGCCAGTCGAAAGGATCCCATCCTGGATTTGTGCTTGATGAGGTACGGTCCTTCCCACTTCGATTCAAGCTTGCCAACGGCTATCGGGTTCGCCTTTTTCCTTAGGACAAGATGACCAGGCAATAGCTCTGTCGGTCGAACTTTTTTGTTGTAAGTTGCCGAAGTGCCTGTGGCATACTTTTGCATGTGCTCGAGTGCTTCGACTCTTACCCTCTCCAAGAGTTCGAGCGACAACTCACGCCCCTCTTCGCCCCCAGAGAACGTCGCCCTTGGTGAGTTAGCCCCTAGCTCTGTTGGGGTCATTGCCTCATCGCTATAGAGAAGCATGAACGGGCTGAACTTGGTTGGTTTTGTGGGGGTCGTCCGAAGGGCCCAAAGAACAGATAGCATTTCCTCTGGCTATTTGCCCTTCGCTGCCCCCTCAAGCCTTTTCTTTAGTGCTTCTAGGATTTTACCATTTGTACGTTCGACCGCTCCATTTGACTGCAGGTGCGCGACCGATGTGAACCTGATTTCCAGGTTAAGCCCTTCGCACATTTCTCTGAACTTGTCAGAGTCGAACTGCTTGCCGTTGTTAGTGATGAACTCTTTTGGCACTCCGAAACGTCAAACAATGTTTTTCCATACAAACTTCTGTACTGCTGCCAAAGTGATCGCACCAAGGGGTTCGGCCTCAATCCATCGAGAGAAGTATTCAACGGCCATAATTGCGAACTTGTGCCCGTTTCACGCCGCCGGGAACGGCCCAATAATGTCCAGTCCCCATCTGGCGAAGGGCCAGATTAGTGTGATGGGCTGCAACTCATACTGGGGCGCGGTTTGGCTTCGGCGCTGACGCTGGCAACTTTCGCACTTCTTGATTTGCTCAACACATACTTTCAACACAGTGGGCTAGTAAACTCCTTGTCTAAATACTTTGGAGGCAACTGTTCTTGCGGCTTGGTGCGCGCCACATAGCCCCTGGTGTATTTTCTTCGCCATTTCCTCGCCTTCGGCGAAAGAAATACAGCGAAGCAAGGGTTGAAGTATCCTGGAGCGATAGAGCTGGCCCGAGACCATCTTATACTTTGTGGCTCTGAATTGCAAGCGCTTTGCCTCTGCTTCGTCTACCGGAAGCCAACCAGTTTCAAGGTGCTTCACAAACGGGGTTCGCCAGTCGTATGGGTCTTCGCCCAATTTGACCTGGTCGATTGGCAGGACCTCCAAGCTGTCCATGGGCACGCTTGGTGCATACAGGACCTCAAAAAAGATGCCAGGCGAATGTGGGCCACCACAAGCGGCAGATTTCGCCAGGGCGTCTGCTTCCTCGTTCTGGCCTCTAGGTAAATGTTCGACCGTTATGCCGGTGAAGCACTTTTCCATAGACCGAACGGCATCCAAATACCTTTTCATCCCTTCTTCTTTTGCCTCAAAAGACTTGTCGACATGGCCCGCCACCAGCTTGGAGTTGGTTCGGATTAGCAGGCACCGAATCCCCAATGCTTTTGCCTTTCTTAGGCCCAAAAGAATGGCTTCGTATTCTGCCGCATTATTGGTTGTGTCGAACTGTAGCCTTGCAGCATACCGAATTGGCATACCATTTGGCGAAGTGAGTACTACTGCAACGCCCGCCCCCTTGTGCGACCACGAACCGTCGGAGTACATCACCCAGGGCTGTTCGACGGGCTCGGGTTCATGGGCGAATGCCGGTGTCCATTCGGCCACAAAGTCGGCTAGCACTTGGGACTTGACAGCAGTGCGGGCAACAAAATGTAAGTCGAAAGGGGATAGCTCTGCTGCCCACTTGCTAAGCCGATCAGTAACTTATTTACCCCGGAGTATTTCGCCCAAAGGGTACTGTGATGGCACTATGACTTTGTGGGCCTGAAAGTAATGCTTAAGCTTGCGTGAAACCATCACCAGGGCGTAAGCGACCTTTTCCATTTCAATGTATCTTGTCTTCGCTCCTTGCAATGCTTCGGAGACGAAATAGACCGGTTTTTGGCCTGAATCCGTTTCTTGGATGAGAGCAGCACTGACTGCCACTGGCGAAGCCGCCAGGTATAGTAGCAGTTCGCTTCCTGATGCTGGGCTGATCAGAGCTGGCGGGCTTTGCAGGTATTGCTTTAGCTCGTTGAACACTGCTTGGCATTCGGAAGTCCAGTTGAATTTTCCCGCGGTTTTGAAGAAGGGCAAACCTCTTTCGGCTGCCTTTGAGAGGAATCGACTGAGTGCCGCAATTCGGCGCGTGAGCTTTTGTACTTCACGTACGCTTGATGGAGGCTTCATTTGCTGGGTGGCATCGATTTTCTCGGGATTTGCCTCGATGTCTCTTTCAGAAACAATGAAACCCAACAGCTTTCCTGCGCGAACGCCGAAAACACACTTCTCAGGATTCAATTTCATACCCGCTGCGCGCAAGTTGTCGAAGGTCTCCTGTAGGTCGGACACGTGGTCGAAAGCCTTGTGCTTTTTACGACGATATTGTCGACATAAGCTTCCACATTTCGCCCCGACTGCTTGTAAAGGACCCTGTATACCAGCCTGGCGAAGGTTGCTCCGGCATTCCTCAAACCGAAAGGCATCTTGAGGTGACAAAAGGTGCCGAACGGTGTGATGTAGGCTGTCTTGGGGATGTCAGCCGGGTTCATGCAAATCTGATGATAGCCGGAATATGCATCTAGGAAGCTCATGAGTTCACAACCGGCTATCGAATCCACGAGCTGGTCGATCCGTGGCAAGGGGAAATCATCCTTCGGACATGCTTTGTTTAAGTCTGTAAAATCGACACACATGCGCCATTTGCCATTTGACTTCCGCACCAACACTGGATTCGCCAGCCACTCAGGATGATCGATCTCTTGAATGACCCCTGCCTTGAGCAATTTTAGGATTTCGGCTTTTGCTGCCTCCTGGCGATCAGCGGACATCTTGCGTAGCTTCTGTTTCCTTGGCTTGGCATCCGGCTTGACTGCCAGGTGATGCATGATGAGATCTGCCGAAACACCTCCCACTTCATCAGGGCCCCAGGCGAAGATATCAATGTTCTTTTTGAGTACCTCTAGGATGTTCTTAACTTCTTCTGCGCCCATGTCGCCCCCCAGTGATACGAGCTTTGTGGGGTTGGCATCATCAATTTGCATCTTGACTATCTTGCCGTGAGTGGCGAGCTTTGGTGCGTGCTTCGCCCGGTCATGCGGTTCGGCCTCAACATTGTGCACTGCTCTGTTGATTATGGCCAAATCGCCTTTTGAAGCAGCCGAAGGCTGAAGCCCCTTGACCATGATCACTCCTGCCGGGCCGTTCATCTTGAGCTTGAGATAATTGTGATGGGAAATGGCTTCGAACTTGTTCAAGGTTGCACGGCCGAAGATGGCGTTGTAGTTGTATGGGATGTCGACAACGTCAAACAATACTTGCTCTTCGCGTCTGTTTTCCCCCGTGCCGAAGGCTACTATCAACTGTTCTTGGCCAAGAACTTGAACTGCTTCTCCGCCGAATCCTCGGAGCGATGTCGGTGCTGGGGTAAGGGCTTGGGTAGTCAACCCCATCTTAGCATATGCTTCGGCAAAGATGACATCGGCCGAACTTCCTCCGTCGACCAGGATTCGTCGGACCTCGAAACCAGCTATCTCAGTTGAGATCACCAGAGGATCTTGATGCGGGAACATTACTCCTTCGACATCTTCTGGCCCAAAAAAGATTTGCTGGTTCAGATACTGCAGAGCCCCTTCGCCTGCCGAAGTGATATTGTGGACCGTTCGCAGCTGCATCTTCTTCTGTCGCTTCGATAGTTGGATCGGCGGGTCGACCCTTGTAATTACTTGGATCACTCTGTGTTGCGCATCTTGGCGCTGTTCGGCTGGGGGTGCTTGTTTTTGAGCTATTTCACGAGTTGCTTCGGCCGCTGCTCCCTGCTGCGTCCTTGGATCTCACGCGTTGCCACGTTGCCGAATGTTTCGGCATTGCTCCGTGGTGTGCGAAGAGCGTCCGTGGAAGGCGCAGTAGAGGTCTTGTCGGACCTTCTTGCGAACAGGCTGCTGATGGTTGCTTGCTTGCTGAGCGTAGAACTCCTTCCGGAGGGCTTGCACTTCTTCGACAGCCATCACAGCCTTGCCCGCACGGTCGGTTCTGAACTTCCTCCAGGTCATGGGGGCTTGACCTTGCCTTGGCGGTTGTGCTTGGATCGCCGGCTGGGGCTGGCGAACAACGAGAGGAGGTGGTTCGGCAACTTGAACTTGTTGTTGGGCTTGAGCAGCGGCGACGAAAGCCTTATCGTACTCAGCTTGTATTGCTTGCCGTCGCTTGGAATCCTCTTCGCCCCTTGCGAACCCATCAATGATGCGAAGTAGGTGTTCAAGCGTCCGCGGCTCCTTGTTGGCGATTTTTCTTGTGAATTCGCCCTCGAGTAAACCAGCCGAAGCGGCGTTTATGACTGATGCCTCTGTTATGTCTTGAACTTGGGACCGGGCTTGCGAGAAGCGACGCATGTACTCCCTTATCGACTCCCCCAGCCTCTGGCGAATGCCGAGTAGATGCTGCTGCGTCTTTGGCTCCTCATAGGTGCCTCGAAAGTTAAGGACAAAGACATCGCGCAATTGCTCCCATGAGTAAATGCTATTGACTAGCAAATTGAAATACCAAGAGCGGGCGATGCCGTCTAGTGCGAGATGTATTACCTTTGTCTTGGTATTTTCGTCGCCATGAGCCGCTTCGATCGCGGATTCATAAATGGAGAGGAATTCCTTTGGGTCAGTTTCGCCTGAGTAGCGTGGGACGGGTGGGAACTTGAACCAGGGTGGGATTGGACGGGTCTTGACTCCCCCACTCCGCGGTAGCCCCTTTTCGCCCCCTGCCCTGTTCACGGCACCTTGCTGCAGGTACGGCGTGGCGAAGGGTGAAATCACGGCTTGCGCGTGAGGTTGGGCCATGGCATTCGGCTGCCCGGCCCCGATTGGTGATGCTTGCTGAGCCGCCATGAATGGGTCGAAAGTTGGCTGTGACCATGTCATGGCGACCTGGTTTGGTACTTGGTTTGCTCCGAAGCCTGGCGTTGGTGCTTGTGGCCGAATGGTTGGCGCATGAGCAGCATTGATAGAGTCGAACTGCGGTCCTTGACTCCACAGCGAAGCCCCCAGACCTGGCTGATTTGAAGGCAACCAACTAGGCGCACCTTGACTTGTATTCTCCTCCGGGCGGGCCGAAGGGGCTGTACTTGAAATGTTGTGGGGTTGGCTGAGCTGCTGAAGGAAAGCTTGGAGCTGTGCCTGCAGAGCCGAAGCCCCTTCTGCCATTGTTTGTGGCACTTGGCCAGGCGGTTGAGGATGTACTTGGGCAGCGACCGGTTGAGCTTGCAGTTGCACGTGAAGGGCCGAATGCGCTGCTGCGGTCGATGGCTGCCCGGTGAAGTACATTGGCGCTTGCGCGACTTGTGGCGGAAGGGGTTGGGTCGGCACTTGTGGATAGACTTGGGGTGGGACATAGCCTGCCGAATACTGGAGGATTGGTGCCGAAGCGACCTTGGACCGCCTTGCCGCCTCGTACGCTTGCTGCTATTCTTGCATTTGGCGAAGCATGTCTTGGAGTCGTGTCATGTTCTGTCGCATGGCTTCCATGTCGGCTTCGGTTTGTGTCTCGGGGTCAAGGTTGACTTGGGCTTGCACAGCGGTGAGCGCAGTTTAGGCGGCTGCCGGCTGCGACGGAGCGGCTTGGGGCACCAGCAGTTGGCTTGTCGAAAGGATCTCCGCCCTGGTCTGGAGTGCCCTCGCCGCCGTAGCCGCCTTCACCATGTCAGCTGCGTTCGGCACCTGCATAGAGGTAGCAGGGGCCGAAGGCGGTAGTGATGGCGCAGATGCAGAAGCAGATGGCGCTCCTCCATCTTCGGCGATAGGCGTCGAAGGCTTTGCTCCCTCTGCCATATCCGCCCCGGCGTCGCTTTCCTTTCGCTTTGTAACCTTCTCCTTTACGACCTTCTTCGGTGGCATTCGCTCTCAGTGGTTTCGCTCGAAGGTCCCCACGGTCGGCGCCAGCTGTTGTCGAAATGACAACTGCCTACGTCGAAAGACGTGGTTACTCAACAGTGGTTGAAAGTAAAGTGTATTGATTAGAGAATTTTTCTTGGATCCCCCTATTATATGGACCTATGAGACTATTTATAGCCCCTATTACAGATTCTTACTACTAGGGTTTTGGTTATACAGGGGAATTTACATGGTTACCCTTATGAAAGGGACATTTACATGGGTACATAGTGTAATAGAGGTTCATGGACCCCTGATGGGCCATTAGGCGATCGTCGGCCCAATGGCCCCTAGGCTTGATGGGCCGGAAAAGGCTTCTTCGGCCCTCGTGGGGGCAAGCTTGCTTTGGTGAAGTTGTCTCCCTTCAGCATATACTCTTCGCCCAAGAGGCCTCCGGCTTGGCAGAGTACCCGCACGATCCTTCGCCTCTCGCCGTCCTTGTTCCATAGTCTTCGCCATGGGGGGGGGGGGGGGGCCTTCGCCCCGACTAACTTTGACGTCTCGGGCTTGGATCCCCACTCCTCGCATAGCCTTCGACAGATTTTGGTCGAAGGGCAACATGCCATACCGCCAATACATATAGATCTATTTTTTTAAAAAAATAACTAATACTTAATTAATCATGTGTTAAAAGGCCGCTCCGTTTTGCATGCAGGAGGGATAGGTTCCCATCCTCTAATGCTGAACCCCTCCTTCCGGCACGCAAAATGAAGCTCATATTATTGCATGATTAATTAAGTATTAACTTTTTTTTTAAAAAAATGGATTAATATGATTTTTTAAATCAACTTTCATATAGAAAGATTTTATATAAATCACACTATTTAGCAGTTTTTAAAAAGCCTGCATGCGGAACATGAGCGATGTGGGTTGGGAAAATGGGTTGAAGAACACAGCCTTAGTTTTTACAGCAAGGAGAACGTTGAGAGACCTGTCTCTCAATATTCTGTAACTGCTACCTTGAAACGCGGATTGAAAAAAAAACAAGAATAAATGTGTAAAAGAAAGTTACGAAATATAGGAAAAACACAATAGTTATTTGATTAGGCCATAGAAAAAGATAGGAATAGGATAAGAGTGATAAACTTAAAATAAAATTTTCTGAGAGGTTGGAGCTTTTGCTAGCCTTTTTCCAAAATCTTCATAGGATTGTTTATTTCATAGGAATCTTGAAGAAATGGTAGGATTCAAACATTTGTTGGATCTTTTTTGGATTGATATTCTCTAAATTCTCTATGTTTTTCTAACAAATCAAATATAATGGGACCACGTGTGTTGCCTACTCCTGATTGAATTACACATATATTGCATCTCGGCATCTCCTCGGAGGAACAGCATCCGCCATCAGGCATCTCTCCTAGCTCGTTCATCATTGTGATGCATTTCTTTTAATATTATCTTGTTAGGAATTATATTTTCTAAAATTTATCTGGTTATGCCTACATTTTTTTATGATATCTTGCATTTAAGGGAGATTAAAATTAAAGTGATGGCCTGACTCGCATCTATATCAAGTTATCAACACAAAGAAAAAAGATCTTTTTTTCTTTTCAGAAAGCAAGCGCATCACTAGCACTTCATCGACACCTGTATATATAGGCAATTAGGCATGTTCTTTTCCTAATTCCTAGCTCCAGCTCTCCTGCTTAACAGCGTACCCGAGAATAATATAAAGTCCTGATAAAAAGAGGGTTCCACAAGAAAAGTTAAAAAAAATGAGGAACATAATTTTGAGATGTTAAGTAAAAAACAAATTTAAAATTTGCATTGCTATCGCGATGCTCCACGTTGCTACCTCCTCGGATTGCTATGCTACGGAGCTGCAGGATTGATATATGCACATCACCTTTTTATTTATATTTTTTGTCAGGACAATTACATGCAGCATAGTTGCTTTATTTTATACGAATCGCCCATGGATTTCGTCTCGATCAGACCAAATCCGCTGGTAATGGTGATTAATTAGTTTAAATGCCAGATCTCCTAAGCTCGATCAGACGGTTAGGCAGGCCCAGGGGTGGGCAGAAAGTAAATTTAATTTACTGAACTCTCTGCTGCCATATTCGATCGAACTGTTGCCTCCGATTCCAATTCCAACAAAGAATCTGCGTGTCATTTCTCCCAAGATTTCCAGATCCAATGCCGCATCTATACCGAGAGTGATGATCTGAAGCGAATCAGCAATACATAATTTTTTTTCAGCGTTTCTTTTTTCCTTCCCAGGGTATGTATGGCAGTAGTTTGTCCCTCGAAATGCTATAAGAAAACGACAAACAAATACATTAATTCATGCATTCCTATAGCTGTGGTCATACGCCAGAGAGCTAATGGCCCCATTTGAGAAACTGAAGATTGTAAGTACCTGGTGTACGAGCTGGTGTAGATTGTAGCTACTGATTTTCAAATTCTAAGTGAGAATCTAGATTGTTTGTGAAAAGTAAATGTGCAGCGAGAAGGCGCAGCTGTCAAAACCTCCAAAACAAGGTTAATGTATTGTATACCACTCAAAGATACTCCCTCCGTCCAAAAAAAAAAAAAAAGACAAACCCTGGTTTCCGTGCCCAACGTTTGACCGTCCATCTTATTTAAAAAAATTATGAAAAAAAATTAAAAAGACAAGTTACGCATAAAATATTAATCATGTTTTATCATCTAACAACAATAAAAATACAAATTATAAAAAAATTTCATATAAGATGGACAGTCAAAGTTGGACACGGAAATCCAGGGTTTGCCTTTTTTTAGGACGGAGGGAGTAATAAATAGTGTATAGCAGCGGGTTACGGATAGCGGACGCTATTACGGGACACTAAGATCCAATAGCGGGTTTAAGAAAATAACCATAAATTTAGATTATATTTTAGATTATATATCAATGCTAACATCAAGTTTCACTTAATTTTTTTTTTCACCGGATCAGTAGTTGATTGATCTTCTCTCTACTAAGAAAGATTTATAGAACTAGAAATACCAGCAACAGCAGTGGAGCCACCTTCCGAGTTGATCAGGCAATCGCCCGCGGGCTTCAATGCCGGTGTTCCCGTAATCTCACTGTCCTCTTGTCGGCAACATATATGAAAGTTGTTGGTAGCACCCCTTTACACTCTGAGGCATACAACAAACTTAGGGACCAATTTGGTATAACTCCAGCTCTAAGATGAAATATGATATAAACCAGGTGATTCCCCGTGTTTTGCTGCAGAAATTTCTAAGTAACTTTTAATATTTTTTAAATAATTAGGGTAAAAGTAAAAATTATATTAGTTATTAACAACAAATAAAACTGGTTTGTCAAACTATGTTTAGAGAGAAATGCATTTAGTAGTCTCTGTATGAGATTGCAGATGAAATATGATATCCCGCACTTTGATTATATGGATAAATATATGTTAAGTATTATAAAAATGATGGATATACATATACATATATATTAAAAATATTGTGAAAAATAATGTGAAGGAAGATGATTGGATGTTGATTTGTAGAATTCAATGAATTATAGATGATGCTGCATGCTTGTATAAGTTTTATATGTAATTATTGCTAGTGAATGATGAGATGATATGTTTGTATGTTGAGCTTTAGAATTAGTGACTTATAACTTTATAATAAGATAGGATACACATAAGTACATCTACCTTGAGAGAAAAATATTGGCATATTTTAGAAAAAAAGAAAAAAAAAGTACCTACGTACTAGATACTACTATTCGCCAAAAAAACATACATACGTACAATCCAAAATGTCACATAGAATCACATTGTATCTCTTCTAGTTACGTCATTCTCATCTGAACGGTGTTAACAATTAGCACAAATAATTTTGACGACTCATATATTTCCTCATATGTTTCCGAAGGATGGTGATAGTGAGTTTACGTATAACCAAGATAATATATCAAAATCTATGTTTTTTAATGATATAAATACTTCTTTATTTTATGATTATAAGGTAATTTATTGTTCTTATAGTGAATATGGTGAGATATGACTTCTTTAGTAATTTTTTATAAAGAATAAATAAATTGTCCGCCCATCTATGTGAGCTTTTCTTCCTACTTCGACTAAGGCCCTATTTAGTTACCAAAACAAAAAATTTTCATCCATTAGATCAAATGTTTGGACACATGCATGGAGTATTAAATGTGAAAAAAAACAATTGGACAGTTTGCCTATGAATTGCAAGACAAATCTTTTAAGTCTAATTGCGTCATGATTTGACAATGTGGTGCTACAATAAATATTTGTTAATGATGAATTAATTAAGCTTAATAAATTTGTCTCGCAGTTTTCTGACGGAATATGTAATTTGTTTTGTTATTAGACTACGTTTAATACTTCAAATGTATTTCCGCATATCCGATGTGACAACTATATCTTAAAATTTTCCCTGACTAAACACGGCCTACAAGTGACAAAGCAACGTACTCTTAGTCTACCTATTAATTCCCGTGTACTCTCCGTGGAAAAATATGTACATGTACCAGCTCGATCGATCTGGTCGTCCAGTAAGGCAGTAAAGCGAGGGCACAATGGATCCGATCCGAAGACAGGTGCACGTACGCACAAACATTGACGATGATGCACGCAAAGGAGAGGAGAGGCCGTGCATGTGTGTGTACATCGATCAGTGAAATGTTGGCCTGACATTTCCCCTTTTGCATCGCGTGAGATGAGCCTGAAAAGTGGCCCAGCCTGCGCAGCTATATTTGCTAGCTTCTCCAGCTGCCTGTGGCATCATCCACATAGTAGTTTTTATTCGTTTTAAAATATATAAAGAGTTTTTACACCTATATAACTATATGAATAAAATCACTTATAATTTAGAACGAGATAGTAAGGGCGTAAGAACAATTCCTCTGCATGTGTAAGAGAAGGTAAGCATATCAGAGTTGAATTAGGACCTGGGAACTGTTGGGTGAGATGGGAGAGTGGTGGAATGGATATGCCATTTTGTATTGAAAAGAATATTCTCTATGGATCAGTCTGCTAAATTAGCTATATATATTGGTCATGTTTAACGCAGCTGGCGATTCCGACAAACAATATAAAAAAAAGCTTATGCCTATGCTTATGCTTATTGGCTAAAATTTAAATTTTCGACTTTAAATTTGGAGTTTTTACCGTGTGGATCCACTGCCGCTGCATCAATCCCCACCGCCGTCGCCTCAATCCCCGCCTCCATCGCGTCGATCCCCACCTCCGGCGCGTCGATCCGCCGCCGCCGCCTCAATCCCCGCCACCGTCGCGTCGATTCCCACCTCCGGCGCGTCGATCCGCCGCCGTTGCCATCGCGTCGATCCCTACCTCCGGCGCGTCAATCCCCACCGCCGCCGCGTGGATCTGCTGCCGCCGCATTGATCCCCGCCTCTGGCACGTCGATCCGCCGCCGCCGCATCAATCCCCGCCGCCTCCGCGTCGATCCTCTGGCCAGTGAAGAAAGAGAGGGGAGGGGCAGTGCTGCCGGGAAGGAAGAGGGGAAGGGGAAAGGCGGAAGAAAAGAGAAGGGGTGGGCCTTTATATATGTTTGTGAGTTTTAGGAGGCATACGCAAATATTGGACTTATATGCGAATAAAAATAACCTAAGAGTTTAAATGCACAGTATTGTAAAAATAAGATGGAGGTATGGCTTGCACTATATAAAAGATATCCTTAGCTAGCTGGGTCTTTAATCACTTTTGCTCACGTGGATGGTGAGGGTGCTCCTTGCGTTGGCTATGGCGCCCTAACACAAATCACACAGGACGGCTGTGCCACAGTGCCAGTGTACTTGTCCACTGTCCGTCAACTAACGGTGGATGCATGTCTGCTCTCTTAATTTCTTTTTCTTCTTCTTCTTGGATGATGTGTTGAGTGTTTCTCTCTCCTCTGCTACTATTACTATTTTCTTGGCGATGAACAAGCACACAGCAAGCAGATGCAGTCGACGATATCGATTTGTTGATCGTGTCCCTTGAGGTAGTCGTTGGCCAATTTTATCACCGTGGCTTTTATTACTCCCTCCGTTTCTAAATATTTGACACCGTTGACTTTTTAACACATGCTTAACCGTTCATCTTATTTAAAAACTTTTGTGAAATATGTAAAACTATATGTATACACATAAGAATATTTAACAATGAATCAAATGATAGAAAAAAATAATAATTACTTAAAATTTTAGAATAAGATGAACGGTCAAACATATTTTAGAAAAATCAACGGTGCCAAATATTTAGAAATGGAGGGAGTAACTTGTTAGTTTGGCTCTAGTACATATATACTCATACACATGCTTAGCAAGGATGACAGTGACAACCACAGGCCACAGTTGAGTTGCTTAATTACCTCCGCGAGAGCCATGGCCGTCCGTCCATTTGATTGGGAAACGCCTAGCTAGCGATACATATGCAGGGCCGTATCAGGGTCCAGGACGGCTGTGCGACTGCCTACGACCCAAGTCGGTACGGGATCCATCACCAACCAACGCCTAGCTAGCAGGATGTCGTTGTCGGTCCTCACGTCCAACTCTTACACGGCTACATCTTATTTCATCGTGGCTAGCGATCAAGTCGAGGTCATGTGATATTCTCATTTGCATCTATTTAATGAAAAAATTAGGCTAGTATATTGTTTTGTTCTTGTTGATTAATTTACATTGTAATTTTAGGTGTTTATAATGTTTATTCGCTTTATTTTTTATGATATATGATTTATAAAAGTATATATTATAAGTAAAAGTATATTTAGTCTCGTGATCTATATTACGAAACGATGGATCACCTAGGACCATTTTAGAGCCGGTCTGTATATAAGACCAATGCGGCACGCATCAACCGATGCTATCTCACTCACCTACGGGTGTGTTTGGATGGAGGGATATAGGTGGATAGGACATGACCGCCATTTTTTTAGGTGTTTGGTTGTTGGACAGGGGTGGGATGGGGCGGTCCGGGGAGGAATATTCCCCCAGATGCTGGATGGGGGGATCCGGCCGATTTGCCTGGATCCAGCCGCGAGCGCCCGGGCGAGCGAGGGAGGCGGTTGCGTGACTCGCGTCACCCCGGGCGAGCGAGGGAGGGAGGCGGTTGCGAGCGGGATGCGGGCGCGGCGGCCGGCGCTGGCGCGGCAACGGGAAGAGGGTCGATGGCAACGGGAGGAGGCGACGAGCTCGGAGATGCTGGCGGAGACGATGATGCGAACCGGCGACAACGACGATGCGAACCCGACGACGACGACAACGGTGCGGGCGGTGATAGCCGCGTCGGCGGGAGGCGGCGGCTGGCGGGAGGAGGCGGCCAGCGGGAGTAGGCGGCCGCTGGCAGGAGGAGGCGCGAGCTCGGAGACGCCTACCGGTGACGACGACGACGCGGACCTGTCGACGACGTCGACGGTGTGAGCGCTGAGAGTCGCGTCAGCGGGAGGCGGCGGCGCCTGCGGCCGGTGGGAGGAGGTGGTGGCAGGAGGAGGCGAGCAGCAGCCGGCGGCGGGAGGAGGCGGCGGCGGCAGTGAGGAGGAAGAGCCCCAGATCTAATTTTTTTTCTTTTTTCTTTTTTTTCTTTTTTTCTATATGCATTTATAATATGGACATGCAGTGGTGTAAAATTGCTAGAGAATTTATAAAATGCATTATGCATTAATTTGATGGGGTATATTCACCATCTCTAAGCGAGAGGTGACCACACCTACAAATCCAACCTACTCCCTCCAACCAAATAGAAAATTGGATCACCAAATCCATCTTCATCCCTACAAACAAACAATAAACTGGATCGTCATATCCACTCTACCAAACAAAAAACTGGATCGTCATATCCAGCAAAATATGTACCATCATATCTCATCCTACCTGGACCGTGAACCAAACACACCCTACATGTACCTTGACGTACCATGTAGTACTGTATATAGCAACGCGTGATGTTGATGTATAGATGCATGCCACACCGATAATCGTTTGGACAGCTTCGATCCTTTTATTATGACAAAATTAACTTGCATAAGGGCACCCTTTATGACGTTAATTGTTCCAGGACACTCTAATTATACATTTGCATATAATTAATTAAGTGTGTACATGTGTGAGAGCCGTACCACACAAACGCTACTGGCCAACCACACAGAAATCCTTGTTGCCGCCCATTTTCATCCTCGCTACCACCGAGCAATCCGCCATAGCGGCAAGCAAGGGTGACGGCGGAGTCAAAAACGTTACGGGGCTGTTTGAATGGAGGCTAATTTAGTAAACTTTGACTAGAAAATTAAAATATAACGCATGAGTCGGCGTGCTAATAAAATGGCTTGACTTAACTGTGACACTCAACCAAACACAAACCTAAAAAATTGTGGCGCATCTAACGTCTGGTGTAGCAAACCACGACCACCAACCAAACAACCCCTATATATGGCTCTTGGTGTATCGCGCTAGCGGTGACGGACACCAACGGAATGTGAGAGGGTCGGAGGGCCCTCGTCAGCTCTAGGGGCGTCCTCTACCATACTACTAGAATAATTAACTATTTGCCACTTTTATAAGTGGTTCTAAAGGATTTGCCACTGTACCCACATGTCATAGACACATGAGGGCCCACATGTCATAGACAGCGAGTGATAAATTCCCTATGCTCGATGGCAGATTGATCCCAGCCAGGGTTCAATGTTTTGGTTTGCTGATTTGTATCGGTGTGGCCGAAATACCAAAATTTCTAAAATTTCGGTCTGAAATTTTATAAATTTTTAAATAAAATTTGATTAAATTCGAACAAAACAGTACCAAATTTACGAAAAAAATGAAAAAAATAAAAATTTTGGTCGAAATTATATCGTATCGGGGGTCCGATAGAACCGAAATTTTGGAAATTTCGATCCGAAATTGTGAACCTGATCCCAGTTCGCTGGCTGGTGGCCCTCGTCGGCTGCGTTGCCTCCTCCGTAAAAAAAAATGATGTCATCGAAAAAAAAAGTAAAACAAAATCAGGGCCGTCCAACGTCTGCGGTTCAAGTTAATTTGCCCATATATAATTCCTGGAGAAAAAAAGACGAAATATGCCTGCTGACGGATGTACGTACTCATGCACTTATACATCACATGCAACGATCGAGACTGGCATATATATAAACGGTGCTTAATTACACAAATTTTGACAATTTGACCATTTACAAAAACTATTTTTACAAATGAACCGCTGCCAAAACTTATTTCAAATCTGACCCTTTTGCTCAACGTCAAATCATGTGGCGCTGAACTTAATTAGACACCTCAGCGTCACGTCAACTGGCGCTGAATGCCGTGCCACGGCGGATGGGAGACTAAGTCAGCATGCCAACGTACATTCAGCACCATGCTATTTAGCGCTGAGGTGTCTAAATTCAGCGCCACACGATTTGGTGTTGAGCAAAAGGGTCAGATTTAAAATAAGTTTTGGCAGCAGTTTATTTGTAAAAATAGTTTTTGTAAAGGGTCAAATTGTCAAAATTTGTGGCTTAATTAGCTATAAGATGCTAGTTTTCCCTTAAGTTTTGTTGTCTTGACATGACTTTTTCCCTCAAAGATTAATTAAAGGCGAATGCAACAAAGAGCTAAAGTATGGGTAAGTGACAGGCCTCTTGGGGCTTAATGCTTTGTCTCTCTCGACTGATAATTAAGTGGAGTATTTATCAGGTTTTAAGTAGCTAGATGCCAACAGGAGCTACAGGAATATTCCTTTGGAACGAACGATAGATGTCCGGCCGGCCCTTTTTTTTTTTTTTTTTTTTTGACAAATTGACCCTTTTCAAAAACTTATTTCGAAACTAACCCCTACCAAAAACTTTAACCAAAAATAAGCCGTCGGCTCAGCGCCAAGCTGGACGTATCAGCGCCAACGGGCCTGGCGCTGACCTCGTGCCACCGTGGCGGCTGAGCCGATCCCTCCGCCGACGTGGCAGGTACCTCAGCGCCAACCGCTTCGGCGCTGAGGTGCCTAACCTCAGTGCCAAAATAGTTGGCGCTAACATTGGGTACTTAGAGCCCGACCGAGGCCGCCCCAGCCAGTTCTCCCTCTATTCTTCCCCAGCCGCCCGCCTAGGGTTCGGTCGCCACCGCGTTCTCCTCGCCGAATCTCCCCTAAAAACCTCTCTAATCGAAGGTGATTTGTGCGGCATTGAGTTAGGGATCGATAGAGAAGGTAAACCCCTCTGTAAACCCTAAGTTCCGCAAAGATTTACTGAATATTTTGCATTGTTTTGGTTGTAGACGTGGTTTGATAATAGTTGGCTAGGGATGGATTATTAAATGGATAATGTGGGTGGGGATGAAGTGTGGAGGTGGCATATCTTTATCCATTTGGTTGTTGTTGATACATTTGAGAAAATATATTTGGGATGGATGTTTGGTGATGCACTACGGTTTGATGGGAGATGGATGTGTGGTGATGGCCTAGGGTGTGGGATGGATTTGTGGTGATTGAGAGGGTTTGAAAGGGGTTGATGTGTGGTGATGGGTAGGTAATTTGTAGGAGTAGGGATTTTTTTTATCAATAATGTGTAGTATTTGAGTAAGGTATTTATTTATTGAAAAAAATTGACATGTTGTTAGCTTTTGAAGTATTGGTATTGCAATGGTAATTACATATTATTTTCAAGTAATTAATGTTTATGTATGGGTTAAAAATTGTAGATGGATAGATTGGTCCGGCTTTATTATGGTGGTTGTGTGGTAGATGAAAGTACACATGGAAGCCAATTTGAGGGAATGACTGTTAGATAATTAGTGTTTTTTGCGAAGCCTACCTTTGAGGAGTTAATGTCTCGCATCAAGCATGAATTGGATTGGAGCGATGAGTCGGTTGGTATGCAAGGGAGATACGATGTGGGCGGCGGTGTCATGTCACATAAGTTTATGTTAGACTTGAATGGAGAGATCGAATGGCAAACATATATAGATATAGTATTGGGGTCACATTTCAAATCTCTTGAGGTGTTTGCATGGAAGAAAGATGGTAGGATAAGGAAGAAAGAACTTATAGACATGAATCAAAGTCCACTCATAGAATCACCCATTAGTTCTTAAGAACACTCGAATGCGTGTAATCGGAAGGATGAATTATTTGAGGAAGACGTGGATGTGGGTGAGGGAGTACATGATGGGGAGGATGTGGAGGTGAGGGAGGAAGTACATGGAGAGGAGAATGTGCCGGTAAGGGAGGAAGTATGTGTAGAGGAGAATGTGCCGTTAAGGGAGGAAGTACATGCTGAGGACAATGTGCCGTTAAGGGAGGAAGTAAATGTAGAGGAGGTAAGAGAGAGAGTAAATGGTGAAGAGGATGTAGAGGTAAGAGCAGAAGGACATGTTGAGGATGGTCGGGAGGTAGGAGAGGATGAGGAGTTATCTGATGTAAAAGCTAATGCTAAGGATGTAAGTATGGGCTTTAGGGAGTTGGTTAGGACAAAATTGTATAGCCGACAGGATTGTGAGAAGGCTATGATAAGCAGTGGATTGAACCTAGGCTGGTTGGGGCGGGACAGCTAGACAGAAGACCTGCTTGGGCGGGACTCAGCCGAAATGGCTAAGTTCCACCTCAGCGCCAGAGACATTGGCGCGGATGTCCCCAGGCTCAGCGCCAGGGAAAGTGGCGCTGAGGTCCCCCCAGCCAGCCAGACAGAAGGTTTGCTGGGGCGGGACTCAGCCAAAAAACGGCTAAGTCGAACCTCAGCGCCAGAGCAGCGCCACGTGCTCTGGCGCTGTGTTTCCCCCCCCCCCCCCCCCCGCCCAGCCAGACAGAAGGCTTGCCAGGGCGGGACTCGGCCGAAAACGGCTAAGTTCCACCTCAGCACCAGAACCCTTGGCGCTGACGTCCCCAGGATCAGCACCATTTCGGCTGGCGCTGAGGCCCCCCAGGTGGGCTACTGCTTGCCCGGGTGGGCTCTAAGTACCTAAACTTAGCGCCAACTGCTTTGGCGCTGAGGTTGGCCATCTCAGCGCCGAAGCGGTTGGCACTGACATGCCTGCCACGTCGGCTGGGGGATTGGCTCGGCCGCCACGGTGGCACGATATCAACACCAGGTCCGTTGGCGCTGACACGACCAACCTAAGCGCCAATGTCATTGGCGCTGAGCCGACGGCCTATTTTTAGTTAAAGTTTTTGGCAAGGGTTAGTTTCAAAATAAGTTTTTGAAAAGGGTCCATTTGTCAAAAAAAAAAAAAAGGATCCGGCAGGCCGGTCTTTGTATTCAAGTCCAAGTGGCGCCTAGCATCATGGCGATGTAACTACTACGGTTATTATATAGTCTGATGCTAATTTGCTAAAGTTTTACTAGTAGTTCATCAAAACTAGGATAATTAAGTTTGTCATCACCAACATTTATACTCCCCTTTTTTTTTCAAAGATAACGCCGTTAATGTTTAACATAAGATTTGACCGTTCATTATATTCAAATAATTTATATAAATATTATTTATTTTGTTGTGACATGTTTTATAACTAAAGAAATTTTAAGTATGAGCTATACTTAGCATATCTACAATAATATTTTCATAAATAAGATAAATTATCAAACTTTATTTTAAAAGTTAAGGGCGTTATGTATCAATTATCAATAAAGAGTAAAGTCCATCACCGGTCTCTAAACTTGTACCGTTGTGTCATCCAAGGTCCCTAAACTCGCAAATCGATCGTTTAGGTCCTCAAACTTGTTCGACTGTGTCATCCCGGTCCCTAAACTTTCATATCACTCGTTTAGGTCCTCTAACTTGTTAAGTTGTGTCACCCCGGTCCCTAAATAGGACGGTCTAAAAAATTTATATCAAAAAATAATTCATAACTTTTTCATCTGAACTCTAATGAAGACAAACTTTATATCAAAATTGTATCCCTCGACGCGACCTACAACTTTGTAGTTGAAACGTTTTTGAATTAAAACTGTTTAGGGTCCCAAAATATTGTTGCATGTTTACAGATTTTGAAATTTTAATTTTAAAACTACATTTTGGGACAAAAAATGTCTTAAAGTAAAAAAATTCAACTACAAAATTGTAGATCGCGTCGAGGGCTACAAGTTTGATATAAAGTTTGTCTTCATTAGAGTTCACATGAAAAAGTTATGAATTATTTTTAAATATAAAGTCTTTAGACCGTCCTATTTGACCCAGATGATATTCAAATCCAAGTTTAGGGACCGGGGTGACACAACTGAACAAGTTGGAGGACCTAAACGGGTGATCTGCAAGTTTAGGGACTATAATGACACAGTCGAACAAGTTTGAGGACCTGAACAGTCGATTTGTGAGTTTAGGGACCAGGATGACATAGCGATACAAGTTTAGGGACTGGGATGACATAGCGGTACAAGTTCAATGGCTCGATGACAGGAATAAGGATCTCATGGATATATGCAATTGATAGGCAGGCACTATCCAAATAGTTTTGGAAAAAATAATGCGAATTACCCCCCCCCCCCCACTCCCCCCGAACTATCGCGGTCGACCAAATTACCCCCCTAAACCCAAAAACCAGACATCACTCATCCTAAACTTTCAATAACAGATGAATTACCCCCTTGACCCAATCCAGAGTGGTTTTATTCTACGTGACGTACGCATGGCAATGCAGTCAGCATTTTCTTTTTTTAAAAAATGGTGGGCCCACCTATCATATATACTATCTACCTCCTCTTTCACATATTCCCCTCTTCCACTCTGTCTCTCTCCCTCTCTTGGCGCACATGGCAGCGGTCGGTTGGCGCGCACGGCGACGCGCTAGGGCAGGTGGTGGGCGGCGACGCACGGCGGGCAGTTGAGAGGGGACGCGACAGTTAGGAAGACGGTGATGTCAGAGGGGCCGAGGTCGCGGGCGCGGGAGACAGCGCACAAGATGTGGGCGGCGAGCGACTGGAAGGAGAAGGGCTTGGTACCGGTTGGGAGGGCGGCGTTAGCGCGGGCGATGGTGGAGGGCGGGAAGGAAAGGACGCTCTTCGGCGCTAGTGGATCCCGACGCCGCCGGGAGGGGACCCCTGCGGCGGCGCAGATGGAGGGAGGAGTAGGGGCAGTGCCGGCGGTGATTTCGGCTTTAGCAGCCACGCGGCGGCGGGTCTTCGTCATGGGAGGAGAGAAGCAGCAGGTGGCACGCGAGACGAGGGCGGCAAGACAGGACGTGGCCTCGGCTTCCATCGATACTATGGAGGGCAGCGAGGCAGCAGGGGGATACGGGGCGTCGCCCTCTCCTGCTAATGCTGTGTTCCTTCTTGGCGATAGAGCCGGTGGCCAGCGGAGTCTTGCGTGTAGGCGACTGCAGCGGCGGCGGAGCCGGAGCTCGCGGAAAGGAAGCAACAATGCCCACCGCCGTCTTGTGATCCCTCGGCAACATTTTCTTGGCCTTGTCCTCCAACCAGATCGCCACCGCTCTCTTCCATCCTCGGCCTCTTTCCCTCCTCCTTGACCTCGGCGACCATCGCTCATCTTGTCCCCTAACCTCTGCCACTTCTCCCCTCCTCCCTGTCCTCGGCGGCCGTGGCGCCGCCCCACCCTGCCTTGCCAGCCATGGCGGACAAGGGAGGCCATCTGGCTGCGGCGTCAAAAGGAGGAAGCTACGCGGAGGCCAAGCAGTGGCCGGCAATAGCGAGAGGTAGAGAGAGGAGAGAGGTAGACAAGTTAGCCCCCATTGAATTTTTCTAAAGGATTGCTGACTGGATTGTCACGTATATGCCACGTAAGACAAAACCGCTCTGGATTGGGTCAAGGGGTTAATTTGTCTGGTATGGTGAGCGGTGTCTGGTTTACGGATTTAGGGGAATAATTCGGTTGACTGCGATAGTTCGGAGGGGGGTTATTCGTACTTTTTTTCAATAGTTTTTGATAAGGAACAATTCTTTAGGTACTTCAATTTAGAGTCAATCTCAATATGGACCCCGTTTTCCAGTTAAAATTTCACATTGGTTCCCCTTAAGCTCACATTTTCACTTTGGGCCTTTTTTTATCTTCCCTTTTATTTCGTTTTAGACCTCTTTTTTTCTCGAAAAGCTGCCATATACGGAAAGGTGGAGAACGTTAGCACAGTGGTGAAGGCAAGAGGAGCATGGCCAGTGAGAAAATCGATCACTGTTGCACATCGAGTCTAAGCTCGAGGAAAATGAGTAAAATTAAGCAGGTCCAATCTGAAAAAAAAAGAAAGATAAGAAAAAGGTTTAAAGTAAACGAACAGGGTAAAGGGCACGATTCATCGGGATATAAAGAGGATCTAGCCTGAAGTTCATTGTTTAGTGAATTATATATCTTACCAAAATTTTGATAGCAGCTAGCAATCCATTTTTTCTTCACGAATACGTAAAAAGATTACACATATTTCATTTAGACAAAAACAAGTTTGTATACAATGCAAAGCGTTTGGGGAACCCGCAAGGGTGGCTAGCTAGACACACAAGAAGATGCTATTTACATGATTGGGTCCCAAAGCAAGAGGGGAAAAAAAGAAGCATAAACTTATCCTCCCAAGAAGCCTCCTAACTGAGATACGCCGGCTACCACCCATATATAGCTCCCCTTCTTTCTCGTTCCTTTCGACAATGATGGGTGGCGACAGAACATCATTGAAGATACACACATTGTGCTTCTTCTGTAGCAGCCAGGAAATCAATAGAATGAGAGAATGAAAGGGACGAAAATGATCCCTCGGAAGTCAACACCGTCCGTTTGGTCACCAGTTCTAGACCCAAGATTGACAATCCGAGGCCACATCGGCTCAGCCTAGCATGGCGATCAAGCTGACTAGCCGATGATCACAAATGTTTAAGGCTTTTTCTATTTTCGGAAGAAGAGCAATGAGCACATGATTTAGAAGATGGAACTGCCAACTATTTGTGAGTAAGAGGACATGAAGGGTAGCTATGAGCTTGCATTTTATGATAGGCCATGCTAATAGTTAAAGTAGAAATCTCATGTGAAGCCGTCCAAACCCAGGGCCTTGTTGGCAGGCAAGTCCTTGATGATCTACCACACTTCCTTCTCCGTGAACCGTGCCTCTAGGTCATTGAGCGGAAAGAAATCGAGGCTAAGGAAGTCGAGATTTATTGCCTGCTCACCTTGGACCACAATCCTATAGGCATGCGTTTGGTTCAATGGTTGGGATGGATTGGGTGGGTTGAATTGAACCCATTTTGTAAAGTGTTTGGTTTGGGATAGATGTGATGGGATAGTCCCTAATAGGAAATATTCCTCTTAGATCCGAATTGGCCTTATCTCTCAAAAACCAGCAAACCAATCCGACCCACTTTTTTTTTCTCACTGACACATAGGCCATCCCTTAAAAAAAAGGATCATCCCATCTCGAAAAACAAGATGAATTCCACTCATCCAAACTAAACACGTGCCATGTATTTTGGAAGGTGGGCAAGAGCTTGTGTATCATCGTGCGTATCGATCACACGATCACCATCCTTGAGCTGGTAGATGAAATTCTTGTGACGCCTGCAGCGAGCCCTAGTGTGAAAGAACTTGGGGTGTGTTTAGTTCACGCTAAAATTAGAAGTTTGGTTGAAATTGAAACAATGTGACGGAAAAGTTGAAAGTTTGTGTATTTAGAAAAGTTTTGATGTGATGGAAAAGTTAGAAGTTTAAAAAAAAAGTTTGAAACTAAACTCGGCCTTGGTGTTCGCGTGTAGCAATCCAACTAATCTGTGTATCCCCAAATGGTCCGAATTCTGATCAACTCTGCACTACCCTGGCCTCTAATATTTCCCACAAGTCTATTCAACGAATCGAGTCCTACTCTGAAATTAAACCCAACAAATTCAAACTAAATAAATCTATCCACTGCATATATATATTAGCAGTGAGACCTAATTTACTGAGCCATACGTACACATAACCCACAATTCATATGCACATACGAGCACTTGTATATATATAAGGTCATGAGAGATCACCAGATGAGTCCAACAGCTACCTAGCTGTGGTTCTTCCATCCTCCGTACATATTTATTCAGACCAACACAAAAAAGCTACCAAAGACTTGATGATGATCAAGACGAAACCATAAACAAACAAACCATCATCATCTGCTAGCCTAATCGGATAAGGATTGACAGTCAGCACTGCATTTGCACACACACTCATGCAGTAAACAAATTTAAGAGAGGTAAGTGCATGCATGCAAATGTCAGATCTACTATTTGCCTTTGCCTTTGCTTTTATTTTGCAAAGGGGTAGAGCTAATTAAGGGAGAAGAAGAAGATACTCTTCTCGTTGAAGGGGACCAATCTGGTTGTTGATCAGTATAGCTCTCGGTACAACCTGTCTTGTTCACCCCAAGAGAAAAATAGAGCCGTTCCTTTGGACTACTAGTAAGAATGACATGACAATTTTAATTACTCCCTTCCATGGTTCAGATCTACGATCGATCTGTTCACCAGAAGAAAGGGACTCATGATCTGAATCTTGTTGGTGAAAGTATTGGTTCATTGTTTCACTAAATTAAACCAGTGAGTGATGCAAGGTACAGAGTTTAAGAAACAAATAAAAGGAAATAAAAATGTGAGTAAATATGTGATAAGGGGTAACTTTGTCATTTATGTTTTTTCGGCTAGAACGATCTATGGTCATCCGTTATGTAGGCATCGCTCATGTTCCATCATAAAACGAAAAAATAAAAAAAAAAGAAAAAAGTTTAGTCATTGCTAAATGACGATTATACCTCTCCGCACCAATTTTTTTTAATAGTAATACATCTTAATGTTTCTACTACACTGTTAACCGGGGCGGTAATACAATTAGATCTAAACAATTCTATTAAATGAGATCAACGATTGAGATTGCCTTCTACTTTCATTAGAGAGTATCGTAGTGAGACTCTTTACATTGGGGGCATTTGGTTCCCCACTCAAAGCACAATGTAGTTAAGGGATTAAAATCAGTTCTTGGGACCCTAATTGCCCACTCTTAGCTCACTCCTGTACCTTGAAAGCCTTGAGCTGCTTCTCACCTTTTTTAGATCTAGAGGTCAATTAATTAGTTGGTGCCTTGACAGCAACATTAATGGGGGTTTAATTAGTTAGATGCAATTGAGCTATTAGTTCTTCAATCATGGCTGGGCCCCTGATAGTAGAAGATATTTTTTTCTCATGCAGCAGCTAGGGTACGTTTCCTTGAGGTTAAAGCTAAAGGAAAGGGCATCTGCGTTTGTAAAGAAGCAATATCGTAGTACTCCGTGATTAGTGGGAGGCTACAACCGATGATATGATAAGTTCTAACCGTTCTGCCAAGAAATATTGCCTGCATTGCAAGGGGCCCTCCCTTCAAGTACTACTTCTCTTGCATGAGTTTATTTCTGTTTGGAGTAGTTGTACTTTCATTGATCTCTTATCCAATTACAATTTACAAGCAAGACGCATATATAAGTGCAAATTAGTATCACTATACACTCATATGAGATGCACGCATCCACAAACACTAAATTTGTTTTGTAAAAAATACATGTTTATGTACTACCTCTGTTCCAAAATAAGTGCAGCCGTGGACATTTATATTCAACGTTTGACCATCAGTCTTATTTAAAAATTTTATGATAAAATTAAAAAAAAATAGTCACACATAAAGTACTATTTATGTTTTATCATCTGATAACGATAAAAATACTAATCATATTTTTTTAAAAAAAACGAACGGTTAAACGTTGGACATGAAAATGCAAAATTATATTTATTTTGGGATGGACGAAGTAATATTTATACACATTAGGATTTAAACCATGTTAGATGGATTATCACTCCACCGCACTAGTACTTTCCCAGCATGCATTAGATGTTTGATCTAATGACGGTCTCGACCACTACTGATTTGGCAACCACCGTCTGCCATCAAACATATATAGTTGTCTGCCAGTTGGTGGATTCTTGACCTCTAGTTGAAAGTATGATTAGCCCCCAAATTGTTGTGCAATTAATGTTAACGTTCAATAAACTTAGCGCATTTTTTTTACAAACTACCCTCCGTCCTATAATATAAAGGATTTTGAGTTTTTACTTATACTGTTTGACCACTTCATCTTATTCAAAAAAATTGGAGTTATTATTTATTTTTTGTGTGACTTACTTTATTATCCAAAATATTTTAAGCAAAACTTTTCGTTTTTTTTATTTGCACAATTTTTTTAATAAGATAAGTGGTCAAACAGTACAAACAAAAACTTAAAATCCTTTATATTATGGGACGGAGGGAATAGTAAAATTTGAACTGTCTTGTTGAGAGCTAGACGAAATGCTAACATTGAGTTTAGAGGAGGGGGGAGAGGGCAGCTGCCAAAAATGATTGATCTATTTTAGACTAATTATATCTACCTCCTCTAGTGCCTCATCTTGTCATTTGGTAGTGAGGCATTTCTCCTTGAACTTTTCGCTTTTGTGTGGTGTTGGTTGGTAGGATTTTCATATTTGGGGCCTTTTTTCCTGTGTTGTAGCCCCAGGCTTGGCAGGGTTAGTCCACACCTCTTAATTCTGCTTAAAATAAGTAATAAATGGTAGAGCTCTTTCCTATGACTTCGAAAACACACAGAAAAAAAAAAAAGAGATGGGTACGTGTTGATCGACCCTTACTAATTGTGGAGTTGATATATCCTTATGTCATATCCATTGCACTCTCAAATATATTTAATTTGTTGTGCAAAATCTCATGTCTGAGATCATAGATTGGCTTATGGTCGATGTACTTTAACTAGATATACCCAAAACACTTGTGATGTGCACTTAACCAAAAGCAATTCCTATTTTATTTTGCTATATAACAAAAAATAGATACAAATTAAACTCAAGCATAATACAATGTGTGAACTATAATGTTTTTTAATCGGAAGATTAGGTGTGGCGCTAAGTTAGGGCTATTACAGGGTAAAGCTAAGAAAGGCGATCACGTAGGTTCATGAACGCTGGTGGACCCACCTATGTGTACAACTAGTGTATACTCTCTTGCTACCTCCGTCCCAAAATAAGTTCAGCCATAGATATCCGTGTTTAGCGCTTTGAACATTCGTCTTATTTGAAAAATTTATTAAAAATATTAAAAAAATTAGTCACACATAAAGTATTATTCATGTTTTATCATCTAATAACAATAAAAATACTAATCATAATCTTTTTTTCAAATAAGACGAACGGTCAAACGTTGAATATGAACAGTGTTAAAACTGCACTTCTTTTGGGACGGAGGGAGTATGTTATAAATATTTGAAGGTTAGAATAAAATTTTGTCAAACTTTTGAAATCCTGACAGCCAACAATTATTCAGATGCGTACTTTCGAAAAAAATGGTATACCTAGATTTGCTCAAAAAGTATTGTCATGATATCATAAACTCATTTAATTTTCTAAACTTATTCTAATATAAAATTGATGGATGGAATTGACATAATTAATGCTAAACATCAAATTAATATTTAAGATTGGACGGAGTATATATCACAATTGAATGATAAAAGGGGGCTACTAACTTAGGAGAATAAAGGCCGCACATAAAAAACTTAGGAGATATAAGGGAATTGAAGGAGAACAATGGAAGACTAAGCCAGAAGAACCCTTTTTTTTGTCTCTAAATGCTTACTTTTTAAAAAAAAAAAAGAGGTGGAACAATGTTTATTTCACATTTTTTTTCTCTAGGCACTAGGTTTGTATCATTAATTTATTGTGTTACAGAGCCTACTGTTAATCGAATGTATCCCCTTGTTTCACTGTTAAATTAATACCATGGAATAATTGGTGCAAGTAATGTTGTTTAGGTTTTATAAAAGAAATAAAGATATATTTAGGGGCTGTTCAGATTGATGCGATTTTCAACCATACCATTTTTTTTTGGCAAAGTTGCTAAAAAATATTTGTGTTTAGTTTGTTGCCAAATTTGGTAAATACAAAAGAAATCCTGCCAAAATGTATACATTGTCAAATTTTGGTAAGGTTTAGTTTAGCTACAATCTAAACATGCCCTTATTTTTGTCAAGCTAGACCGACGATATTAGAAAGAGCTAAGAGAAGAGGATTGAATAATCAAGGTATAGCGTCATTATTTAGTTCTCCTTTGAAACACATGATTAAAAAGTTGAAGGAATAAGAAAAGTACAAGATTTTGATATGAATATAAATGCAAAACACTGCAAAAAAAAACACAGGATTAATAATCGTTTGAATAGGCAATAGGAAAAAAAAATAGAAATCGAATGAGAAAAATAGACTAAAAGAAATATTTTAAAAGCTCTTGCTAACTTTCCTCTAAAAAGTTTCTATATGCTTATTATCTATTTCATAGGAATTTTAAAGAAAATGATAGGATTCAATCTTTTGTAACAAAAGCCATTTCCAAGTTTTCTTTATAAAAGAGAGAGGGCCTTCACTTTTATCTCGCTCAAATGCCTCCAAATTGCAAGGACTGGCCTGACCCTAAGCGAGACGATATGGACCCTTTCTTGTTCAAGAGATGAAGATGATTTTTTTTTCTTGTCAAATTCCAATTTAAATTCATATAGTTGGACGTCAGGGAACTAAAGGTGAATAAAAGAGGGTCAGATTACCAAAGTGGAGCTCCATATCATGATGCACCTTAAATATAAGTGAAAAAAATTGCTAGGGGACAAATTAAGCGTGAAAGGTGGCTTCAGAATGGATAGGAGAATGAACATATTATATGTTGTACATGCTGTTTGTGTGTATGTAATTAATATGTGCTCGTACTCAATATTCAATAGTTCCATCCTTTTCTCAAAAGCGAAAAGCACTATTAGTTCTCTGCTTATATTAACTAGTAATTAATACTAGTACAAACTTTGGGTGACTTCACGTGAGCTATTGGGATGACATCGTTGTCAACTTCTTTCCATTATTATTAGCGTAGAAAAACGCCACTCAATTTAATCACAACTATGAAGTACAGGTTACCATAATGGTCTAATTTAGCGCTTGAACTGTTTCCTGGGATGGGAGAGTACGTACCGTTGCCATTGTTCCGATGATACACATACCGTGCAACGCACAAAAGTAAAATTCCAGTGAAAATTATTTCGTACAGAACTTGAATGTTTTTTTCCTTCGATAATAGAACATCTTTTTCACTGCCGGCTCTATATTTTCGAGGGTCGTAACCGAACTCGGCCCTTAAAACTTAATACACTTGGTGTAACGTATATGTATAGTCTAAAGTGATAAAAAAAAACACCAGCACCTGAAATTATGAAGTAAATTAAACAACAGGAACAAAAATAAATCACATCATAATTTTCAGACTAAATAGATATAAATAAGAAGATAAGAAGAACACAAGACCTCACCCTAAACCTTAACCCACCGTGAGGTAAGATGAGATCGTGTAGGAGTAGGGCAGACGATGACATCCTACTCGCTGGGTTAGTTGGTGATGGGTCCCCACCGGCATGGGCATTAGACGGTTGCACAACTGATCTTGCCCTTTAAGCCCCGCCCTAAACATAAAAACAAGGATAATAGAAATCCAACCCATTGGCAGATCCAACGCCCAGTTATCTCCAGGTTGTCACCCTGCGGGCTTATTGGTGGATATTCTAATTTTATGTAATATGAAGGATTGATGATATAATCTGTGTAACAAATACAACTTTAATTTTTTTTTACTTTGATTAGCTTAAAATTGAATTAATCAGCGTTAAATATTTGAGGAAGGAGGTATTCACTACTAGAAAAAAGGTCTTTTCTAGCAATCAAAAAATGTTTTTCCTGGCGATTAGGCTAACCGCCAGCGTATAAAGGCCAGTAAAAATCTAAGGTTTTCACAAGTGGAACTTCAACCGCTAGCGATAATTGTTTTCACTGGAGGTTATGCTATACCAACCGCTAGAGATAATCGATTTTCGCCGGCGGCTGCATTATACCGGCCGCCAGAGATAATCGATTTTGGGGCAAAAAAACGCCATGCACCTGCCCTCTAGCCGCCAGCAAAAATGTTGCTGCCCACATGCTGCTGCCTACATGCATTCCCAAATCCACATCCCCAAATCTCAAATCCCAAATCCACAACAAGCACAAATTCCACGAAAAATGCTACATTCACATCACATCACAAATTCTACAAATTCCACATTACAGATCGAGTACAAAAATTCCACATCACAGATCGAGTACAAAAATTCTGGCAGCTGTCCGAGGGAGGGCGGCGGATCCGCTCTCCCGGGGCTCGCCGGCGCTACCTCTACTCCCTACTCCCCCCCCCCATGCGCCGATGTCACCGAGCGCATGCCACTGCCCCCTCCCATGCGCTGCTCCAAGGACCGGCGCCAGATCCGCACCTCGTCGCCCCCTCTGCCGCGTCGCTGCCACCAAGAACCACCGGCACGCCCTTCCTGCGCCGCGGCCGCACCTCCTTCCCCGCGCCACCGCCCCCTTCCCCGCACATTGGTGGAGAGTGCAGGAAGACTAGCGGCGGTGGAGAGAGAAGGGACGAGAGAGAGAGGCGGCGAGAGGTGGGAGGCGGAAGGACCACGCGCCGCAGCCCGAGAGCCGCCGCGTGCTCGTCTTCCATCACCGTCGCTGCCGCACGCTCGTCTTCCGTCGCCGTCGCCGCCACGCACAGCTGCTTGAGCCGCCGCGCGCCACCGCCCGAGGACCAGAATCGCCACCGGCGCTGCCACCGGAGCAGCTGCCGCCTGTGGAGAGGGAGGAGGAGGAATGAGAGGATAAGGATGGGTAGGTGGAAAAGGAGTTGTGGGTGGTGATTTTTTAATGGGCTGTGATATTTTTAAGCGTGTGATTCTTTTTCAACGGTGGCGCTCTTTAGTACCCGCCAGCGAAAATCCGATTTTTACTAGTGGTAGGTTAAGAG
Source organism: Oryza glaberrima (assembly GCF_000147395.1). Lineage (NCBI taxonomy): Eukaryota > Viridiplantae > Streptophyta > Magnoliopsida > Poales > Poaceae > Oryza > Oryza glaberrima. The sequence continues at coordinate 15,655,692 of NC_068328.1, read as the reverse complement.
GCCCGCCAGCAAAAATAGGGTTATTTTGCAAGCGGACTTCTTAATCTACGACCAACAAAAATGAATTTTTGTTGACGGTCCTTAATTCACTGCCAGCGAAAATGGATTTTCACTGGCGGTTCTAAACCCTCTGTCCCTCATTTGAATTTTACAAGCAGATTTCTCATATGACCGCCAGAAAAAAAAAAGATACCATCATGAAAAATCGTTTTTCCAGTGGTGAGTACTAGCTTAAGCTATAATTAAGTTTACCTGGGCTCTAATTTCTTTCTCTCGGTCTGTCGCTGTCCAAGCCCAATTGATACAGCTCGGTTGGTGCAGATATTTGCAGCATTATTTGTCGAGGGCTGTACTATATGAGGAGGCAATTAAGGGGATTCAATCGAGATCCAAAGTGTCACTTTCGATTCTCCAAGTTCAAGCAACCATTTCAATTGGAACCCAGCCACATGGGCATCTTAATTGGCAACTCTATCCTACGTTAATTGGATCATAATCCCTCCGTACCAAAATAAATCATCATCCTCCTGTATAATGTAACATATCCTGGTATAATAAATATAAATATATATTATGTTTAGATTCATTGTATTAGAATATATTATATCATATAAGAGATTGGTTTATTTTAGATGAGAGAGTACAATTCTCATCTCACCGTACGGTATTTAACGTACTGCTGGATAAAAAGTGAAGCGCAAGGACAGTCCCCTTTCTTTCGTTTAATCATCACGCTTCGTGTTTAGCCTAATTATTTTATGCTGGTCCATATATATATATATATATATATATATATATATATATATGTATATGTGTGTGTATATATATATATATCATTTTAGGAAATGATGCGGAACTGGGTAGTGACATTGATGTGTGTATGTATGTATGTATATATATATATATATATATATATATATATATATATATATATATATATATATATATATATATATATATGTATGTATGTATGTATGTATGTATGTATGTATGTATGTATGTATGTATGTGTGTGTGTATATATATATATATATATATATATATATATATATATATATATATATATATATATATATATATATATATATATATATATATATATATATATATATATATATATATATATATATGTATGTATGTATGTATATATGTATATATATATGCATACATACAAACATACATATACATACATACATATATATACATATATATGATGTATATATATAGACACACACACCTGGGGTATAGAATAGTTATTCTATACCCCCTCCCTCCCTCCCTCCTCTTGCTTCCCCCTCCCGATCCTCTCTTTTTTCTCCCTGAAACATTCTTTTTTCTCTTTTTTAGAAAAATAAAAAATAAATTGCTGAATTCAAGACTCTTGATTCCCCCTCCCGATCCTCTCTTTTTTCTCCCTGAAACATTCTTTTTTCTCTTTTCTAGGAAAATAAAAAATAAATTGCTGAATTCAAGACTTGAACCCATAATGTTATAGTTCAAAGCACATTCTTCTAACCAATTCATCTAATAATGCTATTTGTTTCAATAATTTTGTCAGAAAGTAATATGATTATCAATTCTAATATCTTTCTCTACCACTGTAAAACAAAAACAAAGATACGTTACTATGAAACTCATAACATCTTACTATACTCCAATAGTAACATTATTGTAAAAGTGCAGTAACACGTCACGTTACTATAGAACACATAGGACGTTATTGCACTTCTAGCAGTAACATCGTGGTAAAATTGTAGTAGATCAGGAATTGAAACAAAAATATATTGGTTAAAGCCTCACATGCTAACCATATACTTGTTACTGCACAAAAGTAGAAGTGTTACTACATAATAGGTGCATGTTACCACTTCCAAGTAGCTATGTTACTGCATGATAATTGTAGTTTTACTATATCATTTTTACGAAATGAAGATCAAATAGGTGGGCTATAGGTAAAATCTGTAGGTGGCTTTGAGCAAGGTCTGATTGATGTAGAAGTGTTTTGAATAAATTTATATATTTGGTAAAATTAAGTTACTGCATGTATATGCCCTTGTTACTGCAAATTACATATTCTGTTACTGCATGTGGAGGGTTAAAGTTTAAAATGCCAATATTTAAAAAGCAATATCTCACAAGATAAGTATTATTTTTTAAAACCGTTTTCACAATGATACTATAGTGTTACTGCATGTGGAGGGTAGAACTTCGAAATGCATCTACATACTCCCCTCCTCAAGAAACTGTTATTCCTCCCTCTTCTTAAGAAAACCGGTCTTCTCCCTCCAATATAGTGTTATTGCATGAATGTATATGACGTTACTGCACTTTTGACAGAAATATTCTAGTGAATTGCAGTAAATCAGGAATTGAAACAAAAAATATATGGGTTCAAAGTCTCACATGCTAACCATATACTTGCTACTGCACGAAAGTAGAAGTGTTACCGCACGACTTACACACATTACCACATGACAGTTACACATTACCACATGTTTATGTAGTAACACTATCCAAGAACTGCAGTAAAACACTTTGTTACTATAGAACATATAGAATGTTACTGCGCGTTAAACCGAGCCAATTTCCCTCTCTCCATATTACTGCACTTCTTTTCTTACTATACACATTCTTGCAGTAACGTTATCAAGAAATTGCAGTAACATGTTACTGTGAAACTTATAATCGTTACTACATCATGTAGTAATGGTATGATGTGATTGCAGTAACACATAGTAGACAATAGTAATACATATGATATAGTATTACTGCTGGTAGAGAGTTAAATTTAAGAAAAAACAATCTTTAAAGGGTAATATCTCTCACATCATATACTACTTTTAAAAACCGTTTGCACCATGATGTTAGAAAAAAAGTACTTATCAAAAGTAAATCCGACATGACTATATTATGACTACATTTTAATATTGTTACTACCAGTAATACAAAGTGTTACTGCATGATGAACATCACGTTACTTCGTTGTTTGGAGACGAGAGCTGAGAAGAGTGGAGGTGGTGGGGAAAGTCACATGCGAGTTTGACCAACTTGAGGGACCTTTGACCGATGTGGGAGAGGGGGTTTGCCCTCTTGGAGAGAGGGGAGGTGGGTTGGAGGGAGGGGGTATAGAATAACTATTCTATACCCAAGTGTAGAATAGTTATATATATATATATATATATATATATATATATATATATATATATCACTTTGTTTTGGTATTCATCGACTGAATTTTTTATGGAAAAACCTAGTCAATTTTACTCATAGAACATAGTGGTATAACTTGGTGTTATGGTCTTCTCAATATTTCTTTTAGAAAATGGAATATAACATTCCGATCTTCGCTGTAGAAAAGCTACAACCAATTAATGGCAGCAACCACGATTAGAGTTAAAAGTGACGAGCCTTATCTAAGCTGAGTTTAATTGTTCACTTTCTTAACTCATCTTCCATGTTTTTCATGCGCACGTTTTTTAAACTGTTAAACAGTATATATTTTAAAATTTAATTTTCTATACAAAAGTTATTTTATATTAATCTTTTTTAAAACAATAGCTAAATTTAATTAATTATGTACTAATGAGTAACTCTGTCTTACGTGTGCTAAAGGTTAGCTCCCAATATCAACCAAAGAACTCAGCCCTAATGTGCAAGGGAGGCGATGTAGCGGCAACTCGATGATGGGATATGAGGACGACTACGGGCCCGTTTAGTTCCTAAATTTTTTTCCCAAAAACATCACATCGAATCTTTGGACACATGCATGAAGCATTAAATATAGATAAAAAGAAAAACTAATTGCACAATTATGGGAGAAATCGCGAGACAAATTTTTTAAACCTAATTAGTTCGTGATTAGCCATAAGTGCTACAGTAACCCACATGTGCTAATGATGGCTTAATTAGTCTCAAAAGATTCGTCTCGCGGTTTCCAGGCAAGTTCTGAAATTAGTTTTTTCATTCGTATCCGAAAATCCCTTCCAACGTCCAGTCAAACGTTCGATGTGACACTCAAAAATTTCCTTTTCCCCAACTAAACACACCCTACAGCACAACTAGTGCCGCACAGGGTGGACGAGGGCGGCAGCTTAACAGGACGATGTGAGCTAACAAACGCTAAATAAGATGACCGATGACGGATTCGGTGGTAGGAGCTGCCAAGGAAGAGGGAAGCAGGTGGTCCAAAAAGTTCTTAGGCAATTTTCATTCTGTTACATCGAATGTTTGGACACATGTATGGAGTATTAAATGTAGAAAAAAAATCAATTACATAGATTCCGTGTAAATTACGAGACAAAATCTTTTAAGTCTAATTGCGCCATGATTTGATAATATGATGCTACAGTAAACATTTACTAATGACAGATTAATTAGGCTTAAAAAATTCATCTCACAATTTCCTTGCGGAATCTATAATTTGTTTTGTTATTAGACTACGTTTAATACTTCAAATGTGTGTCCGTATATCCGATGTGACAACCAAACCCAAAAATTAAAAGAATGGCAAATTAAAGAGTTGCTAGGGTAAAAACTGGACATATATGCTACATAGTACCACCCCCCAATGAAGTAGTGGGAGTAGGGGTGGGCATTCGGTCAGACCAAAAATTTCGGTCTCGGTCTTCGGTCTTTTCGGTCTTTGAAAACTGAAGACCGAAATTTAACGCAAAAATGTCAGAACCGACAAATTTGACCTTGGTCTTTTCGGTCTCAGTCTCGGTCCTGACCGAAATTCAACAAAATTTTCATATATGCAAAGAAATAATGGAAATTTTCATCACAAAAATAACAAAAAAAAATTCGTAAGCACTTATGAGTAAAGGCTCTAATTAGGTTGCATGCCTACAAGAAGTAGGGATGTGAAAATTAGAGTTTAATCCTATTAATCATGGTGGATTGTAGGTTGCATTTAGACATTATTTTGATAATTCAGTCTTTTCGGTCTAATTCAGTTAACCGAGGAGACTAACCGAATTGACCGAACAAAATTCGGTCTTTCACTGTCTAGGACCGAATTTCTCGGTCTCGGTCTTTTCGGTCTCAGTCTCGGTCTTTTCGGTTTCAGTCTTGGTCTTTTCGGTTCGGTCTTTTTCTGCCCATCCCTAGGTGGGAGGTGGAGCTTGTGAAACAAGATGTAGAGTATATTAAGGCCTAGTTTGATACAGTTGAAAACAGTATATTTATAGACAATTTGATTATTGCATATAGTTATTTCAAGATATAAATGAATGAATTAACTAGTGCAATGCTTAAATGTTACTTTAGAAAAGTATATTCTAGGAAAACTTTTTAGTATTGTTTTTACCAAACGTACCGCTTCGAGCTTGGCATGTAAATGAAAAATCAGAAAAGTGTTAATGTTTGCACGGCACATGTTAAAATCTTCTTAGTTCTTGAAGAAAAGAAGATAAGAAACTTGTTATATATAGAATTATTAATTTTTATTTGACCCCATATAACATAACATGAGTCAACGAAAAGAGGGGAGGACATGTAAAGAAAGGGAAAAAAACAGTGGAAGAGAAAAGGGTACTATACACCGGTAAACTGGAGCACCCAAACAATGGTAGTGACCCTGACCCAAACTATGGTAGTGTCGGCGCTCCCTATCTTGTCATTTTTGCCAGCAAAATGGCGTACACCATCCAGAACACCGCAAGTACTCCCTCCGTATTTTAAAATGTATGACGCCGTTAACATTTCGACCAACGTTTGACCATTCGTTTTATTCAAAATTTTCGTGCAAATATGAAAGAATTTATATCATGCTTAAAGAACATTTGATGATGAATCGAGTCACAATAAAATAAATGATAATTGTATAAATTTTTTGAATAAGACGAATGGTCAAACGTTGGATAAAAAGTCAACAGCATCATACATTAAAATATAGAGGTAGTACTAAATTACAAATCAACGGAAGGAGACCTCCCAACCAAACTTATTTCCAAGAGAAAATCAAAAAATTAAAAAAATATCATCGATAAACGTGAGTATCATAAATACCATTAAACAAACAATCTATCTATTATATTATTAAAATAGCTTTGAAAGAAGGCATCACGTTCGCTGTGGGGGTTAGAAATTCCCACATTAATCGGAGAAAAATTAAAAAGAAAAAAAGAAGAGTCCAAGTAGAAATACAATTTAAAAATATCTGAAATTCGGAATTGAAAACAAGCAATATTGAAAAAAAGTTTTCATATAAAACCCAATACGAGATTAATCAAAATTCGAAATAAAAATAAAATAAAATCCAAAATTAGAAAGAAAAAAAAAAGATAGTCTAAGTAGGAATACAATTTAAAAATATCTGAAATTCGAAATTAAAAATAAGCAATATTGAAAGAAGTTTCCATATGAGAACCCAATACGAGATTAATTAGAATTTAGAATAAAAAAATAAAATCTGAAATTAGCAAAAGCAAAAAGATAAAAGAAGAGTCCAAATAGGAATACAATTTAAAATTAGCTAAAAATTCAGAATTAAAAATAAGCAATATTAAAAGAAGAGTACACATAAGGACCCAATACGAGATTAATTAAAATTCAGAATAAAAAATAAAATAATATCCAAAATTAGAAAAATTAAAAGAGAGTTCAAGTAGGAATACAATTTTGAAACAACTGAGATTGAACATAAAAAATAAAAATATCAAAAGAACACAATACGAAAAATAAAATAAATTCTGAAATTAGAAAAAGAAAAATAAAATTTCAACCAGGAATATGTCCAATTTTTAAAGGTTTCGAACTTCTAAAAATTAAAAAAACCAATGATAATCATGTTCGATTTTAAAATCTCAATGACAATAAAGAATGGAGGCAGCGGGCTAGCCATAAAGGAGTACAATGACAAAGCCGCTGATGGTTTGGCGAGACTTCTAGAAAGTAAAAAATGAACCCCGAACGATAATTTTAATGTTCGATTTTTAAAATCCCAATGACAATAAAGAGAAGATAGTGGACGGGCCGTAGAGGAGTATAATGACAGCGTTTGATGAGACTTCTATGAATTATAAAAACCCAATGAGATAATAAACTCTAAAAACTATAAGATCCAATTTTCGAAGGTTTCAAGGATAATAGATAGAAATAGTGGTAGATTGAGCAAGCAAATAAAGACGGATATGATAGAAGTAAGGGATAGCAGCTGGTGTGACTTTTAAAACTATATAATTAGAAATACGGGGATGATAAGGTTTGGTCTTTCTAAATCTTAAAACAACGAGATAACTATTTAATAAATTTTAAGTAAAATCATACTGAAAAATCTATGATTTTGTTTATGTGCTAGCCACGTAATTGCGCGGGTCACCCAGCTAGTTTATCTTAAAAATATCATCCTTGTTATGGTTCTGTCAATTCCACATTTAAATACATTGTTCGTCATATAGCACTAGCCAACAGAAACCCTTTTTTTTTCCAACAGAAACCTAACGACAATAGTCAATTATAGGATGGTATTTCTTAATATTTGACATTTATCAATGGTATATCGACGCTGTTTAGATCCCACACAAAAAATTTATACCCTGTCACATCAAACGTTTGAACACCTATATAAAGTATTAAATATACTCTAAAAATAACCAATTGCACAGATTGCGAGACGAATCTTTTGAAAACTAATTGTTCCATGATTTGATAATGTAATACTACAGTAAACATTTACTAATGATGGATTAATTAGCCTTAATAAATTTGTCTCGTGGTTTACTGACGGATTCTGTAATTAGTTTTTTTATTAGTGCCCGAACAACCCATACGATACCCTATGTAATATCCGATACGACACGGCCTTTATCTAAACACCCTCTTCTTCATTTTTTTTTCTCTTTTTCCAATCATCCATCATCCGTTGCAGCCTGCATCCAAGACTACTGCATCTTGTCCCTCAAGAAACGGGGCGAGAGGAATCAATGATGTTACGCGGCGACCGATCCCATCCACTGAACACATGCACGAAACGAAACTTTTGTCTCCTAAAATTCAGAAATATATATAGTATAGTACAGCTTGCATCTGCACCGCACATGCGGGCCGTATCAAATTCAAACGCGAGTTTTTTTTTTAAGGGAAATCCGCCGTTGAGAGAACAAAACCTGTGTGTGCTCCAGGTATGGGAACACCGGCCGTCGCCGTTTAGGCTGCAAAAGTTGGTTTTGTCAATCGAAACCACGGATTTAGTCGACGGATTCCTGCGACTCTGCATTACTACTAACAGACAGCAGTATTCTCCTCCTTCGTCGTCCAGGCTGAGTAGACCAATAAACTAAGGTCGTGTTTAGACCAGGGCGGTAAAGTTTTTACGTGTTATATCGGATATTATATAGAGTATTATATGGAATGTTCGGACACTCATAAAAAACTAATTACAGAATTCGTTAGTAAACCGCGAGATAAATTTATTAAGTCTAATTAATTCATTATTAGCAAATATTTACTGTATCACCACATTAACAAATGATAGAGAAATTTGGCTTAAAAGATTCATATCATAAATTAGTCGTAATCTGTATAATTAATTATTTTTAAGCTTATATTTAATAGGTGTTAAACGTTCGATGTAATAGGATGCAGTAAAATTTTTATGTGAGACTAAACAGGGCCTAAAGCAAAAACTGGGAGGTAGGAGTAGTAGTAAAAGGGGGTCGTGTCTCCCACTCCACGTGGTAATTATGGCAGATCCGGATCTTATGTGGTGAGATGCCCTAGTTATGCCCTGCTTCTCCTTCCTCCTCCTCCTCCTTCTCTCTCTTGATAACCCTGTTTCTTTCTCCATTCATTTCATTTTGTGTTTTCTATGTTTAACTTTTTGGAAATAAATTTTTGTTTTTCATTTTTTATGGACTCATTTGCATGAAAACAAAGCTATATTACATATTATTGTGGTTTTGTTTTTTTACATGGGTGGAGATTCATTAATTTTCTGTAGCATAGTGAACAAAGTTTTTGTTGACTCGAATATAGAAAATGTAGGACCCTCGACTTCTCCATCAAACTAAAGCTAGGTGGGGCATGTCATGTAAACATGTTGCTTGTACAATGTTGATCTCATGCATGTGCCCTCGTATGAAACAAATAATGCCTCCCATTAATACGATGTTGTCGCTTATTTATACGCACTTTTGTCAAATGGGTGGAGTTTGTGATAGTGCCAATATACCTGTAATTATATAGGTATTGAAAATGGTGTGCAGATTTATATAACAAATCAGTGAATTAGTAAGGTATTAAGGTTCACGAAGATAGTACAATTTTTATGTAACTACACAGATAAACAATAGAACACTACACCGCCCATGATTTTTACCTTTTCCGGCATCTTCTTTACTCCTCTGTTGCAAAGAGTGTGTTACCGTCCATAAATATATCCTCAAGATATATTGTACTCCATACCATATCGATTTAGGGAAAAAAACTGAGGGGCACACCATAACCAAGACCTTCAAAACTGGATAAAAAGAAGCTATGGTCCTTCTCCAAAAGGGGTGGAAATATTTTTGCAACAAAATGGTACAGTAAAGGCTTAAAGCGAAACAGGGCAGAGGACCACAGGGTTTAGCCTCCTGCATGAGATCCGGCAATGCCGTCAGGGAGCGAGGGGGAGCACGTGCCCTGGACGGTGGGCCCCACCAAAATCCACCATTTTACTAGCTACCCCGGTCCCCGCTCGTGCACGCCAGCTCAGCATCGCCCACCCAATCCATTCGCTTCCCGCTAACGGTTTGGATTCCTTGTCGGAGCCGGGTCCAGATGGATGGATGTTTCTTTACTGTAGTACACATCTCACCCGTTTTTTACTTCTCTGTCGGCAGTTTTTTTTTTTTTTTTTGTTGTTGTTGTTGTTTGGTGATGAACGGTCATGAACGAGAGCACGGATTTCGTGCACAGGACCAATGTTTTGGCTATCCACTTATGCTTTACGATCTGTTGGAAAAGGGAAAAATAAGGGATTTTGTTTTGCTTGTAATGTTATTGACCTGAGCTACATCGAATAGGAGATAACCATACCAATCGTCGTCAACGGTAGAGTCAGAAAGATCAAACGTGCCTACAAATTGGGTGTCTGTTTTTTTTCTAAAAATCGGGCGTTGTTTCACCAAGTAGATTAAAAATGTTTTAATTTTTTAAAAAGCTGAAATACAATCAAATCACCCCATGAAACATTTTGCTACAACATATGAAATAACGGTTTCTAAAAAAATTGAACGTTGTTTCACCCTACATAAAAAACAATGTCTCAGAAAATAGCGAAGGAATGTTTCAGTTCTTTAAAAAAAACTAAAACAAATGATTGAATCCTATCCAATTCTTTGAAATTCCTATGAAATGGACAATCCTATAAAGATTTTGGAAGAAATTTAACAAGAGCTTCAATCTCCTGGTAACTTTCCTTTGAGTCTATCTCTCATCCAATTCCTACGTTTTACCTACGGTTCAATCAAACAGTCATTCTTGTGTTTTACCTGCGTTTTACAATCATCTATTTTTACCCTTACATTCCTATCAAAAACATACGTTTTTCCTATTTCTACATTTTCTCAATCATACCGTTCAAGGGCCCTTAATATCTGCGTTCTAGGGGAGGTGAAAGTGAGTTTGTTTGTTTCGTTTTCCATGCGTAGCTTCCCAAACTACTAAACGGTGTGCTTTTTTTGCAAAAAAAAAATTCTATATGGAATTGGCTTTAATCATATTAATCCATTTTAAAAGTTTAAAATAGTTAATACTCAATTAATCATGCGCTAACGGCTCACCTCATTTTACATATCTTCTCAATCTTCTCTATTCCTCTCCTCAAACTCGAGTGGTGTTTGGATCCAGGGACTTAACTTTAGTCTCTGTATTTAGACACTAATTTAGACTATTAAATATAGACTACTTACAAAACTAATTACATAAATAAAAGCTAATTTGCAAGATAAATTTTTTAAGCCTAATTAATCCATAATTAGAGAATGTTTACTATAGCATCACATAGGCTAATCATAGATTAATTAGATTCAATAGATTCGTCTCGCGAATTAGTCCAAGATTATGGATGTGTTTTATTAATAGTCTACGTTTAATATTTATAATTAGTGTCCAAACATCCAATGTGATAGGGACTTAAAAATTTTAGTCACATCTAAACAGAGTCTCAGCCAGTATATTCAGAGATTCTTACTTGGGCCAAAAGTTGAAGTAACTAACTTGTGCTGAAAGATTAACAAAAAAGGCTAAAAAATAATCGGGTTGGATCCCGAGTAGATCCACCACCTACAGAAGAATGAGCCCCACACCTCACCCACCTTTGCTTCTAACCCACGCAAAAACCCGGATCCGATCAGCCTCCCAAACATGCAGTATAATCATCTCATTCCCTGTGTAAAAAAAAAAGTGGCACTGTAATAATAAAGCAAATACAATAAATACTCTCCTACAATTTTCGCGTCCCTTTTTGACGGGAGCCGCGTCCCCTCGAGTACGGAAAAGCTGACGAATTTTTTCTCCGTTGTGAATGATGAAGGGGAATAGAAAAGAAAAAAAAAAGGCTGGTGTGCGCGTAGCGAAATGGTGGTTGCGTCAGAAACATTGGGGACCGGTGGTTTTGTGAGCTCACCCTGTTTCGACATACTACGGTCCTAGCTGGCAGCGTCAGAAACTACGAGGATACAGCAGTGTTCATGTAGGACGACTGTATTTTCCTTTTTGTTTGTTTAAAAGAGGCACTTTCGGTAAAAAGAAAAAACTCGATAATTTTTCAGTTGGCAAATTTTACGTTTTTTTTTCTTAATTTTGTTATTTCTATTTGAATTTTGTATTGCGTGGTTTATTAGTAAAAGTGTTTTGAATGAACAAAATCAAGTGATCATGCTTGCAGGTATTTAAAGTGGGATTTTTTTTTACTGATGTTTATGACTGCCATGTACAAAATAATGCATAGGTTGGTTTTGATATGTATATTATGTGGCAAGTTTTGCCACAGTGCCTAGAATGACATAAATACTAATTGAGGAATTCAAGTTGAAAATTGCATCGTATCCTATTTAATTCATGTTGAGATGTGTCACTTTGACTTGCACAAAATAATTCACTTAGAAATATAAATCCAAGTGGTATTATAAAACCGATCCCAACGTATGTGGCTAAACTCCGATGTATTCTCCTTCCGTGTCTATCAATCAATAATATGAAATACACATTTAAATTATACCAATCCTAAATAACAGAGAACCCAATTCCACTCATATGCCTGGCTAAAAAGCACAATATTATTCTTACATAACCAATCAAGTAGCTCCAAATGCACCTTCCTTTTTCTAAAAAGAAAAATCCCTGCATCCATCTTAGTGCAAGGGGGAATACAGTGGGTGAGTCTGAGAGTGGTGGCGGCCGGTGGAGCGGTGATGACGGGCAAGCTTAGGAGGAGCGGTCGCGGTGGGCGAGCGCGGAGGGCGGAGCGGTGATAACGGGCGAGCTTAGGAGGAGCAGTGGTGGCGAGCGAGCTTGGGAGGAGCGACGGCGGCAGGCGAACTTGGGAGGAGTAGGAGCGGCGGCGGCGGGTGAGCGCGGCGGGCGGAGCGGCGACAACGGGCGAGCGTAGGAGGAGCGTCGGCAGTGGGCGAGCCTGGGACAAGCGGCAGCAGTGAAGGCGGGCGAGAGAAGGAGGAGCGACGGCAAGCGAGCGCGACGATGACAGGTAAAGTGGCACCGGCGGCGGGCGAGGTTGAAGGCGGCGGTTAAGAGTAGAGAGAGAAGAGAGAAAGAATGAGAGAAGGTGAAAAGGATAAGGAAGAAAAAAGAAAAAAAAATCAAAGGGTAGAACCGTACTTACACAGCCGTTTCTCTCTCTAATTCTCCCAGATATAATAAAATAATCTCGTGGGTGTCCAGCAACTAATTACTATTTTTTTGCGGTAATTAGTAGCGGCGCTGACAGGCGAGCTTAGGAGGAGTAGCGGTGGTGAGCGAGTCTGGGAGGAGCGACGGCGGCGGGCGAACCTGAGAGGAGTAGGAGTGACGATAGTGGGTGAGCGCGACGGGCGGAGCGGCGACGACGGGCGAGCGCAGGAAGAGGTGCGGCGGCAGCGGGCGAGGTTGAAGGCGGCTGTTGAGAAAGAATGAGAGAGGGAGAAAAGGATAAGAAAGAAAAAGAAAAAGAAAATCAAAGGGTAGAAACCGTACTTACACTGCCGTTTCTCTCTAGTGTCCAGCAACTAATTACTAGTTTTTCACGGTGCCCTACAGCAGAAACGCGTTACGGTGTCTCTTAGCTAATTACACATTTTTTATATCCGGTAGCAAATTTTACCAAAACAAAAGGCATGATCTTTCTTTAAAAAAAAGGGAAAAAAAAGAACAGGCAAGAATCATACGATGCAGCCGCTCCCTTGCTAGTACATGACGCCAACAATCCAACATATACATGCAAATAAATCTATCCAGAAACCGGCACGAAATCAAAAGAAAAATTATCTGCTTGAGCTCACCAACCATTTTTATATCGGCAATGGCGGATGGGGGTAGCCCCACCGGCGAGCCGGAGCCACCTCGGCCCCCTTCCTCGTGTATAAATAAGGGCACCGGCCATGGCAATCCTCGCACCAATCCATTCCACCTCCGTTAACCCCGTTCGTTTTATTTGCGTTTACTTCGTTTCTTGGGAAGGCACTTCCTTCCTCTTCCTAGGAAGGTAATAAAAAAGAGCCTCCTCCTTCCTCCATGGATAGATAGATCAATGGGAGCTCTGCATTTCCTTTTCTCGTCTCTGTTCTGTTCTTGGGTGTGTGTGTTCAGTGTTCTTGCTCACCTAGAACTGTCGGTGGTGCTGCTGCATACCGAAATGCCGGTAATGGCGATGATAATATGAGCGCTCATGCTCATGCATGCTGCCGGAAGGAACACGATGACGGAATTTTTCTTGGACTCGCGAGTGATTCGATCATGGGGGGAGGTCATGCCAAAATTTTTCTCCGGGTTCATCGGATTCAGAGGGGGAGGTGCTGCCTCTGAATGCAATTGAGTGCACCTGAAACAGAAAAAAGAAAAAGAAACTCTGCTTCCTTTTTTTCTCTCTCTTCATGCTCGTTCTTGCGTTAGGGGATAATAATAAGCCGAGATCTAGTGAATATTTGGGGGGTTTAGCGAACATGATCATCGATAACGACATGGTGAGATCTAGTGGTGATGATGTTACTTCTGGATCTGGGGGTTTAGTTCAGCAAGCCTGAAATTCTCACCTGGGTTTAAGGTTTCTTTTATTTTTCTTTTTTCATCAGATTGAAGTGGATAGAATGCTAGATCTAGTAATGTCCTATGATTGTTTCTCTTTCACCTGAATTTTTAAAAGCATTTTTGATGATTTCTCTCTCTCTCTCTCTCGGCTGACAAGTTCATTGTCTTTATCCGTTCCTCTGCATGTGCCTCTGTCTCGGAGCTCGGCGACAGACAGTCTGACAGTTTTGGGTCCTGCTGCTAATGGCAGGGGTTAAATTTATTTACCTTCATAGTATTAATCTTCCTTGTTACTACCACTTAAATCATATTTTAAGATAAGATTTAATTAAATTACGCCGTGTCAACGTTAATGACCTCCTCCTTTGCCATGGCCAACAAGAAACCCCAATCCATCCCATGCTGGCCTCGTGCTCCGGAGGAGAGGAGAGGAGAGGAGCTCGAATGCGTCACTCTTCGTTCCAGCTTTGCTGCTGCTAGCTTAGCTTCGATCTCAACGGCTATGGGTGAGCTGGTGCAGCAAGAAGCGACGATCTTTTTCGTTGAAACCATCGGATTGTTTTGGTGGTTTCTCTCCTCAGATCTGCATAAATACGCGCCTACCCCGCTTCACCCAGTTCCTCGGTCCTCAGCCTGGAGCATCATTGTTCTTCCTCCCTCCCCTTCTCCATTGTTTGATTCCTGTATGCTTCTCAGTCAATTATAGCTGCTATGTAGTCTTTTCTTTTTCTTTTCTTCTAGATTGCTTGTGAAAAAGCTGCGATTTTCTTTTTCTTCCAGTGTTTGTCAAAGGCGTGGTTTTTGGTTGGGGTTTATGGCCTGACTTTTTTTTCTCCTGGAGTGATTGTGTTGACTGGATCTGGATGTATCTGATGATGGTGGTTGGTTGTGCACGCAGGCTTGAGGAGCCAAGAGGAGGAGGAGAGCAATGGGGGAAGCTGCCGGCGACCGCGTCCTGAGCCGCCTCCACAGCGTCAGGGAGCGCATCGGCGACTCCCTCTCCGCCCACCCCAATGAGCTCGTCGCCGTCTTCACCAGGTTCGTGCTGATTTAGTGATTTTCCCAGCATTAGATTTTTTTTTTTTTTGGTTTCTAGTCTACTGCCTTCAGATGTTACTGTATTTTCTTTTAGAAGGAGATGCTCATATAGGATCTTTGTTGTTCTGGAGATTGTTAGATCTGGCCAGGAATGGCTCATATTTGCTGAATTGGATGCAATCGTTTTGTAGTCATTTTTTTTTCAGTTTCTGATTAGAATGAATATTTAAGTGCGTCCTTCTGCAGCCAAGATTTTGTACAAACCTAGTACTACGGGTGTGGATCCCCTGGAGTTGTCTCCAAATCCACACGGTGGATTTACTTAATCCAAGCCATCCCTTTAATTTGATGGATTAGATTAAATCCAATCCCTTTTCCCCTGGTTACTACTAGCCCATTTTCTTTCAAAAGAAATACTACAATGTAGAGTCTATAAAAAAATGTTATCTAGTATAGTAGAGAACATGTTACCTTGAAACTTTCTGGCAACAATTAGATAAGAACAAACAAAACAAAAACATTGCACCGATAGAAGCTTCTTGTTCTGTCGATTATTAGGATGAATGAGTTCGATACAGGTCTCAATACCGTTAATTTCATAACAACTCAGTTAAAAAAGTTTAAAAGATAATTATTTTTTACTCCATGATGTATAATGCTCTTCCGAGACTATTGATCTGAATGGACGGACAACACAAAAAAATAAAAGTAGATAGGATTATATCTGTTGTAAATGTGTAATTAGAAAGAGGTGACATGGCTACATCTAGCCCATAGAAACAAAGTAAGGGGTCAGATTGGTCCAAATTCACCGGTTGGAGTTGGAAGCCAACTCCAGGGGATCTGCACCCTAGTACTACTGAATAATGATGAAATATACAAATGTAGTTTTGGATTACTGTGGACTGGTAGTGCTAGATCTGACTGCATGTGCATGTTATTTATATTATATATACGGTTTACAAACTGAATACAAGTAATGGATTCTGCACTGGTACATGTGCTTGTTGTGGTAGCAAAGTTTCACAAAAAAAAAATAATCCTACATCTTACTAGATCTATTTGCGCAAGCGCGTAGATCTGATTATCGCGCATATTTCATTAAGTCCAATTAAATGGTCAAAACTAATCATTTCATATCTACAATGAAATTTTTAATTCATCTCAATGCAAACAGATTAAATATGGTCTTTTTAAGTGGCTAATAGCAATTTTCTTATTATGCGCAAATGCTCAAGTGCTAAAATTATCTTATTGAGATATTTATAGGCTGAATTGATAGATCTGGCCTGATATTTTGTTGCCACTGTTATTTGCACAGGCTGGTTAACCTCGGAAAGGGAATGCTTCAGGCCCACCAGATCATTGCTGAGTACAACAACGCAATCTCTGAGGCTGATCGTGAGAAGCTGAAGGACGGTGCTTTTGAGGATGTCCTGAGGAGTGCACAGGTTTGAATCAGATTCAGATTTCATTGCATCACAGAGATCCATCTTTACTCTACCGCTTGCTCTAACTTAACTTGTAATTGTTTTTTTATCATGCAGGAGGGGATTGTTATCTCCCCATGGGTTGCCCTTGCCATCCGCCCGAGGCCCGGTGTCTGGGAGTATGTGAGGGTCAATGTGAGCGAGCTCGCTGTTGAGTTGCTGACAGTCCCCGAGTACTTGCAGTTCAAGGAACAGCTTGTGGAAGAAGGGTATGAAATCTGCATAATTGGGATACTAAAAACATATATTCTTAAAATTTAAAACTTAATTTTATTATTTTTCTTTTATCGATATATATGTCATTGTAATATCTCTGATGTATATTTCAGCACCAACAACAACTTTGTGCTTGAGCTGGATTTCGAGCCATTCAATGCCTCCTTCCCTCGTCCTTCTCTGTCGAAGTCCATTGGCAACGGTGTGCAGTTCCTCAACAGGCATCTGTCATCGAAGCTCTTCCATGACAAGGAGAGCATGTACCCACTGCTCAACTTCCTTCGTGCACACAACTACAAGGGCATGGTAAGGCAACTTCATACTATTTCCTCATCTCACATTTTTGTAGTATGGCATATCAACATGAATTGAATTGATTTTGAGATGGAAGTATAAATTCTGAATTGATGGAATATATATTTTTTCTGCAGACCATGATGTTGAATGACAGAATCCGCAGTCTCAGTGCTCTCCAAGGTGCTCTGAGGAAGGCTGAGGAGCATCTTTCTGGTCTTTCAGCAGACACCCCTTACTCAGAATTCCACCACAGGTACTTATAATTATTTTTTACATATTATGAACTCTAGAATATATTTTGATATGAAACCACCGAAGATATTTTGCCAGTATTGTTATGACTAAAAATGACCATTTGATTGGAAAATACAGGTTCCAGGAACTTGGTCTGGAGAAGGGTTGGGGTGACTGTGCCAAGCGTTCCCAGGAGACCATTCACCTCCTTTTGGACCTTCTTGAGGCCCCTGATCCGTCCACCCTCGAGAAGTTCCTTGGAACAATCCCAATGGTGTTCAATGTTGTCATTATGTCCCCACACGGTTACTTCGCGCAAGCCAATGTCTTGGGTTACCCTGACACTGGAGGGCAGGTAGAATTCTTAATTTTGACATTTGTTCATACTTCAAAAATTAAACCTGTTCTCATTATTCTTTGTGCTATGATTACTGAAAGGTTGTCTACATTTTGGACCAAGTCCGTGCTATGGAGAACGAGATGCTGCTGAGGATCAAGCAGCAAGGTCTCAACATTACACCACGCATCCTTATTGTAAGTGGGATACCTGATATGGTGCAATACAACTTGTCAGCTATAGCAATATGATAGTTAGCCTTCTTTGGTCTTGAACAGGTCACCAGGTTGCTCCCTGATGCAACTGGCACCACCTGCGGTCAGCGTCTTGAGAAGGTCCTTGGCACAGAGCACACCCACATCCTTCGTGTGCCATTCAGAACTGAAAATGGAATTGTTCGCAAGTGGATCTCACGTTTTGAAGTCTGGCCGTACCTGGAAACATTCACTGATGTAGATACCTAACCTCGCTGTCACACCTTCTTGGTTATTCATTTATTAAAGATAAACTTCATATTGACTCTTTCCCATGGATGTCAGGATGTCGCGCACGAAATTGCTGGAGAGCTCCAGGCCAATCCTGACTTGATCATCGGAAACTACAGTGACGGAAACCTTGTTGCATGCTTGCTTGCACACAAGATGGGTGTTACCCATGTACGCATTTTGACTACTCTGATCAGAAGTGTTTTAACTACATATTTGCTCATGCTCATGTTGCCTTGTTCCATGATATGCAGTGTACCATTGCCCATGCGCTTGAGAAAACCAAGTACCCCAACTCTGACCTCTACTGGAAGAAGTTTGAGGATCACTACCACTTCTCATGCCAGTTCACAACTGACTTGATTGCGATGAACCACGCTGACTTCATCATCACCAGTACCTTCCAAGAGATTGCCGGAAAGTAATATTTCTATACAACTAAAGTTTTCTGGGTCACATCCGTCAGTTATGTCGTAAAAATGCAATTACCTTTCCATGATCTAATGGCATTTTCTGGTTTTTCAGCAAGGACACTGTTGGTCAGTATGAGTCTCACATGGCATTCACCATGCCTGGTCTGTACCGTGTTGTCCACGGTATTGATGTTTTTGACCCGAAGTTTAACATTGTCTCGCCTGGTGCGGACATGTCCATCTACTTCCCTTACTCTGAGTCTCGTAAGAGGCTCACCTCCCTCCACCCAGAGATTGAGGAGTTGCTCTACAGCGAAGTTGACAACAACGAGCACAAGTAAGAAGCGGTTTTTACATAGCTTGATCTACATTCATCTGATGCATGTCGCCCTCGTTATCTGACTAGAATACTCTCTGCAACAGGTTTATGCTGAAGGACAGGAACAAGCCAATCATCTTCTCCATGGCTCGTCTTGACCGTGTCAAGAACTTGACTGGTCTGGTTGAGCTGTATGGTCGCAACCCTCGCCTGCAAGAGCTGGTTAACCTTGTGGTTGTCTGTGGTGACCATGGCAACCCATCTAAGGACAAGGAGGAGCAGGCTGAGTTCAAGAAGATGTTTGACCTTATTGAGCAATACAACTTGAATGGCCACATCCGCTGGATCTCCGCCCAGATGAACCGTGTCCGCAATGGTGAGCTCTACCGTTACATCTGCGACACCAAGGGTGCTTTTGTGCAGGTAACTAAATGATGTTCTCTCATTGCAAAAATATCATGGTTGAATACTTGAATTGTAAATCTAACAGTTCTCAAATTTATCTTGTCTTGCGTTTCCAGCCCGCTTTCTACGAGGCATTCGGTCTCACTGTTGTTGAGTCCATGACCTGTGGTCTCCCGACATTCGCAACCGCCTATGGTGGTCCAGCTGAGATCATCGTGAACGGAGTGTCTGGCTTCCACATTGACCCATACCAGGGTGACAAGGCCTCGGCGCTGCTCGTTGAGTTCTTTGAGAAGTGCCAGGAAGACCCCAGCCACTGGACCAAGATCTCGCAGGGCGGTCTTCAGCGTATCGAGGAGAAGTATGCAAAACACATCCCAGTAATCTGTGTTTCTGAATACGCATTTCGTCTTTCTTGCAGTGCTAACATTATGTTTCTCCAACCTTTGTTTCAGATACACCTGGAAGCTCTACTCTGAGAGGCTGATGACCCTCACCGGCGTCTACGGATTCTGGAAGTACGTCTCGAACCTGGAGAGGCGCGAAACCCGCCGCTACCTTGAGATGCTGTATGCCCTCAAGTACCGCACCATGGCTAGCACCGTCCCGTTGGCCGTCGAGGGCGAGCCATCGAACAAGTGAGCTGGCCAACATCTCAGGCTGAGACTCTGAAAGAGGAGAGCATTGGAGTTTCTTTGCTTTGTTTCCATTCTCTGGTTTCAGAGATGAAAAGAGAAGAGAGATATTTCAGGATGCTTTGCATTCCTAGGCACTGCTCTTTTTCCTTAAGAAAGTACGGTCGATTGAATTTGGGAGTTTTCTAGTTTGATTTAGTTGGGGGTGAGTTCAGTGGAATGTGGTGTGTGGTTGGTGCTCTGTCTCCTCTTGTTGCTGGGATGTTACCTATGAATAATAGAAACGGCCTTGGTGCCGTTTCTGCAATAATATATTGTAGCATCCTTGTTTCCAAGAAAAAATTGTCACTGAAATGCTCACTTCTCCTTGGGGTTATCTTACTATTTATTTATGTTTCACCAATCGAAATCCTTACTGTGCCTCTTTGACTATAAAACATATGATTTCCTAGATTTTTTTTTTCATTTGTTCTTGGTCTAGTCATTGTCTTTTTTTTTTTTTGACACGTCCTAGTCATTGTCTTGCTAGATAATACTGTAGTACCATGGTGATGATGGTACAGACATGTTAGGTTAGGGGGTGTTTGGGCACCCCCTTAATTATGGCCTTTCTAGGTTTGTTTTTAAAGACTACGACAGGATATGAAATAGCCTAATACAACATATATGAACAAATGTTTGTTTAAATTTGTAGTGCCTTTGTCCAGGCAATAGACCACATTCTATTTTATGTTGAGAATTTTTCGAAGAAATGAGTAAAAATGAAGGGGAAAAAGACTATAATACTTCTTATTAAATGATGAGGGTAGTGATGTAAAATTAAGTGAATTAAATAATGAGTGGTGGTTAGTAGAATCCTGTGGATAAAAATATAAACCCAAAATCTCTTATATTTGTAAAGGAAGGAAGTACTTCTCACGAACATCTATTTAGCCATTGCCATAGTTCAACCTACTGTTATTTGCACAAAACTTTCAGGAAAATGGATGGTTTAGTGGTTCATTTTTCTAGATAATGGATTTTTATTAATCTGATATCTATATCCACGAAGGATATATACTTAAGCCAATGTTTAGTGATTAATACTTGAACATATCCATGTTTTCCACCAAAAAAAAAAGGTTTTCTTGGAAACACTTGTCCTATAACCTAGGATTCTTACAAATGGTCCTAAATACTTATTGGATATTTAGATAAGGTGAATAAAAAATATACATACATTTTATCATCGAAAGTAATACCATTATTATGACGAATATTTGTGGCAACACTATGGAGTTAAACTATACTCATACCTTTTAAGACCGACAATATATTAGTATTGAATATGACGAGTATTTGAGTATTTATGGCTGAAGAGTCTGCTATGAAAGTAGATAATAAGAGACTCATCGGTTGCCCATTAGGGAATAAAAACTAATTTACATGTAAAACTATTTACATATGTGTTAACGACTTAAAACTAGATTAGATAGAATATGACAGTACCACAAAATTTATTAAATGTTTTAATGTGATGAAATTACTTTTTAGATAGACATATACATTAACGATATATTTTTTTCTTACATTTATTTATATAAAAAAGTAGGAAATAAATACTCATACCTTTTTAAGCAACACATTTGTAGATATGGTAGGTCACTCATAAAAATATTTAGTGCATTATGTCCATCGGATTCATAACAAATGCCACTCTCAAATGTTTTTCTAATAAAATTGCAAATATTTTTAGTAATATATAATGTTACTAGTAACTCACAGTAATTACTAATAACTCGTGTAAAAATTACTACTAACTAATATTATTAATATGTCATGATAATTACTACTCCCTCCATTTTATGTTATAAGTCGTTTGGACATTTTTCCTAGCCAAATTTACTTAATTTTGACCAGTCTATATTAAAATATATTTAATATCTACCACACAAAATTAGTTTCCTTACAATTAACATTTAATATATTTTGATAATATGTTTGTTTTGGGTAAAAAAATTTAATTATCTATTTGATTAAAAATATTAGTTTAAATAACATATAAGTAAAAGGGATAAAAACAATGAAAAAGGTTAGAAAAAGTATCAATATCTCGTATTCCCAGGTGGCCAAGTATCGCTGCGTGATTGTGTCTAAGAAGGAAGAGAAAATCGTCGTGTTGGGTGCCTTGAGGCTATTTCCCCATCTACTCAGCGTCAACTCCAACTCCTTGTGTGGTGTGGATTCCCTAGAGTTGCTGCGAAAACCACACATTGTAGTTGAAATAATGTCTACCATATCCCTATGTTTCTACAAGTCGAGATTAATTTCTCATAAATAATACTCTCCAATCAGTGTTGATTTAGTGAGAAAATATTTTCATTTTCACCAATGAGATAAGCAATACATATGTGTATATCTCCATGAGATCGGTTTATCCTCATTCTGCATATTGAAATAAATTTTGTCTCAGACAACGCTACTTGGAGTTGATCTAATAAAAAACAAAATGGATAAGTTTTCTAGAGTATATAGTGCTTGCATGTTATTTTGGGAAAAAAATGTGTTATTGTTTTTGTGTCGGCTAGAGTGTAATCGCTATTATGGAAAGGAACATATTAAAATAAATAGTTTCCCTTTAATTCGACATTAAGTGTGTCAGAGGTATCTTAATTGATCTCATTTATATAAACATAAGAATGACTATGAGCTTGTCAAATCATCCTATAAGTTGTCAAATGGGCTTGGTCTTTTCGTGTCCGCTCAGGCTCGCATGTGCAGTTCACGGCCTAGGAACAACATGAGCCGTTTTGGCTGTGGCACGACCTATCTAGCCATACCGTGCTTGGGATGCTACCCGACCCAGCGTGCCAACACAAGTGCATGTAGCGAACTAGCACAATATGGGCCAGGAATGGCATGACACACCCTGGCCCGTGTGGCACAATGACGACTGACGACTGGTGAACAGTCGCTAATCGAGCAACTACCATCTGAGTAGGATCTAGGACGAAAGGAGAACGAAAGAATCGAGGAAGGCAGTGGCTTGGAGCAGAGGAAGCGATGGTGGGTGCTCATTGACGTGGCCCTGCACGATCAGCGTGGTGGCGCAACCAACCCCATTTGCAAGCACATCCACTAAGCAGGTCAGGCGTTGGGGGCTCACAGTCTCAGCGGAGAAAGTAGGAAGTGAAGGGCCACGACGATGCTTGACGAGGAGGAAAAGGAATGTGCTATCAGTGAGCGAAGAACCTTGCCAAAGCTTCACCAGAGTTTTGTGCATGATGATCAAATGGACTCTATTCACATTTTTTTCTTGGTATATATCAAATTTTGGTTAACGAGCCTTGACACGGCTCATGTACCCTGATTGTGCAAGGCCAACATGACACAACCTGATATCTCATTAGGCCATGCCTGGCTCCAGCCTCAGCACGTGGGCAAACACGACACAACCCGTTTGATGAGCCGTGCCTAACTGGGAAGTGCCGATCGTACCTAATATGTATTATCCACCACCTCAAATCTAAAAAAAAATTAAAATAAAAATCCACCGTCTCAAAAGGTCTCCGTTCAAAAAATAGGATTAGGACTATTGGATATTATTTTCATCTTTTAGATTTTCACCGTTTTGGATAGGGTGGGGATAAGAAAATTGAGATTATGCCATCTTGAAGAGTGGGTTTCGCTCAAATGCCATCTTGAGAATGAGCTTCAATAAAATGGCACTATCAAGTGATGGCTACACGCTAAAATACCTGATCAGAGAAAAATGCCCTCGTCTCTACCCTTCTTCCACCTTCTCCCCTCCGCCGACGTCTCTCCTCCTAGCCCCGGCGACCTAAAAGATAATAAGCCAAGGGTGACCGGTGGCGCTGGTGGCGGCAGATCGATGGGGGCGGCGGCGAATCGAGTGCTTGATCCTCTTTGTCCACGACTGCGACGTTGACGACGCGGCCCAGGTGCTCGTGCTTCACAAGGACGGCCGCCTCTTCTTTTTTTTTCACCAGCGGCGGCGTCCGAATCACCCTTGACCATCAGTGATGACGATGTCTCCTGGCGGCCTTCAATGACGGCGACAACGACCACGACGCACATCGCTGCCTCTTCCCCTTCTCCTCGCACAACGTTGCCGCTTGGTCTCCACGTCGAGTGGTCCTAGCCCTAGAGGCTTTGCAGGCGAGGCTCTCATAGCCCACGCCTATCGTCATGAAAAGGCGACGTAGCACAAGCATCCCTCCTTTTCGCCCGAGGTGTTGAAGAAAGAAGCTGCAGAAGAGAGAGGAAGAAAAAGAGGCTAAGGACAATTTTGTCCGAAACAGTATTCTAGCATGGATGCTATTATGAGTGATATTTTATCGAAACCCTTATTTGAAGTGGTATTTAGGCGGAACCCACACATTTGAGAATATTTCCTCCGTCCTAAAATGTTGTTACCTAGGATGGGATGGATGAGATTTGATCCATCCTAGAACAACAAATTTGGACTCAGATTCGTGCCCATTGTAGTAGCAGCATTTTGGGACGGAGGAAATAGCATTAGTGAGTAGCTGTGGGGATGGGATGTGCAATCCTGGTGCTAGGCGAAATTACTAAATTACCCTCGCCATTTTTGATGTATAGTCGTGCTGAGTTATCCTGACCCCTCCTCGTCAGTTTGTCCGCCCGCCGCCGCCGCCGCCGCCGTCGATCCCCATCCATCACGCGCGCGAGCGAGCAGGGGGCGCCGTCGTTCGTCCTGCTGCTTCCGCCGCATCCTGGCGGGCACATCCTCCGCCACCGCCGCCCGCGCCGATCCCCACCCATCGCGCGCGCGCGCGAGCGAGCAGGGTCGCCGTCGTTCGTCCTGCTGCTTCCGCCGCATCCATCCTGGTGAGCACATCCTCCGCCACCGCCGATCCCCATCCATGGCGCGCGCGAGCGAGCAGGGTCGCCGTCGTTCGTCCTGCTGCTCCCGCCGCATCCGTTACGCACATCCTCTGTCCCATCTCTCTCTCCCCACGCACTTTTTCTCGAAATTGGCGTTAACCCTAGCTCCTGTTCTAGAAATCTGCCTTAACCTTAGAAAATACTGATAACAAGTTGATGGTTCCCAAAAAGTTTGGGGGTTCAGATCAACTGAACCCCCCCATGCCCCATGTTAGATCCGCCACTGCATACGCTTAATAGTTAGTTATTGGATACATTTGTTTCATTTTTGTAGGTAACCGAGAGCATCACACGTGTTAGATCCGCCACTGCATACGCTTAATAGTTATTGGATACATTTGTTTCATTTTTGTAGGTAACCGGGAGCATCACACGTGCTCGCTCAATTCGGATTAGAAGAAACAGCTTTGTGGTACTTTGGGGTTGGACTGTTTTGTGAATCTGCTGTGAGGGCTTGTTTTTCTTGGTAGCTTTTCGGGATACGACGGAATGGAGTGCAATAAGGATGAGGCTCTTAGGGCGAAGGAGATTGCAGAGAGGAAGTTTGAATCGAAGGACCTGCAGGGGGCCAAGAAGTTCGCCCTGAAGGCGCAGGCTCTCTTTCCTGGGCTTGAGGGCATTGTTCAGATGATCACCACCTTGGATCTCTATCTTGCTTCAGAGGTGCTAATTTCTGGGGAGAAGGATTGGTACTCTATCCTTTCCGTGGAGACTTCTGCTGATGATGAGACTCTAAAGAAGCAGTACAGGAAGTTGGTCCTTCAGCTCCATCCTGACAAGAACAAGTCGGTGGGTGCTGAGGGTGCTTTCAAGATGGTCCAAGAGGCGTGGACTGTGCTGTCGGATAAAACAAAGAGAGCTCTGTATGACCAAAAAAGGAAACTAATGGTTCTGAAACGGAATACATCTCAAACAAATAAAGCAAGTGCAGCTCCTGGTGCATCCAATGGCTTTTATAATTTTGCAGCCAATGCTGCTACTTCCAAGGTGACAAGAGGAAACAAGCAAAAGGCAGGACCAGCAACATCTTCAGTGCGCCAGCGCCCACCCCCTCCCCCTCCCCCTCCCCGTCAGGCTCCTGCTCCACCTCCAGCAAAGCCACCTACATTTTGGACCTCATGCAACAAATGCAAGATGAATTATGAATACCTGAAAGTGTATCTAAATCACAATCTTCTCTGCCCTACCTGCCGTGAGCCATTCCTAGCAAAAGAGGTACCAATGCCACCCACCGAGAGTGTTCATGCTGTACATGATCCAAACATCAGTGGTGCAAATCAAAACACAAATGGTAGTAGAAATTTCCAATGGGGTCCGTTCTCAAGGACAGCTGGCGCAGCTAGTGCTACCGCATCATCTGCTGCTGCTGCTCAAGCCGCGAATGTGGTTCATCACACATATGAGAAAGTTAGGAGAGAGAGGGAGGAGGCACAAGCAGCTGCTAGAAGGGAAGAAGCTCTTCGGAGGAAGTACAATCCACCAAAAAGGCAAGTGAATATCTCAGAGAATCTTAACCTTGGAACAGGTGGCAACTCATCTAAGAAGATGAGAACTACGGGTAACGATGTTGGAATTGGTTCTTCATCCATTCTATCAGGTTCAGGGGCCAATTATTTTGGAGTTCCAGGTGGAAATATATCATTTTCTACCAACAGTGGAGCACATCATTTTCAAGGTGTTAATGGTGGATTCAGTTGGAAACCCAGACCTCCTACTCGCATCAGCTTAGTCAAGACCTTCACGCAGTTTGATGTTAGAGGTATTTTGATGGAAAAAGCAAAGAGCGATTTAAAGGACAAGCTAAAGGAGATGCAGACTAAAAGATCACAGGTTGCTGCTAATGGAAAAAAGAATAAGAAAAACATGTTTAAAGAAAGTGGTGGGGATGATGAATCTCTTGCATCAGATGATTCTACTGCACGTCAAGCTGCACATGTTGATCCAGAGGACAATGCTTCTGTTAATAGCACAGATGCTGATGATGAAAATGATGATCCTTTATCTTATAATGTTCCTGATCCTGATTTCCATGACTTCGATAAGGATCGTACTGAAGAATGTTTTCAGAGTGATCAAATTTGGGCTACATATGATGATGAAGATGGTATGCCTCGTTATTATGCATTTATTCAGAAAGTTCTCTCCTTGGAGCCATTCCAGCTCAAAATTAGCTTTCTCACATCAAGGACAAACAGTGAATTTGGTTCTTTGAACTGGGTCTCGTCTGGCTTCACAAAGACATGTGGTGATTTCCGGATTTGTAGATATGAAACCTGTGATATACTCAACATGTTCTCTCACCAGATTAAATGGGAGAAAGGCCCACGTGGGGTTATAAAAATTTATCCACAGAAAGGTAACATCTGGGCTGTGTATCGAAATTGGTCCCCTGACTGGGATGAAGATACTCCAGATAAAGTTCTCCATGCCTATGATGTAGTTGAGGTACTGGATGATTATGACGAGGATCTTGGCATTTCTGTCATTCCCTTGGTCAAGGTTGCTGGGTTTCGAACAGTATTTCAGCGAAATCAGGACCTGAATGCCATCAAGAAAATTCCCAAAGAAGAGATGTTTAGGTTTTCACATCAGGTGCCCTTTTATAGGATGTCAGGGGAAGAAGCTCCAAATGTCCCTAAAGATAGCTATGAGCTCGACCCAGCTGCTATTTCTAAAGAACTTCTTCAGGAGATCACAGAAACGGTGGAATCGTCAAAGGCAACTTCTGAATGCTGAGTAAAACAGTTGATTGCTTCCAAGATGCCTCTGTTCACCTCCCATTTTGAAGCTATAAATATGTAGACAACGCTAGGTTCTATAGTTTCCTGCCTTTTATTACTTTTGAGTTTTGACCATTACCTTTGCGCACTAGGATAGTTTGAGCTAATCATTCAGGGGAATAGGGGGATAGCTTCTGTTGTAACTGTGGGGTGTTCTGACATGAATTTGTCGTTATAACTATACTATTAAGCAACTCTAGAAGATGAAGTACTAATTAGAAGCTCATGTGGCAGTTTGTCAGTGGAAGCTTTTAGGAGATTTATGGTCACTGTTGACTTCTGTTTTTCTTGAGTGAACCTCATGTTTATCTTATGGATATGCTAATCTGAATAGTGGTTCATATCAATGTGTTATTACTTTATCAATTCAAAAGAATCATTGATTGTGTGTGACTAAAATATGGTAATCATGACAGCAGGTCACTTCCATGTGTCAATCCTATTTATAAGTGACACCTTTTCCGGATATCTTTGCTGGACCTTATTAATAACTAAAATTATTTATGTATTCTTAATTGGTTTACAGGTCAGTGGAATCTTTCATTTCTAATTTGATTTTGTTCATGCATAATAGATGCTGTTGTGTACAATGTTGTCCAATATAGTAAATGCTTGTAAACATCATATGGGAGGTATGTACATATTCAAACTTGAAGATGAAACAGAACCCTGCATTTTGTCCTCGCCTCAAAGATTGTTGCATCATCATATTTTTCTTATAATAGTAAACAGAGTAGGCATTTTCATCTTTGATGCTGAAAGCCTGCTTGGTCTGTATTGGTTAGTACTAGTCCCATCTGACATGCTTGGGCCATACCAAAATATTTGAGAAAACAAGTTCCATGGTATAAAAGGTAAGGGCATAATCTGAAAATGCCATTGGCGTTTTGGTCTGTATGACTTGAATGCCTGCTGTTGTTTGCACAGTGGAGAAGCGAGGTAGGAAAATGTTAATTGTTTATTTATTTGAGCCGAAGATAAATAGCTGGAGTATTTGTCAAATGTTCCTTAATTGGTTACCTTTTACTATCAGTATGCAATGAAAATATGATGCCCAAAATGCAAACCACCACTAAGTAAGAGCATTTGGTGTATTTTTGTATCTCACCCAATAATCTGAAGTTATATGTAATTTGTAAATCCTACTTATATGTGAAGCTCAAGCTAGTGGAAGTTGACTTATGGATTAAAACTGTTGATGGATGTTATAAGCTTGAATTTTGCAAATAACTTTTTTTAGATTATATTATGTATTAGCAATGGAGATTTTAAATCAGCTTTCAGGACAGGGCAAAGTTTGCTAGCTTTAAAGCGGAAGTCAATGAATTATCAGATTATAATCATGCAATATTTGTTGCAGGATTAGGATTAAGGGTCAGCAGCATTTATGTACATGGAATCTAGTTACAGAACATATTAATCAATTCTAGTAAAAATATGTGATGTTTTGTCTAAAGTTCTAATGAAGAGGTCACGTTGATATATCAACAAGCAGATAAATGCAAAATTCTTATGAATCCTCCAGTGTGGACATCTTGTAAATTTCAATGGCATGTTTTCTCATCCAACAAATTAGCACCCCTCTCTGTTCACTATTATATATGTAAGAATGATATTATTAGTTTTGTCATGAAAATACTTTTATTTTGTTTCTGTAATTTTCATGATATATGATTAGAAAAGGCAATAATAAAACATGTGCATTGTAGACTATTCTGATGTCCTAAACAAGTAAAAAGGAGCAGAGGGAGTAGATGATAATATTCAACAACACAGTCTAATATGGATAGTTACATTCAATGTCAAGTAGCTATTTGTATCTGTTATCTTGTGAAAGTTTGTTATTTCCTTGTGTACCATTTAAAACTTTACTGTATCAGCTTACACCTTAGGGCCCTTACTGTCTCAAATAATGTGTGGGCGTAGATACACCTTGTCGTTAGAGATGACGAGGGCTTCTACAAAATTTCCTTGACATACAAGGAATCAATCTTCTATGTGAAGCTGTTTGGTGTCTTATCCTGTGCATAAGGCTGAAGAAAGGTAATGTTTCTTGATAGCTATGTACTTGTTACTCTTACTCAAGAGCATTTTAAATTGCTCAAGCTCAGAACAAATTTCTGCTAGTGGCCTTTGATCAGTTTTGACATGTATTGAGGTCAATACCCTTGATTAGTACTTCCTCCATTTCATATTATAAGTCGTTTGATTTTTTTCTTAGTCAAACTTTGTTAAGTTTGACCAAGTTTATAGAAAAAATTTAACATCTAAAATATAAAATTAGTTTCATTAAATCTAACATTGAATATAGTTTGATAATATTCTTGTTTTGTGTTGAAAATAATACTATATTTTTTTATAAATTTGGTCAAACTTAAGTTTGACTAGAAAAAAAGTCAAATGACTTATAATATGAAATGGAGGGAGTATCTGGTTTGGGTTGTGATTTACAATTCCAATTTAATATTAAAATTATTAATAAAAATAACATGGCTAATGGCTAATCTCTACTCAGTTTCATCAATAACATAACCCTAAAACTACTGATATTTGAATATGTTACCTGTGCCAGGATTGTCAGGAAAATAAGCTGGCTTTGTGTGCTTATTTAGTTATTTGCATTAGATACATCTTTCTGGCCCTCATTGCTGTGGTGTACAAATGCATCTTGCTCCCAACAGAACAAGGTAGGCAGAAACTAAATGATGATTAATGAACCAGCGATTCAGTGTGCTTGATCCACATTTCTTGTAGTGAGCAATGAACAATCAAGCATGGTTCAAGACTTCAATTCTGATGCATCTTTGCAGAACTATTTCACCATGGTCCCTTCTCTAACAGCTGGGTCTTTACTGCACTTTCTGATATAATCTAGAGCTGCAGACCTTTTTGGGCCTTGTTTCCTTCAAACAAAACACTAGTTATATGCTTGCTGAGTTGTTTGGCGGTTCGGTATTTTGTTACCATAAATTGTCAAAACAGTTTCTGGAAGTTCTATAATCTAGGTACACTCATTTTGAACTGGACTTCTAGGAAATATCAAGTTGTTAAATCTACTGTCTTATTTCCTTAGTTTACATGTGCATGATCTCTGGATGAATAACCTTCGGTAACTTGTTGTATATGGTAATTCAGACTTGTTTGTAATCAAAAGATTAACCAAATGTATAACAGTACTATGTTTGTGGCAGGTGTCGCTGCCAGGTCATAGGTCACAACTGAAGGGCCCCATGTAGTTTGGAAGTCGAATTCAATGTTGCGTGTATCTTTGTAGCTTTGGTTAAGCACTGGCAACAATGTTTAGTCAACTGTCTGATCGAGAGATTTTCTGAACCAAGCTCTGAAGATCCGAAGAGACACAAAGGTAACTCAGTAGTAACCTCTTGTTGATTTTCAACACATGAACTCTGATATGATGCATTCACATAGGTAATGTGCCAAACATGTGCTGCACCTAAAACAATAGTTAGTGTGTAGGTATAGAGCGTGCTGCATGCATATCTGAGGGCCGATACTATAAGTTATGCATCTCTAGGCGTTCCTTTTGAATAAAACAATCGGAATGCAGAATCTGGATAACTTTAAAGTATCCCCACTAAAGTGTAAAGATCTTCACATAGATAAGGGAGCTTCTGTTTACTTTTTCCCCTACAGTTTCATGCTGTGGATACATGCATGTACAATACAAGACAGGGGGCACCCGATAGTCAGCTTTGGTCTGCAGGAGTTATACAATTGCATACTTATAAGCGATACTCAATATAAGAAGAAACATTCATATTTGCAATTCTGTAGCATGCACCTAAATGATAGATATACAGACAGAGAGTGATGCTAATTAACTCTCAGAGTCACACTTTGGCTTGCTTCTAGCATGGAGCGAAGACGGGTTGCAACTTCAGCGAAGGAAGGTCGTCGCTCAGGTTCAGTTGACCAGCACTGCTCCATCAGTTTCCTCCATTCCAGGTTACATGAAGTTGGCACTGGTGGCCTCAGTGTGTTACTCAAAATGCCCCCTGCATTTTTTGGTATGCCATTTTATTAGCATATGAATCTTGCATTTCTACGCTATAATTAATGAAAATTATATGCAGAGCATTATAATGTCTCAATCAACTTTGCAGAATGCAGTGACCTCCCTCAGTGAAGTAGTTTTCAAAAACTGGCTAAGAATTGCTAGTCTCTAAACTCTGTTAGGCTGTGTTCGGAGACGGAGGTTAGGAACTCCACCTCCCCACACACAAAACGGAGCAATCGATTAGTGTATGATTAATTAAGCTTTAGCTAAAATAAACTTGAAAAATGGATTAATATGATCTTTTAAAGCAACTTTTCTATCCTTTTTTTTTTTTTGCAAAAAATGCACCATTTAGCAATTTGGTAAGCATGCACGTGGAAAATGAGGGAGTGGTAGTTGGGAAAATGACTTGCTGTAAACAGCCTTAGTAAATCATGGATTGCTTGCAAACAGGATAAATTCAGCCAGGATCTACCTAATTTAGCCACTGTTCAGACACAATCACCTGGAATGGTCTCTAACAAGCTAGGACAAGCATGGAAATTAAAGAGTAAATTGCACCCACGGTGCAACAACTTGGCAGGTGGGTGCAATTTGGTGTAATAACTTGAAAAATGAGCGTTCTAGTGCAACAACTTGGCAAGAAGGTGTAATTTAGTATAAGAACTTTATAAGTGATCGTATAAATGCAACAACTTGCAAGGTAGGTACGATTTTGATACAATAAATTAAGAAGTTGTGACAACTTAATTATTTGGAGCATTTTTTATATAAATTCAAAATTTTAAGTACTTGACAATATACTAGCGTGGATTCGTATAAACATATTTATATTTTTATCCTAATAACTAATAACTCTAATAACTAATAACTGAAAGTCAATTAAACTGGATGTAGAAATTATTATATTTCGGTTAATATTTGAGAAGGTGAAGAAAACAAAAAATTCTTAAAGGTAACTGAATGTAAATTGTATGTGCAATATAATTCTTAAAGATTAAATTCAATATTATAAGGTAATATCCATAGGATTACTGTGTATTGGCATATCGACATCGTGAAAAACCTCACCTAGCATATGCTTAGCCAAATTGATTCACCAAAATACTAAATTGTCAAGTTCTTGTACTAGAACGCACCCACTTGTCAAGTTGTTGCACTCGGACGTTCAATTCTCAAGTTCTTGCGCTATATCGCACCCACTTGCCAAGTTGTTGTACCGTGGGTGCAATTTACTTGAAAGTAAACTGATATCTCACCTAATCTTGGTTACCAGTGGTGACTTCTGATTTTGTGAACCTGGTTTTATTGCCTGTTTATCATTTCTGATGATACATATAGGAAGATGTTCAAATTTAACATCTATAGTTGCTGTATATTTTGAATACTTGAATGGCTTCCTTAGTGACAGCCTGAAAACTACTCCCTCGGTCTCTATATAAGCGCAACCTAATAGGTGTGACATATCCTAGGACTATGAATCTGGACAGATAGCTGTTCAGATTCGTAGTCTTAGGATATGCCACATCTGTACTAGGTTGCACTTATATTGAGACGGAGGGAGTACACGATCTCTGTAGACAGTGAATGCATATACAATATTTCAAACTTTGGAGTTGAATAAAATGTAACCCTTGTACGATGACATGACAAACTACATTTAGGTCACCACTTGTGTGAGTGCCCCTACCTCACACACGACAAAC
The DNA here is from genome assembly GCF_000147395.1 of Oryza glaberrima. Classification (NCBI taxonomy): domain Eukaryota; kingdom Viridiplantae; phylum Streptophyta; class Magnoliopsida; order Poales; family Poaceae; genus Oryza; species Oryza glaberrima. Next base: position 15,622,185 of record NC_068328.1, on the reverse strand, counting down.
CAAATCTAGTTATAAACGCCAAATATTTATGACCAGAGGGAGTATAACTTATTTTATTTTTGACATTATCATGTGAGATGAATGGATAATTGATTATTATGGATATAAATCAAACTCTTGTATATCTTTGGACAGATTTTACTTTGCAAGAATGTTCTCAAATTTTGACTTGACTTTTTTTTTTCCAGAAAACTTAAAAAACAAAATTGGTTTGCACTATCATCACTATAATTACTAATTTAAGGTGAATTTCTTATATGCAACTGAATGTTCACCCCTTCCTTTATGTGACAATCGGTTATTTCACTGAGCTATGGTTGTGACTTGTCAGTGAGGCAAAGGAATTTTGCTAATACTGTAATATGTGTGTTGGGACACAAGGAATTAATCACTAGTCTAAGCCTGGGTTTGTCCTGCCTTGCCTTATTATCAATTTTGCAGACCTAGAGGGTTAATTATCGAGTTTAGGATCAAAGCAACAGAACATGCAACTCAGCAAACGAGTTTATTTTTTTTCCAGAGTATCTGTATTAAATGCATACCTATGACTCCTCCATAGTGCATGCCGTCATATGGATCCTCACCAGTCAGAATTTCCCACATCACAATGCCAAATGAATATACATCAATCTGTATTAGCATAAAAACCATGTGTTTCAGGCTAGAAAATATAAAATTCCAAGAAAGACAGTGCGGTTCTCTTTTTCATGGCACACCTTAATTCTTTGATGAATGCGTGAATTATCTGTTGTAATCTTTGTACATAATATCTTTTAATAAAATCTAACTGTGGGGGCCTCCCCTACATTGTCTTTGAAAAAGAAAATAAGTATGGCTTAGTTTCTGTGCTCCTATGTTTTCATGAACCGCTAATGATTATATCCTTCAGTAAATAGGCGCGGGCTGCAAAGCCTCGCTACACTGTACATTCTCTCCTTTTCTTAATATACTACAGCCGACATTCCTTTACCGTCCCGGCGAAAAAAAAATTATATCCTTCAGTAGTTTAGTTCTTGTTAGAAGTCAGTGGTTGCTTTTTTAGGACAAAAGTCAGTCGTTGTCTTTTATAGGGCAGAAATCAGTGGTGGTTGATCGTAATAGATAACTGCTAGTGAGCACATCAAGATACATATCTTGATCATACCGATACGGTTTGGTGGTCTGATGAGTAAATGCCAAGTACACCAGTATCTCATTTATTTATAAAATGTAAAGCCCACCTTTCTTTTGTTACATATATGCTATCTAATAACATCAAGTAATAAACTGTCAGTTTGATATGTGAAATCTTTCTCCTTCGGCTATGGGGGGTGCATGTCAAACTCTACAACATCCATTTTTTAACTAATAATGATAATATTAACGCTATAAAGCTGTTTTTCCAGGGGATCTCCAAATTTCGAATTTATAAAAACACAACAGGTACTGTCTATCTTTCCCTTTTTCACATGCAAATATGCAAATTGGAAATCAGAACTTTACCTTTTCGGATACTTTTGTGCCACTCATTGTCAGCAATTCTGGAGCCATCCAAGGAAGAGTTCCTCTCATTCCACCAGAAACAAGAGTCGCTTGTTTCATCTTCGACAAACCAAAATCAGCAACCTGTTGCACCATTATTTGTCTGTTACGGCCCCCAGTTTTATACACAATATCCTTCAGTTTATATAACAAATCTAAGGTGTGAAACATATTTATCCACACATTTGCATGTACAAGATAATTTTGTCATAATCTATGCTACTGTAACGTTAAGTGAACATACCTTGCATATGGGACGAGAGGGATCCTTAATATTCACCAACAAGTTATCACATTTCAGATCAAAGTGGACAATGTCCTTGGAGTGCAAGTATTCCATTCCAATGGCTGCATCCTTTGCAACCATTATGCGCTTGCGCCAATCAAGATATTTGTTTTTGTGAAGGAGGACTTTCTTGAGGGATCCATTGATCATGAATTCTGTTACAGTAGCTAATGTTCCCCCAGGTCCATTATTTACAATACCATAAAGTGCTAGAACATTTGGATGGTGAAGTTTTGAGATTATAGCAGCCTCTCTCCAAAATTCTGTGATCTGCATGACAATACATGATGGGCAACACAGTAATATTTGCAGCACATTTTTTTTATAGTGCTAAATTTTAGTTAATACTGAATTTCTATACTAGGATTTCAGAGCCATAGAGGTGTCTTATTTCTGGAACCAGTTGGCCACTGCAGCTCTTGGTCGTATTCCATACCAGCTGTTCTCACCTGGTGAGGAGCTCCCTGGTCTGGGTCCGATATTGGCCAATGTAGTTGGTTTATAGGACATATTGGTGGGATTGTTGATCTATAGTTTTATTTCTTTTTTCAATTCAAAGAGTAAGATAAAATTAATATGACTACATGTGATAGGCATGCACAATCATGAGGATCTTTTAAAAGTTGGATTACTGGAGTACAAGACCTCAGTAGCTAACTAGCTATTGCAACCTCAAATCATCTGGGTGAGTTCATATAGGCTTACCAGTTTATCTGCCTGAGACGATGGGTACATAAAACAGCTGTTCTTTATGCGCTTAATGGCAACATCTGTCCCCTTCCATCTTCCATGGAAAACAGTCCCAAATGAACCAGAGCCTATCTCACGGAGATCTTCAAGGTCCCCATTGTTTATTACCTGTCATTTGTATGACATCCACTGTAGGAATAAGTTTTTTTAAACTCTAGTTCCCATTTAATGGTAGAAATTTGGGAATATGTGTCATTTGTATGGCATCCACTGCCAAAATTATATGACATTTTGGATACGATTTGGTCAAAATTTTAAAATCCTGACTTTCGATGTTATATTAAAGTAAGTTTATAAAATCTAATAAGCTTATGATATTATGATGGTACTTTTCGAGGCAAATCTACACACCAATTTTTTTGTTTGTAACCTAAGAACTTCAAAAATTATTGATGGTCAAAATTTTAAAAAGTTGACCAAATCTTGTCCCAAACATTGTATATTTTATAACGCCCAAGAATGCTGGCCGTGTTTTTTTTAAACTAAAGCTAATGTTTACGACACAAAACTTGGATATATATAAAATGATGTGCAAGTCCGTTATAAAGTATGCTTTGCATAATATTACACTTCTAGTCTTGTGGAGTATAGCATTTTCTGATATATTATAGTAGAATTTCATTGGTCAATTTTTTGTGACTGAATGTAGCATTAGATAAGGATTTCACTACAACCTGGACATTACTTATAAGTTCTCTCCCCATTACTGTGTTTGCAGATAAAGCTTCCTCACTGTTCTTGGTCTCACATGCCTGCCAAAAGATTGTTCAGAATTTGTACAGTAAATTATAACTTTTCAATTGTAACAAGAAACTAGATTATAGATGTACCTCAGACTCTTCGATAAATGGTGCAACATTATCTTTAGATTCTTGCGATGGAGTTCTGATCTGAGGGCTAATTCTATCTGCACCAACTGATCGAGAACGGGCTGTTGTTGATAAATGTTCATCTGGTTTTGGACTGTTGGGTCGTTCTTGTCGCTCACTTGAAGATCTGACTAGAATATTTTTCTGCAGCTCAGTTGTCTTGTCTGAAGATAGATAAGAACAGGAAAGTACTGTTTCACCTTTGGTCGGTTCAGGAGGATGGTTTTTCTTCAAAATGTCAATGCACATGACTGCAGGCTGTTGCTTCTGCTTGTTGTTAGTTGTAATTGACTTCTCCAGAATATGCAGGTTTGTACTGTTCGTACTGTTGTACGTATCATCATGGCATCGTGGTGGAGTAGGAAAGTCAAGACTACGTTTATGCATCTCCGTCTTATTATGGGATGCTGAGTGAGACACAGCTTCTTCTTGGGTGCTATATGTTTTTAGTTTCATCTTGTTATCATGGGAGGTTGGCTGGTTGACTGTTTTCTCTGAACCCCCTGATAAGGATGCAACCTTTTCATAAACAGGTAGACGTATATGCATCGTTAGGCTATTGTTGTTTGAATTTGATGACACTACATTCACACCTCTGCTGTCTACTTGTATCGGAAGCTGTTTTCTTGGTGATCCTTTTACCTGATCTTCTGTTGCTTGGTTGCTCTTTCTGGTCATGTTTGTAGCAGTATTTCTCTGTCCTGGATGATGCCTGGAGACAGCATGAGCCCCAGCTTCCACCTTACCTATGCACGTGGATTCAGAAGGTACAGAGGAGCCAAGGTGAGCATTATTTGTCTTTCTGGCGGTACACAGTGGGTTATCTTCATTTCTTGGTGCCTTGTAATCTTGGTTGGTCACAGCTAGTTGGGAACTTGGAGGCATGTTCTCCAGCTGCTCCCTTGATGTCTTCAGCGGTAGCTTGACGATACTTGGTGAGAGCTTACTTTGGACGTTTGGTGAAGCTTTGTCTGTCCTGGCTAACAACCCTTCTTCATTGATGTCAAACATAAGTTGATCTAGGTCATTGGCTGAGGTGTTTCTAAGCCTCTGCTTTTTCAATTCCTCACCTGGTCTGACGAGCCCATTGACAAGAGCAATGAACTGCGCTTCCTTGTCTGTACTGGATGAGCTTCCTAATACGAAATGCACATGGCGCTCATCATCATTATCAGCAAAGAGGTAAACGGTCAACAATACTTTGGTTCGTTCTAGAACAATGCACTCATCAATCATATTCCGGAGGTCATCATCACAGGTGATGGAAATGAGCATGTTCATTGGCTCCCCTGGTAGGTGGTATTTGATCATATGAGCTCGCCTTATTAACTTTGATGTCTTGCAGATGAGCTCTTTCCATGAAATGTCCCGGCTAATTTTAATCAAGTGCCTCTCACCTCCGACATACCGGAGCTGACCATCACTCGGCCTTGGTAAGAATCTACCACCAAAATTACAAATAAACTTAATTCTCATTGGTGTATCATCATAATGATTTCGGGGGTACCGATTGCATGATCCCTCACTGCTGGTGTCACTGAGTGAAGGATATGGCCGTTTTGTTGGTAGTTTCTGTTCACAGATGTTAGCTGGTTCCCTCCAGTCCATGGAACTGGTTTAGTTATGTCTGTAGGCTTTTCTCTCGAGATGGTTGGAACTGAAGGGTTCGTTGTATTTGCAAAGCTGCATAAATTGAATAGGCAATCCCTCGCTAGTCTGACTAGTAATTTAGTTATATGTTGCTTGCTTCTCACAAAATCTCTGGATTCGTATGATTTGGGCGTTCATCAGACTTGGTATGGAAGATTGTTGGAACCTTTGAATTATCAGGTCAAGTCATGATAAAAAGGCAGCCATATGTACTTTACTACAAGAACATGGCAATGAATAATCAATTCTTAGAAATACAAAAAGGTAACAAAGATCAATAAATGACTAAAGGCCTTCTGTTTTTCTTTTCATGAGTTTTGGGTTGCTAAAATTTAAACAATAATAATATAAGCATCACAGAAGCTGAATCAAAAGGGAACAAGTGTAGAAAGCAGGAAAGAGTTACTGACCTCTGGGGGTTTCAGCTTCTGAGCTACTACTGGAGCTCACATCAAGTTTGCCAATTGGTTCTCATTGTCTGCTTGACTATTGTTCGGTTACTAATATAGGTAGATGAGTGGAGTCGGCTTCAGAATGATAGTTTTGGAGAGCATGGATAGGAGTTGGTGACTCAGCTGAAAGCAGCAATGGATGTCACGTATGCAATAGTTTAAATTATGCAATTATGGCACGCTACATAATTTAAATAAAAGGTACACTGCTACTCCATTTTCTACCAACGGTACAACTACCTAATTTGCAAATTATTGTACGTGCAAATAATTAAGGATAGTTTCATCATTTATAAGATGTTTATTATTACTTTGCATGATCAATATATAAATGATCTCTGTTGCTACCAAATTTGTGGACCAATCTTTTCTTTTTGGGTATCCAAATGTGGTTTTAAGGATGAACATTCTGATAATGGAGTATATATTATTTGTGGACTAATTAACGCCATTTGTCATGCAGATCATGCGCCTGCTCAAGAAGATCCCAACCTCAGTTGTCACTTAACCTGGGGCAAGGGGCGGCAATTTTTAATACCATGGCCATCATTTTCTGATGTTTGCGTGATATTAATCTGTGATTGTCAACTTTTGTGTGATCCAGAATTTCTCAAAATTGGACTGAACTCTATATTATAAGGCCGTCCATGGTCCTATTGGAATATGTTGCTTTCAACTGGAGCCCATCGCTGAAGCAATATAGCTTCCAGGTGTTGCCATTTACAATTGCCAATTTAGCGTCTGGTTATCAGCAGGTGAGTGGTGGCTGTCAATGTGTCGTGCATAGGCATCCCAATGCTGAAACTGTGGCACTAGTCTTGCACAAAGCAGCTATGCATCATTTTCAGCCCACCAATTTTTTTTCACTGTTACCAAGTATTTGCTCATTTCACTCCCAAGGCATTTGCATATTATATTTTGCTTATTGTGTATTATGTTGGGTATGTATATAGAAGAGTAAGAACGCAAGTTTAGAACACAGATAACACAGTCATAAACTTTTCTCAACATATTCCTTTGAAGTCTTGAAACATTTTACAATAGCTGTATCACTACTGTTTTATGTACAGTATATCTATCTGTAATTAGAGTGCGACCTTCCTATCTCTATCCAGGAGTTTAACTATTAATTCCTATTTTCCCAGTAAGCAAGGAATCAACTCCTCTTCCAAAGAAGACGGCATGGAAAATGCTATCCCCCTCCCCAACTAAAGCATATCTTTTGTACATTGTACTGATTGAGAATATATGCTGGTCATTGACTCAAGTCAACTCGCCAGAAAGACATTTATATGCATGTAGTAATAGCGCCTGCATGCTCAAGACTATATTTCAACTCATACATCTTAAAATGCTCCAAAATAAAATTTTATTTGGTGTTTTTGTGTGTGGGGGTGTTGGTTGTGCAAGGGTTGTGCACGGCCGACAGGGGACAGGCGGTTTGACCGGCCATATAGGCCAGTCTGATCGGTCGCATAGGGCTGGTCTGACCAGCTAGACATGGTGGGCCCATGAAATTCTCCTTTCTGGTTCTACCTGAACCTATCTCCTCCCCATTCAGTTCCTCTCGTCCCCAACCTGAAAACTCTTCATCTCTCTCCTCCCCTCTCGTCCCCAACCTGAACACTCTTCATCTCTCTCCTCTATCAAACCCTAGCTTCATCCATCCACCAAATCCTCTCTCTATTCTATGGATTATTTACTCTTTTGGTTGATTTATTGATCCATGGCATGGAAGTGGTGTTCTTTGTTTTGCACCAATAGGGGTAGTTTCTTGGTGTGATTCATCTCTTCAATCCGGTAAATCAACTTCTCTCTTGTGCTTCATCTCAATTCAATCTATTTCACTATTAGGGTTAAGGGTAGTTTTCTCCTTCTAGTTCAATCTTGATGAAATACACACTTTTCTTAATGAACATGTGAATATTGTTCTAGCATGTTGATCATTTGAGTAGAGGTGGAGAAATTTTGTGCTTGTGCTCCTCTGTTAGTGGTGGTTTGACCAGTGCCATTGGCGGTCTAACGGCGGTTGTGCCGTCGGTCTGACCGATCGCAGGTTGGCGGTCTGACCGGCCTATTGCCAGCGTCTGACCGCCCCTGACAGGAAGTTAGCAATTTTTTCTTCACACCTAAACAAGTGTTTAAATATTCACTAATATCCTTTTCCTTGCTCCTTGTATCCAGTGATGGCACCTCGGACTCGTCGTGGTCATCGTGTCTGAGAGTGAGCAAGAGGAGTCCAGTGATGATGGCAACGATGATGATGAGGATGAGGAGGAAAGTGATGATGAGATGGAAGTTGATCTGTTGATCCAGTTCTTTCTATACCTAAGAAACCCCACCTAGTACACCATCATTAGGCACCATGATCAATTCCGAAGAACCAATGACTCCGATGATCCTTGATTTCACACCTTGTTCCAGAAAGCTATATTTGAGACCATCTACAAGCCGGGCAAGGCGTTTGCTGAACATAAGTGGATTTCATGGAGGAATATCAATAAAACACCAGAGTTTGAAGTATTGCAAAATCTGTTTGAGTAGGTTGGAATTTATCGCATTGTGACCTTGAGGCAAGATTATGATGAAGAGTTTATTAGACAATTTTATGCCACTGTGTGGGTGCCCGGTGATTTTGATGCTTTGAAATGGATGTTGGGAACCGTTCAGTGTTCTATCGACAGAAGGGAGTTCAAGAGCCTTTTGAACATCCTGTTTGGCAATGGTGACAATCTTCATGAAGTGCATGCCCACAATCTGTTTTTATTGATGAATTAGCTCAGTTCTATGAGAGTATGAGGATGGTGGGAGGCATACTTATGGAAAAGTTGTCGGTTTGAGGACCCTCCCAAGTGTGGTGAATCGGATTGTGAGGGCCACTATTCTTCCCCATTGTGGAAATAACGATGACATTTGGGGAGTGGCTTGGCATGTGGTTGATGCCATTATGCAAGGACATATATTTCACGTGATCAATCTTATGATGCAAGAGATTGCAATCTCTAAAGGAACCTTTGGACAAGACATCTACTATACCTCTTATAGTATGAGATTTGATTCATGCAAAAGTTGGCAGCCTCTTATAGTATGAGATTTGATTCATGCAAAAGTTGGCAAGTGTATTGAATCGATGTTCCTTTCAATCTTCTCAAGTAACTGGGTTTGCGCCATGCTGTTTTGCTCGTCCAACATGAGTACTTTGGCCAAGGTAGGACCGGCTGGTTGTTCACCGGTGTGTGCACGGGGCAGGGGCTGATCTTGACCACCCTACGCACCATGTTGTTGTTGGGGCTGACCATGGCTATGGGGTTGAGAGGGCTCTACTTCCTCAGCCACTCGTGCCGAGTTCGGGGTCCTATCATTCTGTTCAACAATCTTCCGATTACTATAAGCATAAGGGCATATAAATTGGTGATAACTAGGCTATCAATAGGATTCAATCTAAACAGCCCAAGAATTGAGAAATAACTCCAAAATGAAAGGTAAAAAGAACCACATGGAGATGCATTAAACCACAACATGAACACAAAGGCCTTATGGTACTTAGTTACGGGGATTAGAAGTTAGCAACAATAAAAATCAAGGTTGAAGAAAAAGAAATGAAACGCGGGATGGTTAGAAGTAAAAACTAAATGAGGCGAGTAATATATATTATATCCCTTAGTTTCCACAAGTTTTAGAAATTAGGTTTTAAGGTTACAAACAAATGTGGACCGTATTTTGACAAATTGACCCTTCTATAAAACTTATTTTCAAAATAGACCATGCCAAAAACTAATTCTAAGAATAGGCCATTACCTCAGCGCCAACCTCAATGGCGCTGAGCCAGAACGTCTCAGCGGATCATGTCCGACGTGGAACACATTAGCCACGTAAGAAGAGCTCAGCAGTGTATGAGCTGGCCCTGACATCTTAGAACAACCAAAAGACTGTGTGTGCTGCTAGCTTGGTGGTAGGGGTCTTTTGCTCCAACTCACAGGTCCCTAGTTCGAACCAAGGATGGCTCTTTTTCAGGATTTTTCTTTCTTATATATTCTCCTTAAATCTTGTTCAATTGAATTTTTTTCAAACAATCACATATTTTGTTTGTAGATTTATTTTTATGTTTCTCCTTTACAGGGGATTATTTTATGTTCAATTTGGAATAAACAAGTTTGAAACATTAATTAAAATATTAAGCTCAATGATTATAATTTTGTATTTTAAAACTTGTGATGTATAATTTAGGTTATCAGATTTGTTCTTATCGAGTTTATAAATAAAATGAGTTTTAGGAGCAAGGAGCGATAAAAGTAAATTTGTTCTTACTGAGTTTATAAATAAAATGAGTTTAATTTAGGAGCAAGGAGCGATAGAAAAAAAATGAATAAATAAAATGAGTTTTAGGAGCAAGGAGCGATAAAAGTAAATTTGTTCTTACTGAGTTTATAATTAAAATGAGTTTAATTTAGGAGCAAGGAGCGATAGAATAAATATGAGTTGAATGCAAGGGTGAGAATCGAACACTGGACCTTTTACTTGCAGCCGCAACAACCAACCACCAAGCTAGCTTCAATTTGTGTCTATTGTTGCCCGCAAAGCTTTTTAAACTTGAGATATCAGTGCCAGCTCAGAGCTCTTCTTACGTGGCTAATGTGTTCCACGATCAGACATATCTCAGCGCCAATTAGGGTGGCGCTGAGACGTTTTAGCTCAGTGCCATCGTGATTGGTGCTGAGGTGACGACCTATTCTTAAAATTAGTTTTTGGCACGATCTATTTTAAAAATAAGTTTTATAGAAGGGTCAATTTGTCAAAATTACGGCAAATGTGGATGTAATGAATATAGCAACTATATCGTACAACCCACAACACACAAACAACAAGAACAAATGGAAGATACAACGTTTTCCCATCCCGATACAACTACCCCTTAAGTCCTTATCCTATAATATTATTATTACTAATGTCTAATGTGCTGCAAAAAGATCATTTTGAAACCAAAAGACAGTAGGTAAGGATATAAAGGTTTAGATTTTGCTCTAGTTGAGAATTCTTTCAAATCAAGCTGAAAATTGAAAAATATTTTGCAAGCATTTTGCTGCAGCTTTTCAATAAACCATTTAGATTTTTTTTAGTAACTTCAAGAACCATTTAGAACATATTTTCAGAAGTACTTGAAACCATTTTCATGGGCAAGGTTTTTTTAAAAAAAGGCAGCCACTACAGTTTTTTTTAAATGAAGCCTAAGTTTAAGACAAAAACTATTGGCCGAGGGAGTTAAGTAGAGTAAAATGAGACCCTAAATAGGATGGATACTTAGAAAGTTTTAGAAGATGGATGAGAATTTTGAATGGAAGTTTTTCAAAGCAAAAACCTAGCCGACGACATGGCTTACTATGACTAAACCTTGGTCAGTATGACTCTGATAACAACTTTGTGGGACCTGGGTTTGACCCCAAATCCTATGTGTATGCCGTGCTAGTCCCACGATCAATTGCTAGCACACACATAGGAGCCCAAAGTTAAGTAAATAAACGGTCTAGACTTTAACGATTATATCACGGGCCGACCGGACAAATCCAAGAGAACATATGAGAGTACAACACAGCGGAAACATAATACAAAGGCATCAAAAACCAGCAAGTGTGCCTCTTCTCTCCCACAGGCAACCGACCGATAAGTCCTAGTAAGCACCGTCATTGTCATATTCAAAACCTCCTCAATCATCTCTAAAAAAAAGGAGGTCACACAAGCGTGTGTGAGTACAATACGTACTCCGCAAGACTTTTAGTGTATCCAATGGTAATCCATAATAATGCAAGGATAACAAGGAATGGTTCAGGTTCTGCAATTTGCATAAAACATAGCATATATAGCAAAAACAAAGTAAACTTTTGCAACAAAAATTTCATAAAAGATTGCAGCAACATAAAGTAAACCTTTAGACCTCATTCCCGTGTGTTCCAAGCCCTCCCAGCTCCCTGCCAAGGCCTGCCAATTCTCAGCTATAACCAGAATGCCAACCGACAGTTTCTGCCGGGTTTTTGCCTTAAATATTGTAAAACTAAAAGACAATATGGAGGAGGTTTCACTGAGTCGTCCATGACCGTGGGCACGGCTATCCGAATAGATTTTAACTCTGCAGAGTGTGCACAACCGTACCCACATGACACGTTAAACCTGAGCTACCACACAGGAGGGCGGAGGCTCATTCCAACATGACAAAGCTTTTCCACTACCGGCCCTTGCAATATCCACTTCATGATACATCCAGAAGCAGAGGAGTGCCCTCCAAGGCCCGAGGCTCAAACGATGTGCAGGTAAACCTTTGAACACATTGTCAAGGCAACGAGAGGTATGGACAATAACCATACCCACACTAACCCAATGTCAACAACAATGACCTTGTATGATCGAGATGTCGACTAGAGGGTGGGGGAGGGGGGTGAATAGACGATTAAAATTAAATTATACCTAATCAAAACTAACCTAAATTGCTAGGCTTGGTGATGGATAAACTTAACTAAGCAACTAAGTTATGTTTTACAATCGTAGGGTGATATGGGTTCAAATATGTCTCTATGAAATTAAATTGCCCAAATGTAAATGCAATAAGTAAATAAGATAAGAGACACGAAATTTTTCACCCGAGGTTCGGAAACTCGTCGGTTTCCTAATCCCCGTTGAGGCGAGCCCAACTTCACCGCTCAAAACCACGAAGCCACCGAAGCCCCCTTCGTCAAGGGGTGGCCAAGGTGGGAGCCGGCCCATGAAGTGGACTACCCAAGCCTCGATCACTAGGGGTAGTTCTTCCTTCGCTCCGAAGGTGGTGAACTCCAAACCACTCACAAACCAGTACCGGGCCTTCTCCACAATCTCCTTGGAGAGGTCACTGGGCAACACCTCCACAGGCCGTCTAGGAGGCGGAAATCTCTAAGAGCAACAAGCGATGACCTGGCTCGAAGATGATCAAGTGCCACATTAGCTCAACAAAGAAGCAATGCACTTGACTCTTGGCTCTTGATCAAACACACCAAATGGATGAACATAAGCACTAGAGAGTGTGAGAGTAGTTCCAAGGGGCGTATGCAAATGAAGCAAGTGTCAAGAGAGCCCCCTTGCTGCTGGTTGGGGAGTATTTATATCCCAACCCTCAAAAAGTAGCCATTGGGGTCGAAATCCCTAACTCTGTTGCCTGTCGCTTAGACTGGTCTACATTGTTGTCGACGGGGGATACCCGTAGACCGGATATAAAGGGTATTGGGGTACGCTGGTACGAGGATCTACGTAATACGACATCAAGCAAATAGAAGACAATGATTATACTGGTTCAGGCCCCTTAATAGGTAATAGCCCTAATCCAGTTGGTATGGGATTATATGATGGAAGTCACAGATTACAAAGGGAATAACGGAACTCGATGATACCGACGAGATCGTAGTCGAGTTGGTTCGACTAGATCACCCGACGAGTTGGCTCCTGTAGGCTCCGACTTCGTAGGCTGTGGTGGATGTGTTGGCGGTAAGATTCGATGCCTTAGGTCCTCCGGGGGGTCCCTTTTATATCGCGAGTTAGCCGATCTACAAGTAGGACTCGGAAGTACCGGACCCCTCACGATATAGTAACGACCTAGTCTTGTTCGAGTAGGACTCCTCCCATCTGTGGATTCTGTTTCTAGGTTAGCCGATCTACAAGTAGGACTCGGAAGTACCGGACCCCTCACGATATAGTAACGACCTAGTCTTGTCCGAGTAGGACTCCTCCCATCTGTGGATTCTGTTTCTATCACGTGATAGATTTCCTTAACGTATATAGGAAACATCCGTATACGCGCAGGTATACCGTATCGGTATACAACGTACATCCAAGGATAGAGGCTATACCTTATCCATAACCCTGACAATTGTAATGACAAGTTTTATAGCCATTACAGTGAATTAAATGCACTGACACTAGGCTGCCAGTCTAATCGCCATAAGCCGGCTGGTCAGACTGCCAGGGGCTCGGTCAGACCGGCCGCGGCTCTAGTGGCTCTGTATTGTTTGCCAAGAGGCCAACCATCTGGCTCAAAGGCGCCCTGTCAGACCGAGCTCGGCCCGGTCAGACCAGCCGACACCCACTGGTCAGACCGGCCCAACACCCACCGGTCAGATCGGCAATGGGGCCTCGGTTAGACCGGCCCTGGTCAGATAGAGAATCCAAGAGAAAAACAATCGAACCAAGTTTCCATGCATATGACCTAATGTGGCATTTTGATCATCTCTTTGTTTAGGTCATTACCCCTCTTGATAGTACGGCAAAGCTATAAATAATCTAGCAAATTTGATTGCCCAAACTCCTTGATCAATTTAAAATAAAACCGCTAGTTTTACTGTTTTCATTCCTTTTGCTTTGTGCCATCGATTTTAATCCTCGGCAATCATCCATGGCATACACATCATGTGGTCTATCTCAAAATGTATAACTCAAGAGAATAGTTAGTCCACAATTAGTGCTTGTCATTAATTACCAAAATCAACGACGGAGGCCTAGATGCTTGAGACCTAAAACTACAACCGACGGGTCTATTGCAAGGAACAAATAATATACTTAGCTAGGGACGAATTCAAATGTCCAAATATACTTAGCTAGGGTCTACAACCGACGGGTCTATTGCAACGAATTCAAATGTCCAAGTTAACAGTCCAATTGGACAGAGCCAAATTAAATGTCCAACTTATACAGTGCAGATTCCAAATTACAAACTCTAGCAAATTACAAGATATGTTTCCATTCAAGTGGGACTTCCCTTCCCTGCCAGCGCAACTCATCCCCCACAGCAAGTCTGTTTCCCCTCCATATTACAAGATATGTTTCCATTCAAGTGGGACTTCCCTTCCCTGCCAGCCCAACTCATCCCCCACAGCAAGTCTGTTTCCCCTCCATATTCTCAAAACTACAGCCGACCTAGCAGCCCTCTCTCGGCCTGAAGTCCACATTCCCTCCCTCTTCTTTGCCACAGGCCACAGCCAGCATGCATGCATAGAGTGTGTTCGATGAATTGCCTACAAGCCACAACACGGGAAACTGTTTTAAACACTTAGGTAAATGTCCACCCGTTTTTTGCATGTCATCTAAATAGTTATGAAAAATTTTTAAAAAAATTGACATGATAGGTTAATATGTAATATATCACTTCACAAACACGCAAGTTCAAATTCGACTTCTATAAGTTGTAACAAAAACAACAAATTTTATAACTTATACAAGTCGAATTTGAACTTGCATGTTTGTGAAGTGATATATTACATATTAACCTATCTTGTAATTTTTTTTCGATTTTTTCATAATCATTTAGGTGGGATATAAGAAACAGGTAAATGTCCACATGAGAGATTAAAATCCATCCTCGCCACAACACTTATTTGAACCAAGATTCGCCAGCCTTCAACTCAGTAGGGTCCCCTCCCCAGCAACCACCCATGCACCCATGCTCCCAGCCCACCAAAAACATCCCCAAACCACAAGCAACAATGAGGGATAGTCCACACCGAGAAACAACGCCAAGTCCAGGGAGCCATGCATACCTGCCTCCTACATTCCGGCCACCACAATTTAAGGTTGCAAGCGGGCTTGTCCGCAAACCCGCCTATAGGCAAAATGAGTGGGTAATCTGCGGGTTTGACTCGCGGATTACCTATTAATTTGACTTATAAATGAGTTTATAGATTCACCCACTTGTATCTCTAGATGCGATAAACTGGACCACGACACAAAAATTCATTAGTTATCATCTATTTGACCTATAAGTAAATTCGCGGATCGGCACAAAAAATCCATTCCTTCCTTCCCCTCCTCTCCCTACTCCCCATTTTTTCCTTCCCCTCCACCTCCATGCTCTGCACTCCTCTATCCAGCGCATTCGCCGCTTGCTCCGCCGCGGCTGGCCACGAGCCGAGCCTCGGTTGGGCAAGAGGCAGGTTGGAGTTGGCCGCCGCGCCGTTCCGCGAACTCCCTTGCACGATCAAACGAACGAACGTGAGAACGATCGAACCTTTGAACATCTGAACACATGAACGATTGAACGTAACAGAAACTAGCATTCGAACTCGAACAGTGGACGTAACCAAACTAAAATATATTGAAAACGAACCTCTGAGGACCTCGGTCGAGCACTTGGCACGCGAGGACGAACCGAGCCGAGCATCGACGCCCGTGGCAGCGTCGAGCCCGGCCGCGCCGTCGCCGCCTTGCGCGCGTCACCCACGCCGTACGTGCGCGCGGCATCGCTGGCCGACGCCCTGACCTCCTCCTTCCCAGACCCGCCACTCCCTTCCTCCTCTCCTCCCCTCGACATCGCCTCCCTCCCGTGCGCGCGCGGCCTAGCCACCGCGCCGCACCGCCCCCCTCCGCCTGAGCCGCGCCACCGTCCCCGCGGCGACCTCCCTCCACCTCTCCTTCGCGCCGCCTCCCTCCTCTGCCCGACACAGCGCCGCTACGCCACCGTCGCGGACCGGCCGCCTCGCGCGCGACCGCCCGCGACGACCTCTCCCCTCCATCCCCGCCGCCACCGAGCTCCTCCCCTTCCAGACCGCCAGCCTCCTCTCCATTCCCCCACCGCCGGCCTCCCCTCCATCCCCACCGCCGCGCTCGGTCGCCGCCAGCGCCTTTCGCCCTCCCTCTCTTGCGCGTGAGGAGGAGAAAGCGAGAGAGAGCAGAAGGAGGCGAGACCGAGAGAGAAGAAAAGAGAAAGAGAAAGAAAATAAGTGGGGCCCACTAGTGGGACCCACACTCTAGAGACTTCCTCCCAGAACTCTCTCCCCCTCCAAAAGTCTATTTCGAGTTTTCGACTCACTCTACTTCCCTGTCCAAGCCCAAGAGATCAGGGCTGGTTTGGTTTGAGATCTAAATTAGCCTTAACAATATTTGGTAATTTCAATAGTGTTTAATATCTATTTGGTTTGAAGCCAAATTTTAGCATGACTAAGAAAATAGGCCATTTCAATAGTGAACTTAGGTTATTTTGGTTTCAATCTAAACATAACTTTACCTTACCAAAATTAGTCATGCCAAAACTTACCAAAATTTGGCATTGACAAAATTTGGTAAGGTCTATTTAGGCCACAAACCAAACCAACCCTCGATTCCTTACAAAAGTCTATGCTACGTTCCTATATTTCCTTGGCTAAACTCGAGAGATTAATTCCTCGTTAATTCCTGTTTAGAAGTCTGTATAACGTCCTTCATCTAACCTTCGGGCAGAACCTATATTTCTCGAAGATATAGGATTTTAAAAGCAAGGCAAGTCACTACTCTCCCCTCCTTGAACATATTGAACCTATATTTATAAATGTGTTAATTGCAAATAAAACTGCATGCTATTTGTAAAACTGCGTACCTACACTTGAATGACCCCTCCTTGATATTGTTATCCTTATGCTTATACATTCATCCATTGTTGCCCGAGTCTATTTATTTATATGTAGTCAATTATTGACATTGCTTAGCATTGCCATTATAGACGATTGTACACCCATACTTGTGTTATATGATTATGGATGTGAGATCACTCCATGTGGTCTATGAAATGAATTGTGAAAACTAGCTTCACGCAAATAACCAAGCCATCCTTAAAGCCTTGTGTGAACTACATGCATTCTATAGTGGTGGCTTGCTGAGTACGTTTGTACTCACCCTTGCTTAATTTAAATGTTTTAGAAAGGAGTCGGAGTCGACCACATGTGTGCTATTCTGTTGAGAAGATGTCGAAGACGATGGAATAGGGACCTAGGTTCATCAGTCGATGCCTGTGGAATTAGATGGATCGCCGCTGCTTCGCTCCTGCTATCTTGTAAATTTCTTTTGGTAGTCTATAATGTATATGACCATGCTTGGTCTATTTGGGTTCCATTTGGGCTACCCTTGTAGAATTAATGTAGTATAATACATGTATAACAATGTCAGCTTGTGATATTCGACTATGCCATGTGTGTACTACCTACTGATACAAGGAGTGATATTGTAAGACACATGGGGTTTCCAGTGTTAAAAACCGGGGGGCCACACCTTCCTACCCCCTCGGACATGTCTAAAGTTAAAAACGATACCTTTGATCCCTCGTAAGTGTCGGTTTACAAACAAACCTGCACCAATATTACTAGTGCCGGTCTTTTTAATAAACCGGCACTTATAATAGGGTTATATGTGCTGGTTTTTTTTTTGTAAAAAACAACACATATGAGGAGCCAAGCCGAGCCATTGAGGGTGCGTTTGGATCCAAGGCTAGATCAAGCCTAGCCTAGCTAGGCAAGACCAGGCATTTGGAATCGTAAAAAAATCCTAACTTTTGAGGGCGAACTAGCTTGCAGGGGCGAGAAAAAACTGGCTCACGAGGGAGAGCCAAATCGGCTCGCCTCCGACGGCAAACTTCTCGCGTGCGACTTTCTTCAACAACCAGGCTCCATTCTTGCCGAACTATAGGGCTAGCAGATCGTGTATCTATTTCGCTGCCATCTTCTTGTTAAATCACTCCATCTTTCCAGTTATGGATGAATGCATACGATACGAGCTGCTAGCTAGCCTGCTACCATTCCAAGCCACAGATAGCAAATGAACCAAACGGACGGGTACGGCAAACCCAGCAAGCAGGCAATGAGTTGGTTTGCCTTTGCCTAGCAAGGCTAGCTAGGCAAGGGAACCAACGCTCCCTGAGTCTCATCCTTTTTCTTATCTCTAGCTCTCTTAGCTCCATCTCTCCCTTATCCTCTCCAACTCCCTCTCATCGCTTTCTCACACCTCTCTCTTGCCCACCACCCGCGCTGTCCCAACCCCACCACTAACCTCCTCCACCTCCTCCCCTCCTGCCATGCCCAATGACAGCCTCGCGCCGTCCGCCTCTTCCTCCTTCGCTGATGCGGCCTTGCACTCCCCGCCTACGGGCAGGACTGGTCCGACGCTGTGTTGTCGCTCGAGCGGTGCTAGGCCGTGTCGGGCTCAGCGCCGACGCATGTCTAGCCGACTGCCCCTCCTCCTCTCCGCCCCTCCCCAATAGGTGCTCGGGGGTGCCCGGATCTGCCATCGTGCGCTCATGGGCGACCGGATCCACCACCATGACCATAGGGGCTGACCGCTCGACGACGACAACAGCGGCGACGACGGTGGCCTCCACTATGTATTCTCCTCTATGTGTGATTTTGTTGATGTTGATCTTCTTTCTGTGTGGACTCACTTTGGGGACGGCATCAGATGTTGATTCTATGATGAGGATGATGATGATGATCTTAGGGGTGATCAAGAGCTGCTCGATGATCGATGCATCGAGCCAACTTTTTCTCTCTTTTTTTATTCATGGACCCTCAAAGGTTCTGGTTCCAAAATCGGTACCTTTGTTCCTCTCGTCATGTTGGATGAAGTGCTAGTTGGTTTAACCAAGCCAGCGATTGCACTGTATAGGTGTGTCCAATTTTAATATATATTAAAAAGTTAGTATAATATTATTTTAATTTAAAAGGGTAAACATAGTTTTGGATAGCTTACCTTTTATATAATACATACAATATGGGATAAATCTGTTGAATTACCATAAAAATATGCTATATATATTATTTTAAAAAATAAAATATTAAATTTTTTCTGTCATTATAAAAAGGAATTCCTTATAAAAATAAACTTTTCCATAAATAATACCTCATAAAATAAAATCATGAATCTAATAGTCTTATGTAACAAACTTATGATGTAGTCTATAAATTTATATGTTTCTTTTACGCAAATTGGTTCTTTTCATACAAAACAATTAAATAACAAAATGTGATCAAAACTAAAATTCAGGGACATAAAAGAAGTGGAGAAAACTCGGAGGAATAAAAAAGATTGGGTAAAATTTAAGAGGCTGGGAAAGAATTTTTCTTGAAAGTGAGTTATGCAAGCTGGCATTGTCCATTTCTCTCACATTCAAGTTGCACTCATAGTACCAACTGCACCTGATCCAAATCCCTATGACCCGGCCACTGAAAGAGAGCTGGGCCCAATGTCATCAAGCTCCTTTAACAAGTGGCACTGCCAGCCAGCGACCGTCTATGACCCTCAGCGTCATCGTTCTCCAAGTCCACACACTATCAGTTAGTGTAGGAGCATCACCGCTGTTCTTGAACCGGTCCACTGGGGCAGCACATTTTTTTTCTTTTTTTTAACTGTCATTCTTTTTACTTAGCATTTCATATTTGACCTATTATTCCTATTTCTATTACACTAATTGGATCCCTTATTTAGGACATGGATAATGGTGAGATGTTAGTGTCTTAGAGAAGATAGCATGTACTCCCTCCGTCATCTTTACCTTCTTTTATCCTAAAATTAGAAAGGTGGCCCGTGCAAATACGCATGCATACATCTTAAGTTGAATTAGAAACTATTTGAGAAAAATATCAATTGATTTATTCGTGCTGTGTTAAAAAATATGATTCCCAAAAACATTCTTCACCGGTATTGCTTAAATTTTCTTCCAAATTATTTGTTGTACCTATATTATATAAATTTAATTTATCACTATAAGCTTAATCATATTTAAAAGAAGAATGAATGCTTAGTTTGTTTTCGAAACATGTTTCACAATTTAAGTATAAACTAAAATCAAGGTTTTTTTATAATTGATTTATTAGGGGCTTTATTTTTTAACAAATCTTAAAACCATTATTATTTAATAGACATGTTTTATTTGTACAATCAAAGCTATCGCCCTTTATTTGGTTCGTGCATGCTTACAACATACTTAAGCACTCAAAAACTATGCAATGTTTATGGTAATAGGTATTCTAGTTTGAGTGAAAGCTAAGAACCTATTTTTCTCTAAGAATATTCTAAGTTTTTCTATACTTAGTTCACTTTTCTCCCTTTTGTATTTTTTATTTTGTTTCATACAATCTTATTTTTAAGTTCATATTTTGTGAGATGACAAAATAGTGACAGAGCGTTACACCTTATTTGTCAACCATATTCTAAAAAAATGAATATATTTTCTAATAAATAACTAATTCTAAAATATGTTAGACGGATTAGGATGGCTCAAGACTATGTTAAATACACATGCTTGTAGATCCAATTTATATTGCACAGTGTAGGAGACAACCCATATAGGATTATTTTTTTTCAAGTATGCGAAGCTCTACATAGCCTAGCAAGAACATGAATATAACTACGAAGGCATTATTATTTTGTCAATATGATTTTTTTATGATTGTTTCCATGATTATATGAATTTATAATTAAATATTAGAAATTATGTACTTGAAACCAACCTCTCTACAAATATTTTGTTTAGCTAGACTGCACTGGCCATAAATTAAGTACAATGAGATTATATAATCGTACATATGATGCTTATAGTGTCTATCCACAGTCCTCCTCTCTCCTCCACTCCTCCTCTTCCCCTCTCCCTCCTTCTCCTCCCCTTCCTCTCTCCCTCTACGTCGCGGGCGGTGGTAGGCGGCAGTGACCGGCAGGGCCGTCACGCGAGGAGGGCAGCGGCCGGCCCGGAGGGCAGCCGTGGTGGTCGCCGTGGGGATGTTTTTTTTTTCTTTTTTTCCCTCTTAATTTGTGAATAATTATTTGTTGAGGATAATTTGTTCATTCGATCTGTGATTTGAGAATGATTATGTTGTTGTGGATGATTTGAGATGATTATGTTGTTGTGGATGATTTGGGATGTCGGGAGATGATATTTCGTTGTTGGGATATCGGGTGCGAGATATGCAAAATAGAAAAAAAAATGAAAAAAAAAACTTGGTCCCGGTAATCAGGACTAAATATAGATCTTTAGTCCCGGATTCATAGTCCTGGTTTGCAACTCGGAACTAAAGGGGTTGTAAACCGGAAGTGAAGATGGGTTCTCCACCAGTGTGTAAAGACCAGAGGTAATATAAATATCTTATGATGGAAATAAAAAAAGAAGGTGAATGAGGAGAAAAAGGAGGAGTTGGGTACCTACGGTACGTGTGTATACGTATGTGGTTCACCTACATGTGAGGGAGAGGAGAGGGATTAAATTCTGTTTTTAATCTAATGGTCTAAATTAATGGATCCACCAATTTAAATGAAAATCGATGGCCAGATATTTCTAATATATTAGAACGCCATGTGAAAATTTAGGAGCGTTTATATATTAGAACGCCACGTGGCAATTTAGGAGCGTTTATAGGAATGCCATATGGCGTTACGAGAGCATTTGTAGTATGTTTAATGGACTTTTAGTAGATAATAGATAAGTTTATTTTTAAATAATCATTATATCGGCGTTTGTAAAAGTAAGAGATAATTGCATTGGAAAAGAGAAAGTAGGAAACAATTGTATATTCTAGTCCTTTGTTGTTACTCCCTCCGTCTCAAAATATAAGCATTTTTAGCTATGAATCTGGGCAACTGTGTGTCCAGATTCATAGCCAAAATTTGTTATATTTTGGAACGGAGGTAGTATATTGGTATATGTGGAATGGATGAAAAATAAACTTTTTTTGGTATGGAGGAATTAGATTTTTTTTTTCTGAAGTGGAGGAAAGAGAAAGAGGAGACAAGATGGACAGGTAGCTTAACACCATTGATATCATTTACATTGTCTATATTCTATAGTTCGTCTCTAGAATTAAATCATTAATTAATCTATTTGGAATAAACAAAACAAACGATATGTTGGATGTATTATCTATGTCCTCTAAACATGACGTGAAAAGATTACATAAACAGCGGTTGTTTAAAGTACTCTATTGGGTTTCTAAAATCTGCTAACAAGTTCATCATACCATGATAATAGTTATCAAGGCAAATTTACACAACATTTTTTTATTTAGTTTATTTTTAAATTAAGCTTTTGATTATTGATGTTAAAGTTTTAAAATTCTGAGTAAATATTTATGTTATCAAATATTTGATAGGAGGGAATACTTTTATAGAGGATATACCACGTATTTGTTGTTCGATCGTTCACTACAGGAGAAAAATCACTATTTTCGTCCAAAAAACACTACCCCATAAATTTTTTTTCTAGACCAACCACTACTCTATATTTGGCATTAGCTGTGGATCATGCATACAATATCATTAGATTTATATTTTGAAACTACTTTTACATAATGCTAATTTTATAGTTGCTGATAATATATTATAAAATAAATTAATGATCAAAGTATAATGTTAGAGATAGACTATGCAAAAAAAACTTAAACCACTCGTACTTGGGGATGGAGCTCTACCATAAGTTAATGGATCTGATGGAAATCTGACAAAAAAGAACACAAATTAAGCAAACTTTTGTGCATCGTCAATTATTTAGATATATGAAATAACTTTTATAGGTTTAGATAAAAAGTTGTTTGAAAAATGGAGTGGATAGTTATCTGGAGAGATTCATTTCTATCTTTGATATAAGAGTGATCTAATAACTGTAGTGCAAACTGAAAGATTAATGTTAAATGAATGTGGAAAAAAGGGTGATAATGGCAAAATGCGATACTCTACAACAGACGGGTTGACTGGTTCCATGATCTCTAAGAAACAAAATTATGAAAAGGACTAAATCACTTGACTAATACAACACACACACGCCGTCGATAGTGCTATTCTTCTGGTCGATAAAAGCTGTACAAGCTTGCAAATGGGTATTCCATAGCAATCCTATTCCCAGTGCAAACTAGCTACACTCGTCCTTGAGCCATGCCCCTTTTTCATCAGATCCTTAAAACATTCTTCCATGCACTTATCATTGGTATGTTCCTGCACTCAACTCTAAAACACTTCAAGCATGATTATCTAGTTATTTCTTCTTCTTGTTCTTGATATCTTCTGAGTTTAGTTGCTGTGTTTCTTCAACAGCTGAGGTAATTCTTGGACAGAGTGATAGGGAAGTTCTTCTTGAGCTCAAGAACTTTTTACAGTTTCAGAACCCGATAAACCATGGTGGGTATAACAGTTGGCCAGAGTCAGGGACCTCACCATGCCATTGGCAAGGTGTTGGTTGTGATGCCTCTGGCAGGGTTAATTTTCTCGATCTTTCAAACTCAAATATATCTGGTCCAGCCTTCCAAAACCTGTCACGCCTCAGTGGGCTCACACACTTGGACCTCTCAGCAAACAGCATCACTGGGGAGCTGCATGATGATCTCAAGAATTGCCTGCATCTCCAGTACCTAAACTTATCTTACAATCTCATCAGTGGTATTCTCGACGTCTCCAGCCTCGCCAACCTGCAGACACTAGATGTGTCCCAAAATCGGTTCGAAGGCGGCATTAGCGCAAACTTCCCAGCAATCTGCCGCAACCTAAGTGCTATCAACTTGTCCAGCAATAACCTGACAGGAAGTATAAGTGGATTGTTCAACAACTGCTTGAAGCTCCAGGATGTTGATCTCAGCTGGAACAGCTTCACTGGCAACGTCTGGAATGGAATTGCAAGGCTTAGACAGTTCAAGGCTGGAAAGAACAACTTCGCTGGGAGCATCTCTTCAAGAACTTTTTCCACGGGGTGCAAGCTCCAGTTACTAGATCTCTCCAGTAATCATTTCTATGGCAATTTCCCGAGTTCAATCGCAAATTGCGCCGGTTTGACATACCTGTCGATATGGGACAATCACTTCAATGGATCTATACCACCAGGAATTGGCTCAATCCATGGGCTTGAGGAACTCGTTCTCACGAGCAACCACTTCGATCGTGAGATACCACTTGAGCTGATGAACTGCACCAGCTTGAAATATTTGGACATCAGTGACAACAACTTTGGAGGGGAGGTGCAATAAGTTCTTGGAAAATTGACAAGCCTGACAAATCTTGTGCTACAAGAGAATAATTACAGTGGAGGCATTGTCTCCTCTGGTATACTAGGGTTGCCAAAGTTGGCCCTCCTTGACCTCAGCTTTAACAATTTCAATGGCAAGTTGCCTACTGAGATCGCTAGTATGGGTAGCATCAAGGCCCTGATGCTCGCGGAGAATAACTTCTCTGGTACAATCCCTCCATCATATGGTCAGCTTGTGAATCTCCAAGCATTGGACTTGTCATACAATAGCCTCTCCGGTGAGATTCCACCAAGCATCGGTAATTTGACATCGCTTCTCTTGTTGATGCTTGCTGGGAATCAACTTTCAGGAGAAATCCCTAGGGAGATTGGAAACTGCACTAGCCTTCTTTGGCTCAACCTTGTCGGAAACCGGCTATCTGGACAGATCCCACCAGAGATGGCAGGAATGGGGAGGAACCCCAGCTCAACCTTTGCCAAGAATCAGAAGAACCCTTCACTGATGAAATCTGTCACCAGCAAATGCCTTGCTGTATACCGTTGGGTCCCATCAAGTTACCCAGAGTTTGACTATGTCCAATCGATGATGTTCTCACACAAGAACTGCCGCACCATATGGAACCGACTGTTGATGGGGTATGACATACTTCCAGCATCTTCTCCATTACGAACAGCATTAGGGTATGTTCAGTTGTCAGGTAATCTGCTGTCTGGGCAGATACCCTCTGCAATCGGTGCCATGAAGAACATCAGCTTGCTCCTTCTCGATGGCAACCGCCTCTCTGGGCACCTACCATCAGAGATTGGCTCTCTTCAACTGGTTTCTTTGAATGCATCGAACAATTCTATTTCGGGTGAGATTCCGTTCGAGATAGGCAATTTGGGTTCCATTGAGAGCCTCGATTTGTCATGCAATAATTTCTCTGGCTCACTACCGTCGAGCCTTGAAAAGCTCTCTAAACTGAGTCAATTCAACGTGTCATACAATCCTCTTCTCACGGGCGAGGTTCCAAGCAGTTGTCAGCTCTCCACTTTCAGTGAGCTATCTTTTCTTGGTGATCCACTACTGTCATGGCGTTCAGCTGCAGGTCATCCTCGTCCTAAAAATGGCACTGGGTTCTTCTTTAATGGCACTGAGTATCCTACAAAAGAAGATAGCAGTGTGTCAGTAATTGCATTTCTTGTCTTCTTCTCTGTTACCTTTGTAATTAGAGAACTTCAGATCATTATCTTTTTGTACAACATTATTATGTATAAACTCACCGACCATAGGACGCCTTTGCAGTAGAAATTATAGCTACATGTTACACCTTATAAAAATAAATGCGTATTACCATGGAATTACATCTGCGTCTCTTTCTCTATTATTGCAAATCATCTATGGCTTTCTAGTTCACTTCAATTATGACCTTGAAACAAACTTCTAGTACATTGCAGTTGGCAGATGTACAAAAATCAAACAGAAGCAATAAATGATGACATGAGAGAAGGATCGTAAGGACAAAAAAGAAGTATAACACCCAATTAGCACTACCATCAGATTACTGCAACTGGGAGCATATATATATATAATCTCTGCCTTGCCATTACAGAAATTCTCACACAGTTCATGAAAAATGCAAACATGTAAGAGCATATGGGATAATAGAGACTGCGCGTAGCGCAGATGGCATGGTGCAGCCGTTGTGCTCTCCGCGACCCGCGTTCGACTCCGGCCGGACGCGCTCACCCTCTTTCTTAATAAATTTGACATTGGGTCCTTCCCCAGTGTCCAGCGTTTTATGGGATAATAGGAGTAAGAGCAGTCACAGGTGGGTGATGGCCCTGGTCGCTGTTTGCACGGCAGAAATCATCCAGAAGGATCATAAAAAGAAAAGGTTGAAGTCAAAACAAATAGAAGGTAGATTTAAAAATACAGCAATCTGAACATTGAGTATTAACCTTTTCTAGCTGAACTTTATAGTGACGTACTAGTGAATTATTAAAAAATAATGCAGCTCACTATACAATTCACAAGAAAAGAAAATGTCACAGCATTCACCAATCACATATACCTAGCCATATTAGCATTTCATCGAACATATCGAGAATCTGAAAAAATTCAAGAACTAGAGCACAAGATACAGAGAAGAGAGGAGAGCAGCATTGCTTGCCTGTTACTAACAAAATACTTCACTGCTGCTCAGTGACATGTATCAACTAAATCCCCAGCATTTCAACTAGTAGGAAATTGAATAGAGAACAACTATCAATCGGCATTCGAAGCAACCTTTCCAAACAACAAGTCAGAAATGGGGCGGTAATTCACCTTGTTCTTTTCCCCCAAATCACAGCGAACATACTACTCTGAACAAGAATGTGGAGGGCACTAGTTGCCAGGAACAAAATAAGGAAAGCACATGCATAAACAGAAGCTCACCGGTTGAGGCTATCGGCAAGGTGGCAGCGGATGGAAGAAGTTGTCCAGTGGCGGTCGTAGACTGAAATCACACATAGTAATGAACTTAGCAGGGTATAGACTATAGAGATGCTTCCATGGGAAGAAATTGGACTGGAACTTACCAAGGTGAAAGTTCCCAAATCAAGTGCACCGACGGGTTTGGTCGGCACGAAGAAGAGCAGGCAGCAGCAAGTTCTACCATGGAGGACGAGGAAAACGGATTAAGGTGGGGGGAGAAACACATGGTGAGGCTGCTTAGATATCAAGATACTCACCAGGGATAAAGTTTAGCACTTGCTAGATCATAGTGGCGTTGGAGGACAGGACGACACTGCGGTAGTGCTCGGCGTTAACTAATCGCAAAAACGGAATCAGTGGGTGAAGGGACGAGAGGTTACATGGTAGGAACTAGATTAAGCAACTGGTTGGTAGCTAGCTTCTGAGAATTTGGAAAAGTTGGGTTTCCCAGCTTCTAGCTTCTAACTGGACTAGTTCATTTTCTAGATTTTACTACAGCTTCTCAGAATTTAAACTAAAAGCTAGACTGTTTAGGGGAGCTTCTGATTCTGGGAGAAGCTACAGTAGCTGAAAGCTCCCCAAACAGACCCATAGCTTTGGTCATTGGAGGTCAGGGAGGCTTGAGGAGAGGAGGAGACGCGGCTTAAGGTGAGGGAGGGCGAGAGACAGATTGGTCTACTGCCTAGCGTGTGTATAGGGCGATTGGATGGCGCGACAGAGCGCTATGATGGCACGACAGGGCATTGGGGAGGAGCTGCGATGTGGCATAGGGTCGCCAGGGTGGTCAGCTGGGACGCGGCTGGGCTAAGAAGTGCGGTCGCACGCAAGGGCTAGCTATAGATGGTCGAATGGGCAACCCGGCCTTGCATGGCCCGAGATCGGTCGGGCCGACACAGCTCGCTCAATGGCCTGGCCGGGCCGTACCAGCCCACGTGCTCCACCTACGGCCCAGGCACGACAACCTATCGTGCTTTCTTTGATACAAGTCTATTTCGCCTCTCTCCTCTTTGATACATAGCTAAATAAGTCTATTTTCTGTCCCTCCTCTTTGGGCCGTGTCTTATATATGGCTAAAGTAAGTCTATTTTTCCTCACTCTTCTTGGGGTCTTGCCATACATATGGCTGAAAATAAGTCTTATTCGTCTCCTTGAACATAGTGCCGTGCCGTGCTGGCCCACCGTGACAACTGCCAAGGTAGTGGCCCAGGCACAACCCAACTGTCGGGCTAGGCCAGCACGGGCCCGACACCAGTCAGGTTGTGCCAAAGCACAGTGCCATGGGCCGGGCCACGGGCCATATGGCCATCTACAGGGCTATCCTGCCTCACACGGCATGAAACGACTCGCATTTGGCTAGGCTGTGGGGACCGAATTGGAGGTTGGGACCAACATAAAGAATATGTCACACAGAGTTGCCTACCTTGCCAAGTAAATATATTGGATCAACATGTCATGAAATAAGAGAAAACGAGAGGAAGAGAGAAGGGATCCCTGTTGGGTGAACAGTGCTCTAAATTTTCCAATTTCAACATAGGGTTTGACTAGATGGTTAGATGGGCAAACGTGCTTCAATCCGAATGTAACTTGGAGGCAAGGCTGTTAGTAATGTATGGAATTTTTAGGAATTTATCCAAAACTTTTGGAGAAGATTGAAAACTGAGAATCGGTTAGGGCGGTGGGAGCCTTTTAGAGCGATTGTACAAATATTAATCTGCTCGACTGAGATTTTCATGCACGACAAGCTCTACAATGCACATGAAAAAAAAGTTTTTGTGCACCAAAGAACAAAAGTGGGCTGCTACAAATAGCGTCGCCACGCAAGCATCTCTGGTGACCATTGAACCCCACGCCCCTGCGGACGCGTTGCAATTGCGCATTGGTTTGGCCAAGCGCGACCAATTTGACATCCCGGTGATATTTGCGGTAGCCGCCATCGTCCTCCTCCAGACGAACCCGCGCCGCTCATCCTCTTCCTCGTTCCCCTCTCTAGTCGTTGGTGTTGCCTGCTCGCTCCATCACACCGCCGTTCGCCGGAACACACCGCTTACCGCTGGTCACCGCGTGCCGCTCGTCACCGGCTGCCTCTCCCTCAACCCGAGAGCCGTGGAGTGTGGAGGCATGGAGAGAGAGAGAGAGAAATGGTTAGAGAGGGATAGAACGGAAAAAGTTTGGGCCGCTGAAATGTGGGGCTCACGTGGGTTTCATATTGAGTTAGCTGTCACATCAGCCAAAACCGGAGACTATATTGGTTGGGACATAAACTATAGTGGTATTATAAGTTGAAGGACATGTTATATTTGGTACCGTCTGTATCGTTGTTTAAGGACAAATTTCGAAGTGGATGTCAATGGACCTAGAGTGAACTTACTCCGTGCAGGTATATGGTTTTGGGCCTCCTTTGCCTACGCTCCGCTCATCCTTTAAACTTACCGGCTCCTTTAAAATACCGACCTACAAACGAGGCGGCCACAAATTCGGTAGCTGCAAGTGGCTGTTGCCTTCAAAACTCCGATGCCCGCCACCACAGGAAGCCACTCCCGCCGGTGGCGGAGGACGGAAAAAAAATAGGTGTGGCGGTGTGGCCCATGGACTAGCGCGAGAATTAGAACAGAACAAGAAAGGAAAAATAAATATCTCAATGCAACATACTATATGACGCAACACTATCCCATGATCCCATCATGACACAATCTCAAGCATGGCAACAAGCATTAGTTATAAGTTCACAATTTATCATCTATTTGCCAAGAGTGTAAATAGAAGAGGCACTGAAAAATACCTCAAGATTCCAGCTGTCAGCAATACATCACATATAAGAACTAGTAGTGAGGATAGATAGACATGTAAAACCTGCAAAACAAATAGCAAAGATTGATTAGTATACTTGCATAGTACTTTCCCAGTTTCATGTTATAAGATTTTCTAGGATAGATAGATACATGTGTGCCTAGATTTATTAACATCTATATGAACGTGGGCAATGCTAGAAAGTCTTGTAACGTGAAACGGAGGTAGTATATACTTGAGATTGATAAGATAAAGAGCAATGAGTGGAATAAAATGTGAAAGCATGTTAAATATGTGATCCGAATTTTGGGCCCACAATATATTCGGATTAGTTTCCTAGTAGGAGTCCTATTAGGTGTCTTTCTTTTATCCCCTATATATACTCTTGTAAGCCGTACGGGAAGGGGTGACGTTCCCATTGTGATTCCCCTACGTTTGTAATCATCTCCTCTATAGTGATCATTGCCGGTCGGCGCCCGTGGTTTTTTCCCGCAAGGGTTTTCCACGTAAAAATTCGTGTCTCCGTTGTGCATCTATTTACATAACAAGTGGTATCAGAGCTTTGAAGATCGATCTACTGCAGTCCCAGCCACCGGCGATTTTTTCCGATCGAAGAAATCGATCAAATCGGCGGTACGCGTCGTCGTGTTCGTCGTTCCGTCGAAATTCTGTTTGGCGAAATCCAATCCAAAGCGGAGTCACCGTCAACTCTGAGTCGACGTCGTCCTTCCTGCCGCGCGCGTGTTAGAGGAGCAGCGCAGGCGCAGCAGAAGCCATCGGCAGCAAGCAGCCGAGCGGCACAGGAAAATCCATCCATCACAAAGCGCACGCATACCGAGGGAAATTAGGGCAGCAGCCGCCTGTTGGCCCTGTTCACGTGAAGTCCAAACTCACGGTGAATTTCTACGCGCACACAGCCAATCTACCAGGAGATTTACAGTACTTCGCTTGGTGCACACAGGAGGTGTACCATAGTTCGTGTTTTTTGCTAGTTTACCCTAATTTCTTACTAGCAAATTCAGGATTAATTCCCATGGCGAGTTTGAAGTATGATCTACCGCTCCTGGACCGAGACACAAGATTCTCATTTTGGCAAGTGAAGATGCGAGCCGTTCTTGCACAACAAGACCTCGATGATGCGCTTTCTGGATTTGATAAGAGGACACAGGATTGGTCTGTTAATGAGAAGAAAAGGGATCGTAAGGCTATGTCATATATTCATCTTCATCTATCTAACAATATTTTGCAGGAGGTGCTTAAGGAGGAGACAGCCGCTGGGCTGTGGTTGAAGCTGGAACAGATATGCATGACTAAGGATCTGACCAGTAAGATGCACCTGAAGCAAAAATTATTTTTGCACAAGTTGCAAGATGATGGGTCTGTAATGGACCATCTCTCCGCTTTCAAGGAAATTGTTGCTGACATTGAGTCTATAGAGGTAAAGTATGATGAAGAGGATTTAGGCCTTATTTTATTGTGTTCATTGCTTAGCTCATATGCAAACTTCAGGGATACTATTCTTTATAGTCGTGATACTCTAACTTTGAAAGAAGTTTATGATGCTTTGCATACCAAAGAAAAGATGAAGAAGATGGTACCCTCTGAAGGTTCAAATTCACAAGCAGAAGGCTTGGTTGTTCGGGGCAGGCAACAGGAGAAGAACACAAAGAACCAAACAAGAGATAAAAGTTCAAGTAGCTACCGTGGGAGATCAAAGTCCAGAGGCAGGTATAAGTCATGCAAATACTGCAAGAGAGATGGATATGATATCTCTGAGTGTTGGAAGCTACAGGATAAAGACAAGAGAACCGGAAAAAATATACCAAAAGGTAGAAAGAAGAGGAAGGTAAAGCCGCAGTTGTTACTGATGAGAAGTCTGATGCAGAATTGCTTGTTGCTTATGCTGGTTGTGCACAAACTAGTGACCAATGGATTCTTGATACTGCATGCACCTATCACATGTGCCCGAATAGGGATTGGTTTGCCACCTATGAAGCTTTGCAAGGTGGTACTATTTTGATGGGTGATGATACACCATGCGAGGTTGCAGGTATTGGAACAGTTCAGATCAAGATGTTTGATGGCTGTATCAGAACATTGTCAGATGTGCGGCATATTCCAAATTTTAAGAGAAGTCTCATCTTTTTATGTACTCTTGATCGTAAAGGGTACAAATATTCCGGTGGAGACGGAATTTTGAAGGTAACTAAAGGCTCTCTTGTTGTGATGAAAGCTGATATTAAATCTGCCAACCTGTACCATCTGCGAGGTACAACTATATTAGGTAATGTTGCTGCAGTTTCTGATTCATTCTCGAATTCCGATGCTACTAATCTTTGGCATATGCGTCTTGGGCATATGAGTGAAATTGGTTTGGCAGAATTGAGCAAGCGAGGATTGCTAGATGGACAAAGTATCAGGAAGCTCAAATTTTGTGAGCATTGCATCTTTGGCAAGCATAAGAGGGTGAAGTTCAACACATCTACACATACTACTGAAGGTATTCTTGATTATGTGCATTCTGATTTATGGGGGCCTGCTCGTAAGACATCTTTTGGAGGTGCTCGTTACATGATGACTATCGTTGATGATTCTTCGCGAAAAGTTTGGCCTTATTTCTTGAAACACAAATATCAAGCTTTTGATGTGTTTAAAGAGTGGAAAACTATGGTTGAAAGACAAACTGAAAGAAAGGTGAAAATCCTTCGTACTGACAATGGGATGGAGTTCTGTTCTAAGATATTTAAATCATATTGCAAGACTGAAGGCATTGTGCGTCACTACACCGTTCCTCACACACCTCAACAAAACGGCGTAGCTGAGCGTATGAACAGGACAATTATATCAAAGGCCCGTTGTATGTTGTCTAATGCAGGTTTGCCTAAACAGTTTTGGGCGGAAGCTGTTTCCACTGCTTGTTATCTTATCAATCGATCACCCAGTTATGTCATTGATAAGAAGACTCCAATTGAGGTATGGTCTGGTTCCCCAGCAAATTATTCAGACTTCAGAGTATTTGGTTGTACTGCTTATGCTCATGTTGATAATGGTAAATTGGAGCCTAGAGCTATTAAGTGCATTTTTCTTGGTTATCCGTATGGTGTGAAAGGCTATAAGTTATGGTGTCCTGAAACCAAAAAGGTTGTGATTAGTAGAAATGTTGTCTTCCATGAATCAGTTATGTTACATGACAAACTTTCTACTAATGTTCCTGTTGAGAGTCAGGAGAAAGTAAGTGTGCAGGTGGAGCACTTGATCAGTTCAGGGCATGCACCAGAAAAAGAAAATGTTGCTATTAACCAAGATGCACCTGTTATTGAAGATTCAGATTCTTCTAATGTTCATCAGTCTCCAAAACGTTCTATTGCAAAAGATAAGCCCAAAAGAAATATTAAACCTCCTCGAAGATATATTGAAGAAGCGAACATAGTTGCTTATGCTTTGAGTGTGGCAGAAGAAATTGAAGGTAATGCCGAACCTTCTACATATTCTGAGGCTATTGTTTCTGATGATTGCAATAGATGGATAACTGCTATGCATGATGAGATGGAGTCACTTGAAAAGAATCATACTTGGGAATTGGTGAAGTTGCCAAAGGAGAAGAAACCTATCCGTTGCAAGTGGATCTTCAAAAGAAAGGAAGGTATGTCTCCAAGTGATGAGGCAAGGTACAAAGCAAGGTTAGTTGCTAAAGGTTATAGCCAGATTCCAGGTATTGATTTCAATGATGTCTTTTCCCCTGTTGTGAAGTATAGTTCAATTCACACTTTACTTAGTATTGTTGCAATGCATGATTATGAACTAGAGCAAATGGATGTTAAGACTGCATTTTTACATGGGGAGTTAGAAGAGGACATTTATATGGAACAACCTGAAGGTTTTGTTGTTCCTGGAAAAGAGAACCTAGCCTGTAGGTTGAAGAAATCTCTTTATGGGTTGAAGCAGTCACCTAGACAGTGGTATAAGAGATTTGACTTTTTCATGCTTTCTCAGAAGTTTAGAAGATCCAATTATGATAGCTGTGTTTATCTTAAAGTTGTTGATGGTTCAGCTATATATTTGCTTCTTTATGTCGATGATATGTTGATTGCTGCAAAAGACAAATCAGAGATAGCAAAGTTGAAAGCACAATTGAGTAGTGAATTTGAGATGAAGGATTTGGGTGCAGCGAAAAAAATTCTCGGTATGGAAATTACTAGACAAAGACATTCTGGCAAGTTATATCTTAGTCAGAAAGGTTATATTGAAAAAGTTCTTCGTCGTTTCAATATGCATGATGCAAAACCAGTGAGTACTCCTTTAGCTGCACATTTCAGATTATCTTCAGATTTATGTCCACAGTCAGATTATGATATTGAGTACATATCTAGAGTTCCTTATTCAGGTGCAGTTGGTTCACTTATGTATGCCATGGTATGTTCTCGTCCTGACTTATCACATGCATTAAGTGTTGTCAGTAGATACATGGCTAATCCTGGCAAAGAGCATTGGAAAGCTGTTCAATGGATTTTC
This sequence comes from Oryza glaberrima, assembly GCF_000147395.1. Classification (NCBI taxonomy): domain Eukaryota; kingdom Viridiplantae; phylum Streptophyta; class Magnoliopsida; order Poales; family Poaceae; genus Oryza; species Oryza glaberrima. The sequence goes on along the minus strand of NC_068328.1, from coordinate 15,588,155 downwards.
AGATACCTACGTGGTACATCTAGTGCTTGTTTGCAGTTTGGGAGATCTAGAGATGGACTTGTTGGTTATGTGGATTCAGATTTTGCTGGAGATTTGGATAGGAGAAGATTGCTCACAGGTTATGTTTTCACTATTGGAGGATGTGCTGTTAGTTGGAAGGCAAGTTTACAAGCAACTGTTGCCTTATCTACTACTGAAGCAGAGTACATGGCTATTTCTGAAGCTTGTAAAGAAGCTATTTGGCTTAGAGGTTTGTACACTGAACTTTGAGGAGTTACGTCTTGCATTAATATATTTTGTGATAGTCAAAGTGCAATATGCCTTACAAAGGATCAGATGTTCCATGAGAGAACAAAGCACATTGATGTGAGATATCACTTTATTTGAGGTGTGATTGCCGAAGGTGATGTCAAGGTATGTAAGATAAGTACTCATGATAACCCAGCTAATATGATGACAAAGCCAATTCCTGCTACTAAATTTGAGCTTTGCTCAAGCTTGGTTGGTGTTACAGTATAGTCCTAGAGACTATTTGGCGCGCGGTGATTTTACCTACATGAGGTATTTTTTGGTGATTGATGTTTTTATGCTACAAGAGGAAATTCGTCTCAAGGTGGAGATTGTTAAATATGTGATCCGAATTTTGGGCCCACAATATATTCGGATTAGTTTCCTAGTAGGAGTCCTATTAGGTGTCTTTCTTTTATCCCCTATATATACTCTTATAAGCCATACGGGAAGGGGTGACGTTCCCATTGTGATTCCCCTACGTTTGTAATCATCTCCTCTATAGTGATCATTGCCGGTCGGCACCCATGGTTTTTTCCCGCAAGGGTTTTCCACGTAAAAATTCGTGTTCCGTTGTACATCTATTTACATAACAAAGCATACCAAACATAAAATATTTATGCATTTTGTGCTGATCGCTTGTCTTCTGCCGAGCTTCTTGTAATCTATTCTCCTCTAGCCTGCTTCGGTTGCTCTGCTCCCTGGCTAAGCTGGCTCCCTGCGATGTGCGGCCTGCCGCCTGCTTGCCTAGGCCACTTGGCTGCCGCGCCGCTTCCCTGCGCCGCCGCGCCGCTACCCCGCCCTGCCGCGCCCCTCCTCGAGCAGGCCCACCACCACAGCGCCGCCGCTCGCCCCGTCGGCTGTCGCCCGCAGCGCCGCCGCTCGACTGCTCGGCCGGATGGGGAGATGATTCCTTGGGGATTGGGGGATTGGAGAATGGAAAAGGAATAAGTTCATCTGAGATTCGGAAATTCGTCCTTCAATCACAAAACCAGATACAACGGGTCTCTCGACTGTCAAAACCGGTGTAATATAGGTCCCAAGGCGGTTTGGGTGGCGGTTTTTGCTGTTATAGCACCTACGTGGTTAATTTGACTCGGCCTTCATCTGACGTGGCATTGACGTGGCGCTTACGTGGCAATTTGATTTAGAAAATAATAAAAAACATGAGCCCACGTGTCAGATACAAAAAAAAATAATTAAAAAAATGGTGGAGCCTACCTGGGCCCCACATGTCATTCTCATCCCACCCTTCCTCCTCCTCTCTCCAGGCCGTGCCGATTGCCGAGCCCGCCCGAGACCGGACCCGGGGGAGGCACGGGCGGTGGTGAGGGCGCCGGCGGCAGTGGAGGCGAGGGTGAGCTCGACGGTCGCTCGGCGCCCGACTTCCTCCCGCCGCCGACCTCCAACCTCTCCGGCCTCACCGCCAGCTTCGCCGCCAAGGGGCTCAGCGTCTTCATCCTGGAGAGTTCACGTCGGCGTTCAAGGTGTTCCGGATGGCACAGCCGGAGGAAGACTACGACGGCGATGCGCCCTCGCTGGACGGCCGGACGATGCTCTTTGTCAAGGATCCCTGCTCCAGATCCGATGGCGACGTGGTTCGGTACATTTGGAGGGAGCTCCAGAACACCTTTTTCTAGTAGAAATCTCTTGGCCATTGAAGCTATGATCAATGTGTACTTCATTTACACTGCACCGTTTGCTAATTTGTGCTTCCCACTTAACTGGATGATTTAGTGTGGGCATGTGCATATGGTTGTGCTTATATTTTCTTTGACGAGTGCACATCGGTTTAATTGATAGATGGTTGTGCGCTGTTGAGCATGTCGGGCGTCACGGCGTCCCGTGTCATGGTGGGGTCGCCGGCGGCGGCGCTGCTCGCGTTCGCGCTGCATTGCTGCGTCAGGGAGGCGGCAAGCACTGGGTTGATGTCGGAACCCGACGAGTTGAGGCGGTCGGAGAAGGAGGCGCAGTGTAACCTGCCGATGGAGTGCGCGCCGGAGAGCACGACGAGGTCGCCGACGCCGAGCCCCTTAGCGGCGAAGAAGCTGGCGGTGAGGCCGGATAGATTGGAGGTCGGCGGCAGGAGGAAGTCGTTAGATTGAAGGTCGGCGGCGGGAGGAAGTCGTTCGCCGAACGCTCGTCAAGCCCGCCCCCGCCTCCACTGCCGCCGGCGCCCTCGCCACCGCCTGTGCCTCCCCGGGTCTGGTCTTGGGCGGGCTCGGCACGGCCTGGACAGAGGAGAAGAGAGAGGATATGGGAGATGGGGAGAGAAGAGGATGAAAGGTGGGATGAGAATGACATGTGGGGCCCAGTTAGGCTCCACCATTTTTTAATTTTTTTTTGTGCATCTGACACGTGGGCCCATGTTTTTTATTATTTTCTAAATCAAATTGCCACGTAAGCGCCACGTCAATGCCACGTCAGATGAAGGCCGAGTCAAATTAACTACGTAGACGCCACTTTAGCAAAAACCGCCACCCAAACCGCATTAGGACCTATATTGCACCGGTTTTGACAGTTGAGGGACCCATTGTATCTGGTTTTGCGTTTGGAGGATGAAAATCGGATTTGTTGACAAGTTAAGGGACCTCAGATGAACTTATTCCAATGGAAAATTGGGGAACCATTTACACAAAAAAACAAGCCCAATGGGCCTAATTAGTTGGCCTCGTTCGCTCCTCTGATCCTCTCGCACGCGGTTTTCGCTATCGACGCGCGGCGCCGTCGTCTCTCTCGCCGGTGCGGCGTCCTGGACTCGGGACTTGGGAGGAGGGGTAGGCGGGAGGAGCAAGGTACAGGAGCTCCACACCTCGCCCTACCGAGCCCTCCGCTGCCGCCGCGCCCATTCCTCCTCCACCTCAAGTCGCTCCCGTCCCCCGTCGCCGCTGCGGCCGCGCTCCTCTCCGCGCCGACGCGCCTCCACGACCACCCCTTCGCCGCCTGCGTGCTCTACCGCCTCGCCCGCGCGCGCCTATTCCCGCTCGTGCCCCCGCTCCTCGCCACGCTGCACTCCCGCGGCGCGCCGCTCCGTCCCTCCGTGCTCGTCGCCGCCTCCCGCCCCGACGCCGCGGTCCTCGTCTTCCGCGCCGTCCCGGCCTTCTGCTCCCACTCCGCCGCCACATTCCATTCGCTCCTCAACGCCCTTGTCTCCAATGGCCGCGCGGATGCCGCCAGGGACATGCTCCAGCTCGCCCCGAAGCTCGGCGTCCGTGAGGGTGAGCTGGGCGCGGCGGAGCGGCTCATCGACGAGATGGTGCGCCGGGGCGTGGCGCCAAATGCGGCCACCTACTCCCTGCTGATGCAGGGGCTCTGCGACGCCGACCGCCACGCCGACGCCGAGAAGCTGATGTTTGACATGGAGTACCGTGGCTGCCAGGCCGAGGTGGTGAACTACGGCGTGCTGATGAGCTCCCGCGCGAGGCGCGGCGACGTCGACGGCGTCAGGGAGCTCTTCTCCGCCATGCGCAAGCGGAAGCTCAAGCCCGACGACGCGAGCTACAACGTCCTGATCAAGTGCCCGTGCGACGCCAGCAGGGTCGACGAGGCGCACAGGGCGCTGCTTGACATGCAGCTCAAGGGCACCGTGCCGGGCGCCGCCAACGTACCGCGTCCTCGTCGACGGGTGCTGCAGGGCTCGCGACTTCGAGCTGGGTCTACGGGTTTTCAACGCGATGTTGGCGAGCGGACACTGTCCTCAACCTCGCACCTTCAGGCACCTTGCGAGAGGGCTCGGCGAGGACGGCAAGGTGGAGGAGGCGTGCTTCGTCTTGGAGCAGATGAAGAGGAGGGAGATGAGCTTGGATGCAGATGGGTGGCAAGCTGTTGTCACCTGCGTTCGCAGCAGCCGCAGCACCCAGGCAAGTGAGATCAAGCTTGTCAATGAGTTAGTGTTGTCAAATTGATATTTTTCGTTTCCCAATCCACCCCAGGGATTAGGATTTGTTGGCGGATCAGCTGGCGAGGGCTAGCTAGAGAGCCTTTGGCCAGCCACTAACTAGTTGAGTTCAGCATTTTGATTGATATATCGATCTCTAGTCGATTAGTCAAGTTATGTTTTTCTTCCTTGTAATTCTGCTTGATTTGCCTGAATTTGCTTGAATTCTGGAGTATCTGTTTTACCAACAACCAGCTGCCCAGTTGGGGCATGGTGGGTGTATCAACGTTCTATTTGAGACGCCCTCTGGCTTTGCAATATTCGCTTATGATGGGATCAAGCTCCTTAAACCAAATGCCATGCAGGTACTTGCATTGTTTCTTTGATTATTTCCTTCCAGTTTGATTATGTTTAAGATGCCATGCAAAGTTTGATTTGATTTATTTACTCATCTGCCTGTCTGTTAATTTGCTCTCTATTGGCAGTCTTTGTGTCATCTACCTATTTTTTTCTAAATTCTTTGTGCCATGCAGGATATCTGGGCAGACTTCGTCAGCGAATATGTGGCAAAAAGAGTTAGTACCCCTTTCTCCCCTGCTTCTAATTTTTTCACTACGATGCTTGTACTGTTCAATTTAACCACCTGAGCAGCGATCTTGCATGTTTCATGTTTACCACTTTGATTTATTCTTTGCATTGAATGAACAAATATGAGCATCAGCTCATTTGTTCATTAGCTGTTTACTAATTTAACAAATTCCACAGCCCTTCTTTTGTTTTCCATAAAAGCAAATTGGGAAGCATGTAGCATGATTTTGTTATGGTCATTATGGGTGTGAAGAAATATCCGAAAAATAGATGGGCATAGGTTGGTGATACCCATTGCATGTGTGCCAATTGTTTGACTTGCTAGTTAGGGATGATTTGAGACCTGGCAAGATGATGGTATTACTAACAAAGAACGCTTAGTTTAACACATGGACTTATTCTCGTTATGATTTACACTGAAATAATTGAGGACTTGAACAAGCATTTATCATGCTGAGGTGTGGAATAATTTTGCACTAATAGTGTTTCCTCCCCTTAACATATGTTTGTCATCATTCGTTTGTTTAATAGGCTGTTGCGCTGAAAGAGTTTAAAACTTTTGAGGACAAGTTGGCTGCCATTAATCATGAAACTGGTGTCAGTGAAGCGCTTGCTTCGATGATCCAGAAGTATACGGCCCCTCTGCAGAAACTACCTGTCGGAAATGATAATTATAGAGATATCATTGAAAAGCGCTTGGTTAGTATTAAAGCTCCTTTGTTTTTCACGTCTATGAATAATTTTGAGCACCAGCTTTTCTGTGGATTATTTCAGCATATACCCTGCATGAGTGGTCCTCATGTGGATGAGTTAATGTGGGGCTTGAAGATTCAGATGCGGTGTTTAGTGCCCGGAGAAATTCAGAGCTGATTAAAGAGGATCGCTTTCCGATGAGTGTAGGAATGACATTTCTCCTGAATCGTCATAAGTTTGTAGTCCATCCAGATATGTTGGTGAGCCCATTACCCCCTTTGTATGTCTGACATTGAAGTGTTTTCTGATTTTTCACTGACCAAAGTATTTTCATGCAATATATGAATTGTTTCCAGAATTTTGCATACGCGTGTTTTTTTTTCTGTATTATTGTGGTTTCTGCATTATTGACATAACAATGCTCCTTGTATCCAGGTTATTAAACTTATTATTGAGAAGGCAGGTGTCATGTTCGAGTGTGATCGTTGTGTGAACCAACATAATGACCCCCTGCGCAGTGCTGCTGAGCACATTAAGAAAATATCTCGCATTGACACACAGAGTTGGGATTTAATGAAAGTTGCGGCAGCGTTCAAGGTGATATGCTGCCCTGGAGAAAAAAATGAACCTGAAGAATGAGTAAGCCATAATAATTTTGTGAATGCGTCCGCATATGATGGAAATTTCTCATTCAGCTAATGCCAGTGTGCTTCTTCCAGCTGTTTACAAGACTACAACTGGAGTGGTTTAGAGATGATGCACCTAAATATAAAGATAAGATCTTGAAGGTGTCTTGGTTGATAGACTATAATGAAATATACAGGGCCCGTGAACTTAGGCTTAAGACAGCTCGAGTATTGTTCTGTTTGGTGAAGTGGGCCAAAGAGGCGTATGAAGCTGAGCAAGCAGGTGAAGCTACAAGTGATCATGAAATTGGTCCTGATGGGAAGGAGATTCATCCTGGTATCACACCTGTAATCATTGATGAACTTACAGAGTGCGTGTGTGATATCATTCTTTCAGCAAGACGTAAGGAAAGACAGGTATGCTTCGTGTGCTCCATCTGAACACTCTAAAAAGAACAAAAACGAATGGAAGAACACAAACACACGCTTCTCCAGAGTCTTGCTGCAAGTTAGTTTTGTTTTACTTGATAGTTGTTAAGGGCGAGCTATCGAACTCTCTAGTTTGCATGTCCCTACAATCATGATTAACCTTATTAATTTACAGAGGTAAATTAATAAAATATGATATTGAAGTTGTAATCTCAATGCGAAATGTAAGACCTTATAATTTGTCATGTTTCGAAAAATGTAGGTAATATACCTTACAATTTGAGTTAGAATTCAACATTAGGAGGCACAATGTGGATAGTCTCCAAGTAATTAAACAATGGAGTCTCTTTTGTGGCCTAATTTTTTCAGGTTCATATTCCCTGAAGCCGAAGTTGCATCAGAATCTGGTGATGTCTCAAATATGGTGATTGAGAAATTAAGGGCCCGCATACAACAAGATGCCTTTCCATTCGCAAATATTTATCAGCTTTAACTTTGCCTTAGTGAGTTTTGACTATTGGTAGTTTCTAAATTATTTATGTAACATGAAAGCTCCATTTTTAGATTTGCAACCAAAAAAAAAATACTATGCAAACATTCTACATTTTAATTCGCTCATGTACTGCTTAAAAACTAATGGTCAGAAATTTAGAATGTCAAAGCTTATGAGTTTAGAAACTATTTCATATTTTAATTGGTCTACTTCCAATGACATGGCCATGTGTTATTTTAGGTAAACTACGAAGGTAAAAATTGTTAATTACATCCATCCATGGAAAGCCCAATGGGGGAGATTGAAGATTAAAACCACACCAAAACTCTATATATAAAAAAAAACTTGAACTATATCATGATTTTACTGTGTGTTTTAACAAAAAAAAAACATAAGACAGCATCCAAGCCTCTTTTTTTTTTACAAAAAAAGAAGAAAAATCCAGGCTCTTGGCATTTTGGCTGCTTCCTGGGCTCGTTCGGTTTACAGGATTTCCAAATCATAGAAATAGGAAAAACATAGGAATTGCATAGGAATTGCAAAAAAAAAAGATTGGGAAAATGTAGGATTAATCTTTTGGATGGTTGGTAGGGAAAATATAGTAATGCTTAGTATTAAGTTAACATGATCAATGCTGGAATGATTTATCTATGCAACTTGAGGCTAAATACATAGAACAATTAGGGCTCCTTTGAGGAATTTCATAGGATTGAAATCCTATAAGAAATTTTCCTATTTGACCCTTTGATTCAAAGGATTGGAGTTTTCCAAATCTTATATAATTCCTATGGAATGGCTCATTCTATATATGTTTTGGAGAAAATTTAGCAAGAGGTTCAACCTCTTGGAAAAATTCCTCTGAGTCTCTCTCTCATCTGATTCATGCCTTTTCCTGCGGTTCAACAACGATCGTTCCTATGTTTTTCTTATATTTTTCAATCCTCTGTTTTGCACCTATATTCGTATCAATATCCAGTGTTTTGCCTCGATCCTACGCATATGAATAGAAAAAAGAGTTCCAAGTGGATGATAATTTTCCTATGGAACTTCTTATGAATAATAACCAAAGGAAAATTTCATATTCTTTTCCTTTGCTCAAATCCTACAAAACAAATGGATAAATAGTTGTTCCTATGTTTTCCCTTCATTTTTTTCCTCCAAAACGAATGAGCCCAATTTAGCTTGAAAAAGAAAGGGTAAATAACCGTCAATTTAGTCCTACATGCGTCTAAGAGAACACATAGTAATTTCGCCAGGCGTCTGGTAATTGTGAAACATGACTTTTAGTCCTTTCTTTTAAGATAAATAAAGCTTTTATTAATCTCAGACAATAACATCAAAGTTGATATCCTACTAATAATACTCCCGGCCTCTGCATAAATGCACCGATCGACCTAGAACACATACACACCCACACAGCGAAATATGACTTTCAGTCTGGTGCAGAAATAAGATCGAACAGAAATCAGCACTTTCTCTTGGTGCTATCTCTTACTCAACACAAAAATTTGAAGATATCTTTTTAGGAGATGAACGCTAGATATTTCGTAGCGGAATGCAGCATCGCATTCTGTGTTTGCCTAAAAGTCGAGTTGCTGGCAGAATCGAATCAAACGTGCAAAATGTCAATTGGACATACGCATGCAGTTGAGCTTGGTCTAGATGTGCATAAAACCAGGTACTACCCGTATATGGATCGGATGTCCACATATGTGGACTGGATTGTCCATAGGAGAACGCCTAATCATGGGCGGAGCTACCATGATTCCCGATATTTCCGGGAATACCCAATTTTTTTTATCGAAAAACAAGTATACTTATAATATATACACATGTACATATATTAGTGCATCTAAATCCTCAATTATTCGATCCAAACACAGCCCTATACACATGTACACATATTAGTGCACCTGAATCCTCAATTCTTCGATCCAAACACAACCGAACCGGCCTCTTGCGACGCCTCCTACCAACCCGACCCACTCCATCATGACCCATCAGACATCAGTTGATCCACTTAGCCACCACTCTGTTAGAATAATTGGGCTAGGCCCAATTTATCCTATTAAATCTCAAAGGCCCATAATAAGTGTTAAGGATAATAATACCACCTCAGGATTTAAGCGAGGAATATCTCAACCTAAATAGGGAGTGATTGGAGGCTCCCTGTTGACTGGTTGAGGTGGGGGTCGGAAAGCCACACGCGCGCGCGCGCCGGGGCGAGGCGAGGCTGGCATGCGTGCGTCACGTCGCTATTCTTTTGCAACCACGAACCCACGTTCCCACGACTGCCTCTCTCCTGATAGATAAGGAGGCCGCGAGTCCGATCATAACGATCGGCTTGCTTCTTTTTCGGGTGTTAGTTCCTCCTCCTCCGCGCCTGTACTGTTCTTGCCTCCTCGCTTCTGATCGCTTGCGCGCACGAGAGATCGGAAGGAGCAGGGCCTCCGGAACCACACCTTCGCCTGAGATCTGCACCGGGTAGGCGGGTGATCAGGTTTTTGGGGAGTGCTTCCCGCACGACTGCTCGTCCTCGTCCACCATGTCTGCGCCTGGAGCTGGAGCCGGTGCCGGGAACGTCAACACCAACGGAGGCAATTCTGCCTCACAATCCAGCGGAGGGCCATTCTCGGGGTATATCCTTCTCCCCCTGTTGTTAGCGCTGATCCTGTTAGTCGCAAGTCAATTGCGTTATTGCTATGTTCCTGTTCCTGATGTTCATGATGCCAGTCAATTGCGTTATTGCTATGTTCCTGTTCCTGATGTTCATGATGCCAGTCAATTGCGTTATTTCTATGTTCCTGTTCCTGATGTTCTTGATATTAGCATGCTACTGGTAATGCTACATGTTGTCACTAGATCACTCCACACTGTTTATGCCATGATTATTGTCTTAACATTTTGGATTAAAATATGCCGATATATGACCATATTTCCAACACACTCTTCCAGACGGCCTCCTCTCGCTCTCCCTCCATGACCCATCCCTCCCTGGCTCGGCTCCCTCGCGCCGCTCCACATTTCCAAACCCTAGGCGGCGGCGCGGCGAGGCGGCCACTGGCGGCGAGAGCTGGACCGTGCTACCGCGGAGGGAGAGGCTATTGCTGCGGTGGGCGGCGCTCGCCACTCCGCCAAGCTCAGGCAATCAGGCCGGTTGGGTGGCCGGCGGCCGCGAGGGGCAAAAGCGGCCAACGGCTCAGCGCTTAGACGGGAATACCCAACTTTGAAATCCTGGCTCCGCCGCTGTGCCTAATGTTGTATTTGTTTGTTTACACCGGTAATATCGATATTTGTCTTTGAGGCACTTATTTGATGACAATTTACTTCTAGGTCACTGAAGCAGATAAAAGTTTACTTTTGATTGAGAAGAAAATACAGAGAAATTTGCATGCACCACCATGTCCATCAACCTATTCGGAATTTAGATTTTAAATTCAAATAAAATGAAAAGCCTGAGAAGGAACTCAAAATAATTTGTACTTCTCAAAAATCAAAAAAGCTGTAACGAAAGATTCTAAAAAAAACCAAAATTAAAATCTGAAAATTTTAGAAGCTTGTCTGGTTTGATTTTTTTTAATTTCTGGCCTTACCAAATTATATACTCAAGAATTTGGTACAATAACTTTTTTGATAAAGTTTTATACCAAACAAACCACCACACACCTTCACCTCATCGAAAATTTGTAATGCTAAAATTTAGCATTATCAAAATTTGGTATGTATTTTAGGCATCAAACAGAACTGACAATAGGTTTTGAATTTTTCTTTTTACTAGCAAAAGTGCCCGTGCGTTGCAACGGGAAGAAAAACAAGAAAATTGAATTAAAACATATTAAATAGTAATTAATTGAAATACAACGTCTGATCTGATCAGTTCTACTCGACCAAAATACTAGAAACCTATGGATGAACATGAATAATTAATTTGTGTTGTATCAATTAATTACATAGCTCAAAAAAAATAATTCCTGAATTACATCACTGTTGGCGTAAATAATTAAGAAACATGAACATAAATGAAATTTATACGAATTTATAATCAACGTTAGTCGGAAAACAAATCCATATCATGAGAAAAATCTAGCCAAATTTTTAGTTTGTTCAATTTAGCTAGAATTAAATTAATAAGCAGTCATAAACAATTAAAATGGTACTAATGCTATTTCTAAAAGTAGAAAGTTGCTTAAAATTACTGAGAGAGAGAACACTAATTTTAACCCAACCCAAACCCGCGGCCTTCTTCTGTGCTAGGTACGTGCGGCCCAATAGTCCGACGGCCTGACGCGGGTGAAGCCGGGGCCGTCCAATCGAATGAACGGTCCAGATTGACCCCAAACTACATTAATACTAACCCTAACCCTAAAATTCATTCCCCCTCTCCCCCCATCCTCTCTCTCAAAAAACTGCGGTGGCGGTGGCGACGACGTTCCCCCAAGCAGCGGCGGCGGCGGCGCCACCCTCCCCCACCAAGCAGCAGTGGTGGTGCCCTTCCCCCACGCTAGCGGCAGCGGCGGCGCCCTCCCCCACAACCGGCGGTGGTGGTGGCGCCGCCCTCCCCCACCACTAGCAGCGACAGTGGCGGAGCTGTCCCTCACCACCAGCAGCAGCGACGACGCCTTCCCCCACCACGAGCGGTGGCGGTGGCGTCGGTGGAGATGCAGATGGTGGGCGAATCGCACGGGAGCTGCTCCGATCGGCCACCCGCTCCATCCCATCCTCCTCTCCATGTTGCGGCGATTCCCTTCGCCGGTAGCAGCGACGGCCTCCTCCTCCATCCCCCTCTTCCGGCGTTGGGCGTAGTAGCAGGCGGCGGTTAGAGCTAGCGCGGTAGCGGACACGACGGCGACGAGCGCAGTCGCGGGTGGCGGTGGTGGGCACGCTAGCTGGGGCTCCTCCATCCCCCTCGTGAATTTCTTTTTGTGATGAATGTTTGAAAGAGATTTCTTTTTGCACTTTTTTTTTCTCTTTTTGATTCGATTTTCACCTTCTTTATGATTGAATCTTGTGATGAATTGGTTGCCCGACGAGGTGAATCTGTGATGAATCGGATGTGAATCCGTGGGTGGTTTTTTTTGCATTTTTTTCCATCGCTATTGCTAACCAAATCAGATTATCGACGGACTGTTTTTTTTTCCCGCATCGCATATAATCGGATTCGATTTTTTTTCACCCTTTCCAGCATCTCGCATATAAACAGATTCGATTTTTTTCACTCTTTATTTTATATCGGACGGACGATGGAAACATCTTCAACTTTTTAAGTAGGAGAGATATTTTACCGGACAACCAGTCTATAAACTAATCTATTATATACTTAAAAGGTCCATTGAACTCATTATAAACACTCTAAAACCGTCACGCGGTACTTCTATAAACACTCTAAATGATAGACATATAGTTGTACTGCATTCAGTTTCCCTTGATCTCTCCCGATTCTATTTCTCTAAGTCGGTTATAGAGATAAGGATGCACGATCTCTATATGTACTAGTGTCCATGATTAATCTAATTATCATGTTGACTCACATACTTTGTCCTTGTATTAGATGATATATATCCGCTTCTGCCACAAACCCTAACCCTAACCCCTTCGCTGCGTGCCATGCCCCTCTCTTCCCCACGCCATGGCCGACGGTTCTCTCTCCCCTTTGGCTGCGGTCAACACTGCCTCCGCCGCCATCGCTGACGCCGTGCGCGAGGCGTTCCAACCTTCCGCCCGCCATGACGTCGATCCGTCCACCGCCGCCAACGTTGTTGACTCAGAAGGCGTGATGGCCTCCAACGCCACACGGAAGGCGCTCATCTCCTTCCTCGACGAGGTGTCACTGCCCGTATCTTCACCACCGACCTCTCCAACTGCCGCAACGACGGCTGGCTCCACTTCTCTGGCAACGATCTCTCATCTACGTTGGTGGCTACCTCTTCAGCCAGGCTCTCCTTCACCAAAGTCGTGGCGGCTACGATCAGCCTTATCCATTAGAGTAGCGGTATTGTTACAATATTTATATATGGATTTACAAATAAGTGAGATATGAAATCTAAGTAGCGGATGTTTTAGTGTATTAAAGATATATTATGCTTATTTTATGGTACATATGCAGTTTCATCTATTACTCAGCTTTCAAAACATAATAAGAAGTAGTAATTTATATGGTACTCGGTCAAAGTGTTTTATTTAAATATAAGAAATACTCTTATCATTTAAGTAGAAATGATGAAATACGATCATTTTTAACATTTTTTTTATAAAACAATCAACAAGATTCCTGCGCATATGTGCGGGCTTTGTTCCTAGTTAAAAGGAAAGAAGAAAAAAAAACAGAGGACTTACTGTTCTTGGTGATTTAGACAAACTAACCTTGTGCGCAGCATATCCAATTACTCTTTGCGTCTGCTTTTCAGCAAGGTAGGTACCTATCGCATAAACTAACCTTAATGCGCCGAAAGGCACGCAGGCATATATACACACGGTCGAGTATCACGTTTAATTTACATGTAAAAGTTCTGTTATTGAAAAGCTACAATTAAAGGTAGTGAGCATATATCCCCATGTATGGCAACCATGATATAGCAGTAGCAATCCATCCGTATACAATATTAGGCTCAGACCGAATATCTGGATTTCTGGCTGTCCGACCAAACCTTTCGAAGATTCGACCTCTTCCCAAATTCCATCAGGAGGAATAGGAATAATAATTAGGCTTTGATTAGCATGCCACTCTGATTATAAAATGAGCACCTCCAAGACACACCCTTGGCTCACAACAAACAAGTAGTACTACACAGCCAAGTGATATTTCTTGATCTCCTGGCTACTACTACCTGTGCTAAGCTGCTTGATTACACATTGCTCTTACAATGTCCAATATTAGCAGCGTCATTTCCGGCATCATCAGGTGAGAGATCTTTTTCTTTTTTACCAGCATCAATTTTAATGTTGGTTTGTATACCATGTAAACCCATCCTTCTCTCGTACCAAAAATATGGATGGTTTTAAGTGTAGTGGGATACCGTGTTTTTGTCTGTCTCTCAGCAATAGGCCATCTGTTGTAGACGTGCGGCATGACGTATTGGTTGGTATAGTTTTGTAATTTCTTTTTCTATACTATGTCACTATATGATCATCTCGCACTATTTGGTACTCCCTCCGTCTCAAGTTATAAGACATTTTGATTTTTATCAAAGTAAAACTATTTTAACTTTGAAGAAGTTTGTAGAAAAAATATTAATATTTTCAACCAAAGATAAATTTATTATGAAAATATATTCAATTATCGATTTGATGAAACTAATTTAGTATTAAATATTACTATATTTGTCTATAAATTTTTTTAAACTTGAAACAGTTTGACTTGACTTTAACCAAAGGTAAAACATTTTATAATCTGAAACGGAGGAGGTACTGTTCATTTATAAAAAAATTGTATGCTCGATTTTCTCATCATGGTTTAATGTTTGTTTATTAATTACTCCCTCTGTTTTTTTATAGATGACGCCGCTGACTTTTTCTTACATGTTTGACCATTCGTCTAAGTACTATAAGTGATAAAACAACTCATAACAAAATAAATTATAATTACGTAAATTTTTTGAATAAGACGAATGGTCAAAGATGTGAGAAAAAGTCAACGGTGTCAATTATTAAAAAACGGAGGTAGTACTGATTAGTTGCATGTGTTTTGTGTTGAATAGCCGGCGGTGCTACGGCGTGTACGCGCGGGCGGTGGTGACCACGCGCGCCTCCGACGCAGCGGCGGCCGGCCGGCGAACGGACGTCGCTTCGGCGGCGACGGCGGCGACGGCGAAGAGAGACGTGGCCTGGATGCGGGACCCGAAGACGGGGTGCTGGGCCCCGGAGAACCGGGTGGATGAGGTGGACGCCGTCGACCTCCGCAACCTGCTGCTCAACTACAAGTGACTATATATATATAGCTAATTGAAAGTGAGAAAACCAAATTAATGATCGATCGATGGGTGGATCAGAGTGATCGTAGTTACGCATATATACTTGCATGGAGCTAGTTTTAGAATAACCAGTGCATAATTTACTCTCATCTACGTGGCAAGCCACTAGCATGCATGGTACCACAACATATTTACTGCAAGATCTAGTGCAAGTTACAGCATTGGATATGATCTATATATATACGTGTGTTCAGTGACAGTGACACCGGTGGATTACACAAATTTTGACAATTTGACCAATTATAAAAACTAATTTTATAAATGATTCATGGCCAAAACTTATTTCAAAAATGACTATTTTATTCAGCGCCAAATAGCATGGTGCTGAATGCACGTTGGCACACCGACTCAATCTCCCATCTGCGGTGGCACGGCATTCGACGCCAGTTGACATGGCACTGAGCTGTCTAAGTTCAGCACTATACGATTTGACGCTGAACAAAATGGTCATTTCTAAAATAAGTTTTAGCCACCGTTCATTTATAAAATTAGTTTTTAGAAATGGTCAAATTGTCAAAAGTTGTGGGTGGCTTATTGGTTAGGATACTGTTGATAAAAAAAAAGCACAGCAATAAAAACTATTTTAGGGTAAATGTTAGTTGATATTTAAGACAACACAGTAAAATAGACTATGTTGGAGAAATGAAAACTAGAATCACATTACAGGCCACACATCACATCTTCACCACTAATCCACGGGCACGACCCCCGGGATGACCCGAGCTTTTCTGCTCGGAGTACATATATCCCTAGGTGTCCCCCCCCTCCCCCGCACCCCTACCCGCGGGTCATGCCAGAGTACAACCCCTAAGTGCATCCAGTGGACAATGCCCGAGGTAAATATCGAACTCTAATTGAGACTGCTTCTATTCAAGGCACATATGCCTTCAGGTGATCTCCCTCACAGGCCGTACCGGAGGTAGCGCCCCAGGGTGCACCCAGAGGGTAGTTCCCGAGGCACACATTAGACCCTAAGCGACACTACTACTGCTCGGGGCATATTTGCCTTTAGGTGCAGCCCCCAAGGGCTACGCTCAGGGTACTTGTCTCTCGGGGATGTACCTGTAACACATCTCCCCTGTGATTGACCCCCGAGTACTCGGGGGGACACAAAGAACGCAAGCCAAATATACAAGATTTACATTTTCAAGGTATCTACATATGTAACTTGGTATGACTCTAGTAAGCTATGTCCATCATAAACTTCTTCCAACGATATATTCGAGAAGCTTATCAAACATAATGAGATCTTCTGTTGTAAAGCATGGAAGCGTACCCGGGGCTCGGGCACGGCTAGGAAACACGGGTATTCTATGTACCTGGACCCGAGCATCTCTCGAGGCCCGGGCAGCATGTGCACCTCAAAATAAAAATAGCCTGAGGAGTTGGATCACTCCCAGGGTGAAAAACAAATCACACAAACGTTGAGGTTATTCGGTAGTGCTTAACTGCGGCTATGCAGCCGCAGCATCGCCGTTTCTCCTATATCTTTCTTGTGGTTGGACTGTAGCTGATGGCTGCAATGCAGCCAACTACTTGCACTGCCGAACACACTCGTTGTCGGCGAAGAGCCTGATGGCGTCTATTGCTCCGGGTTCTCTATGTCGGTTTATACACTGGACTCATCACCTCGGGGCAGAATTGTTGGGCGCTGCTGGCGGGCTGTGTAGAATGATGGGCCAGCGACCTGTTCGAGGGCGACGTCATCATGCCATTGACAATAGTAATAGTATCATGCCCAAGAAATTACTTTCTGTTTTTTAATATATGATGATATCGTCGACTTTTTATAACATTTGGCCATTTGATTTATTTAAAATTTTTGTGCAAATATAAAAAAAATTAAGTCATGCTTAAAGAATATTCGAAGATAATTGAAATCACAGTAAAATACATGATAATCATATTAAATTTTTTAAATAAGGCAAATGATCAAATGTATTAAAAAAGTCAACGGTTTCTGAAGCTTTAAAATTCAGAGTTCTTGTTTTTTCCCTAGTTACGTGGAAGATGCAAACGCGTGCGCACCATTACGCACATCAGTGACAACATTACACGTAATATATGAATGTCCTACACACTGATCAAGAGACAGAAACTAGCAGCAATGAATTCCAATAAATCCCTGATTTTTACAAAATTATTTTAAAAAAATTCCTGATCCTACTAAATTAATTATTATTGTCTCATATAAATATAATATATCCGTGGACATCGAGAATTAAAATCTGATGAGTGGGTTAGCACTCAATCATTATATTTTAGTGTTTTTCCAATGGGAGTGCTACCTTAGAGTAGTTGTTACTAGCTTTCATGATCCGGTGGAATGCTCTGCTTTGGCAGCCTTTCCACATTGTTATTTATCTTTTCTTTTCTTTAAAAAGCATTGGCCGGGGGTGTTCCTTGGCTCGAAAAAAACCAATGAGATTGTAATTACTACCTTCATTCTTAAATAAATACATTTCTAGTTCTTAAATTTTATCTGAAATAAGTAAATTTGTAAAGTATTCCTTTTCTACTCAACTACCCGTCATTTAAATTTCTATAACCATACTAATTTTGTCCTTCAATTGATAGATACACATTTATTTATAGATGGAGGTAGTATTTTCTTATTTAATGTATTCTTCCTAGTAGTGCTAAAGAATATTGGAATTGCACATTACTACGAAAACCATCTTTCGTGACGGCCATTTTGGGTTTTCGCTGGCGGCATTTAGAGCCGTCACAAAGCAAAGGCCAATGAAAATGAAGTATCTTCGCTGGCGGTGAAAAACCGCTAGAGAAGTTCAATTTTCGCTGGCGGTCCACATAAGGCAGCCGCCAGCGAAAATAATCTTCGCTAGCGGCTGCCTTATGTGGACCACCAGCGAAAACATATTTTCACTGGCGGTGGACGGTGGGTGGCCGCCAGCAAAAAGCTAGTTTCGCTGGCGGCAAGTAAGATGACCCACCAGCCAAAATAATTTCGGAGAAAAAAAATAAAAATCACATTCCTCAATTCACATTCCAAATCCACAATTCACATCCCAAATCAAATTTCAAACTTCATGTTCTAGTTTCAAAATCTACTCCACAATTCACATTCCTGCAACCCCCCCCCCCCCCCCCCAAAATCCCCAATTACTAATCCCAAAATCCCAAATCCATGGAGGACTCGACGTAGCGTAAACTCCGGCGTCCTCCTCCAATCGCTACAGCTGCACCACCTCCTCGGCCGCCACCCACGACACCTCGCCGTGGCCACCGCCTTGTTCAGGAACGCCATGAACTTCCACACGGCGGTGGCGACGACCATCACCATCATCGCAAGCGGGCTTCCCTTGAGGCACCTTGTGGCGGTACAGTGGCGAACCGGCGAGCAAGAAGGGTCGCAAGGAAGCCGTAGCCATCATTGTCATCGTCACGGTAGCCGTCTTCATCGTCCGCCGCTGGATCCACCTCCTTCACTGCCGTGAAGGACAGCCCGAGCACTGACGCCGGCGGATCCGCACCCACCCTCCTCGTCGGCCACCCCCTTCATCGCGGCGGTGGATCCGGCCTCCCACGTCATCGCGGCGGCGGATCCAACCTCCACCGTCGGCGTCGGCGGCGGATCCGACAACCCTTGTTGGCGTCGGCGGCGGATCCGCCCCCCCCCCCCCCCCCCCCCCGGTCGTTGTGGCGGCTGATTCGGCCGCGAGCCACCCGCGCGCCACTGCCGCAAGCCCCCGTCGCGCCACCGCCGCGCGCCACGAGCTTTGCCACCTCAGCTATCCTTGCCGCTGCACACCACCCATGATTGAGGGAGAGGAGAGATGGCCGGTGTATCTAGGAGAGGTGTTGAGGGAGAAGTGGGATGGAAGGGAGAGGAGTGGTTGGAGTGTATGCGTTGGACTTGGTCTCACCGTGTGTGAATGTGGGATTTATGCCAATCCCATGATTTTTTATGGCGGTGGCTATTACACCCTGGTACTGAAAATCTATTTTTACTAGCGGGGTCTTAGGAGCGTTGCTTGTAAAAATAGATGTGTTTTTACAAGCGGTGCTCTTAAGTAACCGCTGGCGGTTCTAAACCCTCTATCCCTCGTTAGAATTTCGCAAGCGGATTTCTCATATAACCGCCAGCGGAAAAAATAGGAAACCGCTATGAAAATTTATTTTTCTAGTAGTGGCATTAGCAAAGCCAATATTATGCATATTTCTCCATTTTCTTATCTAGCTTTCATAATTGCCGGTTAAAAGAAATGGTAAGCTTTATTAAGCAATGAGACCTAAGGATTAGCACGCTTCTCACCATATGTGGCAATATAAAACAATTGTTATATTAAGTCATGTATTAGTTTATTCTTCCACCTATGAACTCTTATACTAATTCCCCATCTACTCTTCTACTATTTTATTCCCTCATTCGCCTCTGTACCATGACATGCACTTTTTCTGTATCCTTATTTTTAAAAAAATTGGTATAACTCCATATATTATAGAACATTATAGAATGGATGAATTTTTTTTTTAAGATTGTCAATGAAAACCTATAAATATTTGTCTGTCCATCAGGATGTCGATGACAAATTGGTATCCAATTATTACGCGTGCCAAAATTGGAAAATGTTTTTGGTTGCGATCCTGTGCTTGTATCTCTTAAGATGTTGTAATATGTCACTAGTAGGTTTTCCTAGGCGGCCCAAAACCTATTTTGCGTGCGGAAGGCTAGCCTATCTACCCAAAATGATGTGTGAAAATCTAATTGTTTTTTATGTACGGGAAGCGCACCTGCTCTCGAAAATCTATGCGGGTGCTTATGTCGTCTGCACGTAAATAAAAATCCGAAAAAAAATCAAAGAATTGAAACCCTAGAACACCAACGGCGGCAGCATGGATCCGGCGGTCGCAGCGCTAGTGTTGACAGGGCCGGCGGAGGCGGATCCGCCCAGCGCCGTCCGCTGAGCCAGCACACCGCCGGTCGTCACGAGCCGAGCCTGTCACCGAGGAAGCCTGAGCCGGCTGCCATCACTGTCGTGCGCCGCACCCGAGGTGCTGCCCGCCGCTGTTGTCGCAGGGCTCACCGCCCGCCGCCGCTACCGTGTGCCGCGCTGAAGGTGCCGCTCGCCGCCCGCTGCCGTGTGCCGTGCCAGCTGCCGCCCGCCGCCCGCTGCCGTCGTGCGTTGCGCCCGCTGCTGTGCGCCGCGCCAGCTGCCGCCTGCCGCCGTGCGCCGCGCCAGCTGCCACCCACCGTTGTGGCGCAGACGCCCACCGCCGTGCGCCGCGCCAGCTGCTGCCTGCCACCGTGCGTTGCACCCGCTACCGCCCACCGCGGCGCGCCGCGCCGACTGCCACCGTTGCCTGCCAGTGAGTGAGATAGGAGAGGAGAGGAAGTGAGAGAAGGTAAGGATGAAAAATTTTGAAATGTCGTGGAGGGGAAAAGAGGAGGTAACTTAGATTTTAGGTGGATCCTTAAGAGGTCTGTCTGGAAAAATAGATTTTCGCGTAGCCTCTTAATAGGTCCGCCTGTAAAAAAAAATATGTTTACGTGCAGTCCTCTTAAAGAGCTATATACGAAAATAAAGGTCGATTTTAGTAGATGAGATCAATTCTGATCCGTCTGCAATATAAGGAGGGTCTCGTCCAACAAAAATCATTTTTTATGTAGCGTGTGGATCTCCTTTGTAATATTTTGACATATCTTGTGTTATAACATCGTCATGCTGTAATTTCCTCCGGTTATTTAAGCAATCTACACAGTTTCGAAAAAAAAAAGATAAAACAATTATATTTGATAAGGGTTGCTCGGAATGCCTGATTGGAGAGGACCTTATTATTGCCGTTGTAGTTAACTGTGCATGGTTGGTGCACTTGATACTGACCAGTGAGGAGGTTTGATTGCGATGGCCAGTATATATTCTAACAACTAGAGCGAATCTGTTCACAGAGCTGCTGACAGCTACACTTCTCTCAAATTTAAAAGCTTATCAAACAAATTAGTTCTTTCTTAAATTTTAAGTAATAGTTACAGAATCACTCTATTCGTATTTTAATATATGACGCCGTTGATTTTTATATCAATGTTTGATAATTCGTCATGTTTAAAAAATTATGTAATTATCATTTATTTTATTGTGATTTGATTTATCATCAAATATTCTTTAAGTATTACATAAATATTTTTATATTTAATAAAAAATAAATAAGATGAATAGTTAAATATTGATCGTAACAACTAACACGGATGGAGTAGATGAAAAGTCGGAATCTGACTTCTTTTCAGCTTATCTGTTTTCTGACGAGCTGAAATTTTACCGGTAATTTCTCATACTAATATTCTAAGAGCAGGTTTAATAGAAGCGCTAGCTGTCAACTATAGTAGTATACGTGTCATCTCTAGGTCATTTATAACCCGCTATACCGCCAACTTACAATAGTGATCTATAGTATACTTTTAGCCAAAGTATTATCTTATATGTTAATGGGACCCACATCTTTTCTTCTTTCTTCCTTGCCCGTTCTCTACTCTATCCAGTAGCTACTATGCGAGCATCTCCACCATAGGAGCTGGGACTTAGGCCGTGCTTTATCAGGCCGACCCAAGGCACGACAGCCCGGCACGGTAGAAAGCACGGGGAATAAGTTCACCGGAGGTCCCTAAACTTAACAGCGAGATTTTTTTAGGTCACTTAACCACAAAACCAGATATGTACACCCCTAAACTTACTCAAAACATTCAAAGGAGGTCCCATGGCAGCATATATGGGTGGTTTCGCTTACGTGGCATCCTAGTCAGTAAAATAAAAAATAAAAAAAGTTTGGGGCCCACATGTAAGTGAGAATGGAAAAAAATGTGGGCCCACATATTCTTGTTTTTCTCTTTCTCTCCTCTCTCCTCTTTTCTTTCTTCTCTTTGCCAGAGAGGGGAGCGGTGACGGGTGGCGACAAGCGGCTGGAGTAGGCGGTGAGCGGGCGGCGACCGGCGGAGTAGAGTGGGGTGGCGGCGGCGGGCGTGCGGCCGGCAAAGCGAAATGGAGGCGGTGCGGAGCGGGTAGCAGAGAGCGGCAGATGGGGGCGAGGCGGCCGGCGAGCGAGCCCGGCCGAGCTCCGCCGCCGGCGCAGATGAGGAGAGGCGGCCGGCCGCGCTGGCGGGAGAGAAGGGAGAGGAGGTCCGAGAGAGGGAGCAGAGCGGCCGGCGGTGCAGGCGGACAAGAGGCGGCAGAGCATTTGCGGGCGCGCGGCGGGCGAGTGTGCGGCCGGCGGAGCGGAGCGGCGGCGTGCGTCCGGAGCAGGCCCGCGAGCGCACAGCCAGCAGAGCGGACCCTCGAGACCTCACCTCGCTGCGATGGCGTCCCACGACGAAGGCGGCAGCGGCGACACATGGGTCAGCAGCGATGGTCCTCTTCACCCCATCCCTCTCCGTCGATCCCAATCCCGAGCCGCCCGTCGTCGAGGCCCCCGATCCGAAGCCGCCTACCCCTCACCATGATGCCGATGCCGTCGCCGTTGCCGGAGCTGACGTGGCGGGCTCCTTACCCTTCGCCAGCCGCCGTCCCCGCTCCGCTCCGCCGCCCGCCGGAGGAGGAGCATAGCCGGCAGGTGGAGGTGGGTGGAGGAGGGGGCAGCAACGGCGGAGGTGGCCGGGGGAGGAGGTTGCCCGCCGCGTCGTCGTCGTCCTCGCCGTCCTGCCTAGGTCTCCTCTGCACCCCACTGCCGCCACCCCTCTCCGCTCTGCTTTGTGCGCCAGCGGAGCACCCGACGCCGCTCCACCTGCCCTGTTGAAGAGAGAGGATAGAGAAAAGAGGGGAGGAGTGAGGATGACATATGGGCCCCATAAATTTTTTATTCACTCTTTGCTGATTAGGATGCCACGTCAGCGAAACCACCCCTATATACTGCTATGGGACCTCCTTTGAACGATTTGAGTAAGTTTAGGGGTGTACATTTCTGGTTTTGTGGTTAAGGGACCTCAGAAAAACTCGCTGTTAACTTGAGGGACCTCCGGTGAACTTATTCTAAAGCACGGTCCGACACAGCCCGTAAATGGGCCGGGCCGGCATGGCCCGTACATGGCCCGTGCCTGGGCCTACACAACAAGCACGACGGGCGGCACGGCACGGCACGGCACGACTAGTGGGCCGTGCTTGGGCCGGCACGGCACGATAATGGCCCGTAAGCACGATGACGGCCCGATGGCCCGTAAGCACGATGACGGCCAGATGGCCCATCTGGCCGCTAGGGCGCACTCGCATCGGAGAAAGGCTGAGCGGCGCCGCTTCGTCCTTCGTCTTCGACTCTTCGTCGCGCCCGTGACCCGCGCCTCTGTCGTCGCGCACGCTCGGCGCCTCCTCCCGCTTCGCATCTCGTTCCAGGCCACAGCAACAAGACGCTCAGAGCATCTCCTGCAAGGATGCGACGGTGTCCGGCGATTCCCTTCCGCATTGGCGCAACCGAACGGACGCAGCCGTGGCGCCGCGCGGACGCAGCCGAGTGGCGCCGGCCGGCTGAACGGACGCAGTTGAGTACCAGGGATGGGGACGGCGGACGGCCGAACGGACGCAACTGTGGTGCCGCACGGCGCCGGGCACGAGTGCACGACCTGCCATCTACCGTCGGACAAACGCTCGGACTAGGTAGTAGGTAGTACCTGTGATTCCTTGCTCGGCTGATGACGGCTCTTCCTGCCTCCTGCCCTGCCTCGGTGCCTCGATGCTGTCCGTCGGTTTTATCCTGCCATCGCCATGCGCGCGTGGTGAAGAAGAGAAGCGAGAGAAAGAAGCGAAGAAAGAGAAGAGCTGCGTCAAAAAAAAAAAAAAAGAAAGAAAGAGAAGAGGAGATGCCGAGAGGAATAGAAAAGCAGAGGAAAAAAATAAAGTAAAAAAGCAAAAAAGGATAGTGGGACCCAACTACTTGACACTCTCCCTGAAGTCCTTTGACCACGTGTTGCGTGGTACTGTACCACTGTGGCGTGACGTGTGCTAGTGCAAGAAGAAACAACTGCTCGGCATGGCAAGTTGTTCTATAAATTCCTCCTCTTCTTCTTCCCGGGGAAAAAAAATGCAGCACAAATAAACAGAGCAACATAGTTATTTCTCTCCCGCAGCAAAAATGTGGGGTGATACTTGTCGGAGGTCGACCTCGTCGAGACCCCCGGAAAGGCGCCGCCGACGCTCGCCTGATCCTTCCCGTAGGTCGGTCGATGTCCGCCAACTATCCCCGGGTATGGACGAATACGGGATAGATGACCGCCATATGGATGGTTTGGAGGGAGATGGGGATGATCCTACGGAACAGCCCATCCCCGAGGCCAACGACGACACAGACTTGTCTACACCAGGAGGCGAGGCTGAGCCATCTGCACTATCTGCAGGGAGAGCGGAGTGTTGGCGGCACTTCGAAAAAATCAAGGTAATGGTGGATGGTCAACTGGTAACACGTGCTACCTGTAAACATTATGGAAAAACTTTGTCTGCATCTTCTAGTTCAGGAATAGGACATCTCAACCGGCATTATTTGACGCACCTCAAGGATAAAGCACCGGCAGGAGCAAGGCAGACACAACTGAGCTTCAGACCCGACGGTTCTGTAAGTACATGGACTTATGAGCCACGAGTAGCTCGAGATGAAATTGCTCGTTACATAGTTTTGGAGGACCTACCAATTAGGATGGGTGAAAACAAAAAATTTGAGAGGATGATCCGAAATGCTTTTTGTCCATAGTACACCCAGGTTTCAAGGAAAACCACCAAGAACGATATTGTTGCATTATATCGTTCTAGGTTGGATGAGTTGAAACGCTCGTTCAGTATTGTTAGCTTTTTTTTTGCTGTGACATCTGACATTTGGACATCCAAGCACCAAAGAACCTCTTATCTTAGTGTTGTTGTGGATTATATTGACAATAATCGCAAATTAAATAAGAGGGTTATAGGCTTTAAAATGATGTCGTCACATACTGGACAAGCCATTGCTATCACACTACTAGATGTAATGCAAGAATTCAATTTAAAATCTAGGGTGGTTTCTATTACTCTTGACAATGCATCAGCAAATACAACGGCCATGACGATTTTGGAGCCAAATCTGCAAAGCTACATTGGAGGTTATGTTATCCATCAGAGATGCATCTGCCACATCATCAACTTGATTGTGCAAGCAGGTATTAGTAGTCTTTGAGAATTTATTGAAACTCATTTTTAGTGCAAATAATTTATCAACTTTAATGCATCTATGACAAGGAATTTATTATCTATGTAGGATTTACTGTTATTTCCAATTTACTCAACAAGATCCGTCAAGCTGTTTCTATCATCGGGAGTCAGTCAGTGATGAAGGCGAGATTCTGAGACTATTGCCAAGCAAAGGATAAACCTATGAGGATGTTTGGCATTGATGTGAAACATAGGTGGAACACAACATACCTTATGCTGCGTCAACTGAAAGGGTATGAGGAAATAATTTCTGTTTTCATCAATTCATTGCATGTTAGATGTAACGATACTGATGAGGATGGTGAATGTGAAATTTTGCTTCTTACTGAGGAAGAATGGGACATAGCAAGACGTCTATGTATATTCCTAAAGCCTTTTTATAAAGCTATAGCCCTATGTCAGGGTTATGGATACCACATACCTAATAGTAGTTGACTAAATCTCGGCAGGATTCACCACATACCATGTCTTATACGGAAACTGACTTCGAGGGAGTTTCGAATAAGGAAAGACAACCAGAGTTCTACATGGAAACGACAATGACTATTCGGATTGTATCCATATTGGTTTCCCTAGTTCTACTTGGACAAGGGGACACCTATGGGTATAAATACAAGACCCCCTAGGAAGAGAGGGGACACGACCACCTCAATTAACATACACGGAACAACAGAAGCCACAACATACAAGCCAACATACGCCAAGACAAGCCGCTGGATATCGACTTCAGGGATAGGCACGGCTAGTCCCATACGGTGTCTCCGGATACTGCCAGGAGAAACGAAAGCGCTATCTCTGATCTCGCCGGGCACGGATTCGAGGAGGAAAGACTACCCTGTTGTCAACTACGAATCAGACCTTCAGACCGCCATGTCGACAACAGTTAGAAAGGCTACCCCAAATATTGTACTGGTGTGATTATGGTGAATAAGATCAACGACCGGCTTCGGCCAACAGGATGTAGGGTTATTACCTCACAATTCAGGGGCCCGAACCTGTATAAAAATCCTCATCTCTGTCTCTTTTACCTCAGTCTCGCGTATATCCTAGCACCAACGATCCCCATACCATGCAAATACCAGAATTGCGACATCAGACGTCGACACCCTACTATCTGGGATTTACTATCCTACTTCTTGTTTGGTGCTTGAATGTATTTGGAAATTGTCCCTTGTGTTGCGAGAAAACCGACATGATAGAGTTTTAGCTTCTGTTGTTCAACCAATGGAAGGAAAATTTCTCAAGTACTTCACTGCTATTCCACATCTTTATTGTTTTGCTTTGGTACTTGATCCTCATAAAAGGTTGGAGATCATGGAGGCTGCTTTCATATCAATAGGTGATGCAATGGGTCTTGATTATTCTGAAGCTTATCAACATGCTAGAGATGAGTTGTTCAGGGTTTTCCGTCTGTACCAAACTAAGCTAAGTGTTGCTCGTTGGGTGCATGAGGAAACCCCACAAAAAAAGCAAAGCAAATCAAGTACAATGAATTTGTGGAAAAAGATCAGGGGCAAGGAACAAGCCTCCTCATCAGGTAGCAGGTCAAATTGGAACCCAGATGCAAAGCTTAACCATTTCCTCAACACCAATCACACCGAACATGATCGAACACTGGATGGTGAAGATGTTGATCTACTTGAGTGGTGGAAAGAGAAAGAGCGGACTCTTCCTATGCTAGCTCACTTTGCATGGGACGTTCTATTGGTTCTGGCTTCTTCTGTCTCTTCGGAGCATGCATTTAGCGTGGTTGGAAGAATTATCGAAGAAAGGAGGTCATGTCTTGCACCTGACATAGTTGAGGCAATCTTTTGCCTTAAAGACTGGATTGAAGCAGATGCAAGGACGCAACACCGGCTAGAGGATCCAGAGATTATTCAAGCAGCAGCAGAAGCGTTGGCGGAATTTGGCATCACCACTGATGGCGGCGGTGCCAATCAAAATTAGTAATGTAATTTATAATAATGTAAGCAAGTTGTTGTACTTTTTTCCTTACTGGGGGAACCCTACTCTAGGGCGTAAGGTTTTTAATGAGGCAACAACTTTGTATCTCTATTATGAAATAAATTTATTTTCCTCCAATTTTTTAGACGAGGTAAATCAAGTATTGCAGAGCCAGCTGGGAAAAAAGAGTGTGGCCATATCGTTTCGCTACTCTATCCCAAAAAAGATTTCCCTCATCTTTTCAGATTCCCTCCAAAATTTCCCTCCTCTTTTTCGTATTACAGGCTGCAGTGCTGCACGCCTGCACGCTGCAGCACAGTACACGCATACTCCTCCTTTTCGTATTACCTGCCAGCACGGCCTCTTTTTTCAAACTTCCGTCCATGCTACCTGTTAGCCACCGATGGATGACTGCAATTAGTAGTACACAGTACACATACAGTACACACATATATTCTCCTGTCTTTTGGGCCGTGCTTGTGCCGGCCCGGCACGAATAGGCCCATCAGGCTATTGGGCCGTGCTTGGGCCGCGTCCATGAAGAGACCGTGCTGGCACGGCACGGCACGATGAGTGGTGCCGGGCCGGGCCGACATGGCCCGATTTGGCACGAAGCACGCTGGGCCGGGCTGCCCAAGTCACCGGAATGCCAGCAACTGCGCTCTCCGTGCCCAAGCCACGCCGGTGACAGCCTTCACTCCTACCTCATCCTCCTCCAATCAGGCATGCCAACGCTCTCAACTTCTCCTTCATGGCAGCTAGCTAGGCTTCAAGCTGGCCACTCTAGTCACCATGGCGTCACTCACCAAGCTCCCCTCCTGGCCACTGTTCCTCGACCCCGAGCTCACGGCCTCAATGGCGTCCTGCCATGCTTTGTTCCTGCATAGTTCTTGTGGGTCCAATAGCTCCTCACTAGCTTCCCATTCGCTCGGCCTTGGAGCGCGTGTGTAGTCGGCGACAAATTAGTCGCCGGCTCACACTCTCTCTCCTCTAATCTTTTTTCCAACTCACCAAAGAAATCCACGGTGGATGCATTATCACCCGTCAGAATAGCTTACTGTACCTGCTTTAAAGATTCCCACGACCAGTCCCCACGATAGTTGAGGCCCAACTGCTCCTTCTACTGACTCTCACGCACTAATTACTACTCCACTTACATGGTTTTCTCCTATACCGACCGCAACGTACACAAACCTCCATGATGCCGACGCCGACGACGATCATCTGCCTCCTCGCCTTCCTCGCCGTCCTCGCCGCCGCCACGGGCGACGGCACGACGACGACGACGCACCTCCACTTCTACATCCACGAGACGTTCGCGGGCGACAACGCCACCACGGCCTCCCTGGCGCCGTCCCCGCTCGCCGTCGCCGGCAGCAACTCGTCGTTCGGGAGCGTGGGCGCCCTGGACGACGAGCTCCGGGAGGGCTCGGACGCGGCGTCGCGGTACCTGGGCCGGGTGGAGGGCCTCGTCGTGCAGGCCGACCTGGGGAACCCGGCGGCGGCGTGGACGCTGCTGACCCTCGCCTTCGCCGGCGGGGACTACAACGGGAGCACGCTGGTGCTGGACGGCCGCGTCGACTTCGGCGCCGCCGGCGACATGGAGCGCGCCGTGGTGGGCGGCACGGGGAGGTTCCGGCGGGCGAGGGGGTACAGCCTCATGACCAAGTTCGGCAACCCCACGCCCAACACCGGCGTCTTCGAGATGGACGTCTACGTCACCACCATGGCCTAGCTAGCTAGCTTAGCTGCATTGCAGCTTAATTACTTTATTACTCATCTTGATTGTAATTAAGTCGTCGTTAAGCTCGGCCATTCTGGCCCGTCGATGCTTTCAACTAGTTCGCAATTGCATTGCATGCGGGCTGTGAATTTGTGATGTGTTCTGAGGAAAAAATAAAAATTCGGGATTTTGTTTTTTGCGTCCAGTACTCGTCTTCGTCGAAAGAATAACGAGAATGTTGAAGCAAAAGTGTGTGACCATTGATGGAAATTTCTTTACATGATTTCACCTGGTTAGTGTTTGCCGTTGGTGGTCGGAAGCATTTTAAGGGCAACAGGATATCGCTAGTTAGTGTTTACATGGAAATTTCTTTACATGATTTCACCTGGTTAATTAGTGTGGACGCCTCTCCTCTGATGTGAACTGCCACTGATATATGGGTTCACGAGCTGTGGAGTCCACATGTTAGTCACCACGTCCCTCTGACTTCACGTCAAGGGATCCCAATCCCTCTAGCGTATACTTCCTCTTCCTCTGGTTCGATAATTCTTTTAAGTTTTAAATACGGTTGAAGTTAAAGACACTATAACACGGCAAAAAATTATTATTATAAGACTGGCTCTGAAATCGATATCGGTAGCTGAACACAAAATAACACCATAGAAGATTTAAACTTGATGACGACACCAGAGTATAATACTACCATAGTATTTGTTAATGAGGTTAAGCCAAATCTTACGTCCTTGGGAACTGTTTATGGGTGTTCCTTCTCACCTATCTAGCACAGTGTATTCAAATATCAGACACACGACAAAACCATTGGCCAGCTGTACCCACACCTATGCTACTATCACCATGCTACTACAGTAGGTGTGTCTCTCTAAGCAATGAAAAATACAGAATAAAAATGGAGGGTATGCTAGACTGAAAGTCTAAGTCGATAATGCTAAAATAAGACACATAACATTATCAAATCAAATGTAACACTTTCATGATTAGATAGAAAAACATATTTAATTATAAAAGACGTACGTACCTTGACTAACCAGTACCTTGACTAACCAGTAGTCAAGTACTTCCTCCATCTACTTTTGATAGGCATATTTTTAAATCTGAAAAATTTATTTTTGATAGACATTTCAATCCAACAATCTAGATCTTAATGACTTTCTCGGATTTAATGCGTGACTCTCTATTCTTCCACACAAAATTGTCTACATGGGCATTGAGAAATATAAATATTAATGAATCGCTTGTTTACGAGAAATAACTAGTAGGATGTTTAAAT
The DNA here is from genome assembly GCF_000147395.1 of Oryza glaberrima. Lineage (NCBI taxonomy): Eukaryota > Viridiplantae > Streptophyta > Magnoliopsida > Poales > Poaceae > Oryza > Oryza glaberrima. Next base: position 15,558,064 of record NC_068328.1, on the reverse strand, counting down.
GGATGATAAGTAGAATTGCTTATTCTTAGTCCGTGTGCCAAGATAAAATATTACTATTAAAAGTAGATGGAGGGAGTAAGATGCTAATTTTCTTAGATCTTTGGTAAAGAGCAAAGTGAACAGCCACCTGGATATATTAATGAGCACATTTAGTAACGCATGAATGGTAGAAGTAAACACACATTAACTAAAAGAAGCAACGTATCATTGCAATTTATTCTTCAGGTCGACAAAGATACTTTGCGGGTTTTCAAGGCTTAGAATTGCTTCATGATTGCATCATAATCGATACTTTTGAATATCTCTAGCTCAGTACTCACTCATTTCTAAATTGATCATCATATAATAAAATTTAAAATTTCTCAAATTGATTATCATATAACCACATGTACATAGATTTCATTATAATAAAACTAATGCAGCACGTGAGAATGTGTGCATGCTAAGGTGTGATTGATATGGTGTTTTAATCGATACATATATTGTGGGAGAATGTGTACATGGTGTCTTAATTGATGTAATTTAAATTATTCTTAGTCTTGGTATATAAACATATATGATGATCAATTTGGAAAGGAGGGAGTATATTATACTGTCAAACCATTAAGCCAATTATCTGATATCTTATTTGCGCAGATCTGCAGTCTTGATAATTTTCATTGCTGAAAATATGCACTCAACAGAGATACACCAATGGGCAATGGAAGCTCAATGAAACGATGCACCAATGGAAATTAATGTTCTATGCTTAGTGGTCTTAAGTCTTAACCGTCATCTGAGCAAGGCTTGAGATATTAGTACATTCATTAAATTCATCAGTTCTCCTAACATTAATAAGAATGAAGGTTTGAAGCTGACTTCTTAGCAATAATCAGTCAGATGTTGTGAAATCTCCAGAATAAATCTTTGCAAGTGGAACAAGCTTATTAACATTGAATTTTGAGGAGGAGTTTCTTGGATCAAGGCAAGACATGCATACCACAAGCTCGGAGGAGACTTCATTGAAGTGATGATTCATTTCATGCAAAGTTGCATCTAAGCCTGCTAATGGACTGGGTTTAAGTAGATATAGTGGGTTGGATTTCAGTGTGGGTTAGCTTTGGGCAGTGGCGGAGCCAGGATCTTGATACGCCTAGGGCTCAAATTGAAGGCTAACAACTATCCATGTCAATTCTTACAAGGAAGTACAGTACAAGAACTAAAAAAAATGCAAGACTGGAATACAATTTCTAAATATAAATATGCATAGAAGTACAGTAAAAGTGTAGAAAAGGTAAAAGACTAGACTAAAATTTTATTACAATACCTAATCCGACGTGTCTTCATAATTTTCACTCTTCATCAACAGAAGGTAGAGAACCTGAAGCTAAATCTGAAAAATGATATTACATAATGTAAGTGATACAAATTACGAGAACTTAATTATTTGTAGATTACAAAGCAATGCATGGCATACCTCTAGGTAATTTGTGCTTGCGCGTCCTCAAAGCATGATAATGTTCTATAATTTGACGATCTTCAATACTAGTAAAAACATCGCGCTCAATATAGCATATCATGCAGTGATTCATCCATTCATCATTCATCTTGTTCCGCAGCTCAGTTTTAATAATGTTCATAGCTGAGAAGGCTCTTTCCACTGTTGCCGTTGCAACGGGCAAAATCAAGGCTAATTCAATTAAGCGATATACCAGTGGAAAAACTGTGTGTCTATCAGTTTGGACCATCTTAACAGCAAGTTTACCAAGGTCAGAGCAGCTTGAGAAATCCAAATCAGATCTCACATCAGAGATAAATGTGTCAAGTTGGTCTCTAAGGACTAAACAATCATATTCAGAAAAGTCATCTGCATAAATCTTAGCAAGTTCAATGAGCTTATCTTCATCATAGTTGGCAAAAGAATTCCTTGGATCAAGGCAAGCAATGCATCTCAATAGCTGAGTAGACCTTTCAGCAAAACGATTGTTTAACTCAACAATAATTTGATCAAGTACCACATTAAATATTTCATTGCTGAAATGATGCAAGTAAGTTACAAATTGTCCACCACGACCCCTTGAACGACCTCTCTTAGTTATTTGATCGGTCATATTTGGCACAACTATATTATGTTTGAGACAAAAGTTCTTTGCCTCTTCAAAAAGAGCATCCCAGCCATGCTGCCTTATGTCATTTATTTTTTGCAATGTTGTCCCAACCAATCCTACAGCACGGACAATATTTTGGTCTTTCCTTTGTAAGCACTGTGATAGATCATTAGTTTTGCCCAATATCTTGATCATAAGATGCAATACAAGAACAAATTCAAAGCTCTCCATTTTTTCTAATAAACCTGCAGCTGTGGTTTTTTGTGTTTCCTTTGTTGCATCCTCACACATATTCTCTAATACCTCCAAAACTGCATCCCACATGAGTTGAAGACGACACAAGGTTTTGTGGTGTGAACCCCATCTAGTATCCCCAGGTCTAGCAAGATTGGTTTCTTGGTTTTTTCCCCTTCCACTAAAAATTTCACCGGTCTCTAATCTATGCACTAGATTATCATGGTGTTGTTGGGCCAACTGATCATGTTTCTTACAAGAGGAATTCACGGTGTTGACAATCAAATTAGTGTAGTTAAAGAAGTCCAAGACAGAAGAACAACACTTGGCAACGGAAACAACAGCTAGCTGCAACTGATGAGCAAAGCAATGTATGTAAAAAGCATATGGGTTTTCATCCAATACCCGTCTTTGCAGCCCATGAAACTCCCCTCTCATGTTTGATGCCCCATCATATCCTTGCCCCCGCAATTTATTGATAGATAGGCCATGATCAGTGAACATAGCATCCAATGCCTCCTTAAGTGAAGCTGACGTTGTGTCGGTAACATGTCGAATCCCAATAAACCTTTCAATCACATGCCCTGTATTGTTAACATACCTACAAATGGAAAAAAAATATACCTTTCAGTTCATAAAGTCATTTTTCTTACAAACTATACACAAAAGGCAAGAAATGAAATATGGAGCAGCAACAACAAACCTCAGAATCATAGCCATTTGCTCCTTGATAGAGGCATCTCGTGCCTCATCAATTAATACCGCAAAATTCTTATCCCCAATATCAGCCATAATAGCTTTTAGGGTCTCTGCTGCACAACATTTGCTGAAATGCTTCTGAATCTCCCCTGAAGTCATTAAATTATTTAGAGGAGCATTATCAAGTAATTTCTTAGCATTTGCGTCCTTGCTTTTATACCAGTCTATCATCTCTAAAAAGTTTCCCTTGTTTTTTGAGCTAGCAGACTCATCATGACCTCGAAAGGGTAGAGCTTGCAATAGAAGAAATCTTACAACACCTAATATTATAGCAATGCGAACCAGGTATTCTTCATCCGCTTTCTTGCGTCCGCTAACTATCACATGTGAAACATTTTGTCTCTGGTTTTGAAAAGCTTCACAATATCTTCTAGCTTGATTATGAGCACTATTGACACCACCAACATGAGCATCAAAGGAGTGAGTTGCATTTTTCCAATACCTAAACCCTTCACCCGTGTAGCATTCAAAACCATAATTCTCAGCTCGGGGTTGCTTAAAAAGAAAGCAATAAAAACAGAAAGCTGCATCCTTGGCAACACTGTACTCTAACCATTTGTGTCTTTGGAACCATAACTTCTGAAAGCTCCTCTTCACTCCTCCTATTTTTGTTTGTGGATATTTATGATCAACTTGTTGACATGGACCCAATAACAAATACTCCCTTCTAGCAGCATCCCTAATGTTCACATCCAATTGTTCAATTGGTGTGCGAAGCCCAGGGTCAGCAACAACTACATTCGGAGCAAGCACAATATTATTTTGAGCGTTGTTACTAGCACCGGTTCCTGCTGTTTCTGTGGTTGGGGTAGTTTCATCAGTTTCTAGAGTTGGAGTGGACTCACTGGACTGGACTTGGTAGAATGATTTTAAAGTTCTGCTCCTCTTCATCTAGCAAATCAAACCAAATCTAATTGACTAACTGCTATCAAATGCAAAATAAACATGCAAAATCAATGAGTAGAGACGACACTGACCTTGATTTGGGGAAATTGGAATCAAACTGATTTGGGGAAATTGGAATCAAACTTTGTGTCTTTGTGGAGAAGTGGCTGAGAAAGGGGAGGTGCTGGCTTGTTGCTTTGGCTTGCTGCTGGCTCGCTGCTGCTGCCCGGCGCCCCAGCCGCTGCCCGATTGCCTGGCTCGCTGCTGCTTGCTGTTGCTGGCTGCTGCCCTGCGGCCTGCGCCCTGGCTCGCTGCTGCTGCTAGCTGCTGCCCGGCTGGCTCCCTGGCTCGCTGTTGCTGCTGGCCTGCTGGCCTGCTGCCCGGCTGCCCCGTGCGCCCTGCGCCCCTGCTGCGATGCGCCGCCCGGCCGGCCGGCTGCCGTCCTGCGCCAATCGGCAATCGGTGATGTACTGATGTGAGAGACAGGGAGGAGAGGAGGAGAGCTGAGAGCATGAGACGGCGAGAGGAGAGCTGAGAGCGCTCGGTGATGCGGGATGCGGCGTGATGCGCGAGACGGCGAGAGAGAGGAGGTGGGATTAGGGTTTGTGCATCTATTGGGCTGATGGGCTGCTATTGGGCTGAGGGATGTGGGGCTGAAACAGGCCATGTGTGGGGCTGGGCCAGACGAGTAGGGCTGGGCCTTGGGGATTTGGGGAAATCTGAAAAAAGTCTAGGTATTAGTCCACTAAAAAATTTTTCACGAGTGGGGCTTGGGCCCAAGCTGCCCTAGGCCCAATTCCGCCCCTGGCTTTGGGCGGGTGGAAATGGGTTGCTGCACCTGATGGACTGGACTGGTTTGGATGGAGATGGGAAATGGTTTGGATTGGTTTAGTTTTGGCTGCAAAAGTTTGGTCCCAGATTGGATTCAACCCATGGGTATCCACTGGATTGGCCCCAATCCCATCGTCTCCCTGAGAAGTCGACAACCACATCGCCGCCATCGCTAGCTCGACTTCGTCGCCAATGGCTTGCTACCTTCGTCTCCCTCCTCCGGCAAACCTTCTCCCTTCACAAAGTCCCCAAAAAATCAACCATGGCTCCGGATCTTCTGGCTGCCCGCGGCAACAGCGACGGCATCGAAGGCCGTGGCCGCGGCCGCCATCATGGGGGAGAAGGGCGGGGCAACGTGGGGCTTGTGGCGGACAATGGTGGTGCGGTGGTGCGGACTTGGGGGAGAAGTCCTACGGCGGTGCAGCCGCGGTGGTCGCGGCTGTAGTGCTCACGAGCCTCGTGACGGTGAGTCGGTGAACGCGCTCGCGGTGGTCGCGGCATCCCAACGCTGGTGAGGCTCCTTCGCTGCGGCGGCAATGACGACGTGGCGCACGGGAGCGCCAAATGCTCCCACGACCCTGTACGAGCTCTGCAAGCTGCTCATCCTCCATTGATGCCCTCTGCAAGCTGCTCATCCTCCCGGACCTGACCGAAGGAGGGAGGAGGAAGAAGATGATGATGCCTGTTGGTGTTCAGAGTAATATTGTGCATTTCCTTTGGGTTGGAAATGGGTTGAGAATGGGTTGAATCCATTTGTCTGCACTTGGTTTGGATTGGTTTGGGCTTGCTCTGTGAGTGGATTGGATTGGTTTGGTTTCTGCAAACCATGAATTGAATTGGATTGGTTTAGAAGTGTACTATAGAGAGACAAGTGAACTGGGGCGGTTTTGGTCTGGATCTCAGTCCATTAGCAGGCTTAGTTGCATCAATAACGACATTGAAAATGTTAACATTGTAATAATGATATTGAGTCACTTACTCACCTTGTACTTTCTCTGAACAGAGATTAACCCATAACTCAATAAGATCATCCATGCATATTTGGCACATCAATCTCATATCTTGCAAACGCTCTTTCACATCCAAGTTCAAACCCATAGCTTCAACGGTATCATGATCCTTCCGTTGCATAGCTTTTGATATAGCTCATTTGTGATGCTGAGACCTTGTTAGGGAAAAATTTTTAGATTTGGTTGTCACATAGAACATACGGACGCACATTTAAAATATTAAACATAGTTTAATAAAAGAAACAAACTACAGATTTTGCTAGGAAACAACAAGATAAATTTACTAAGCTTAATTAATCCCTCATTAGCAAATATTTACTGTAGCACCATATTGTCAAATCATGACGCAATTAGGCTTAAAAGATCCGTCTCGCAATTTACACGCAATATGTGTAATTGATTTTTTTTACTACATTTAATACTCCATATATGTGTCCAAACATTCGATATGATAGCATGAAAATTTTTCTTCTAGAAGCTAAACATGACCTGAGTAAAGATATTAAGAAATGCATGATGAATATAATACAAATTCAAAGCGCTCCATCTTCTTTACCAAACCTGCAGCTCCACCATGATTTGAGTGCTCACGAGCATATCCACTTACAGTTACCAGAACATCCACCATTGCCTCCCACAACATTGTTAAATTTAACTCGATGAGTTGTACCGTATGTCCCTAAAATACCGATCAGGTATAATCTGTCTGTACATCCCTCTTTCTTATTGTCTTGACAGTTTTTTTTTCATAACTCTTCTATTTAATAATCAATCCTATTTTAAAAAATAAAACAAATATATTTTGACGAGGATTCCTTGAAATATTTTAATTGGAGAGCACTTTATATGCTAAAAATAAATATTCTCTCCCTTCCAAACTAAAACTATTTGTACCACTCAAGCTTTGTTTCAAATAAGTGGAGCTAACTCTCTACACACCTACCATTTGATCTCACCAATTACAACTATATTCTTCATTTAATTTCTTAACATACATTTCTCTCTCAACTAATCACAACTTCTCATAATTATTTTTACCTACTTTGTTAATAAATACATCCACATACTCTAGCTAGTATTTTAGGATGGTTGGAGTATATCAGGCCAATCCCAACCCAATTACTAGGATGGTGTCCATAGCATTAAATAAGCCGCATTTAGAATGAAAAATGATGTGGCAAATGAATGAATGAGGAAAGGGAAGGAAACCAGTTCTTGCGTGAGACATGGTTTCAACACAACATCCAAAACATTATGTGAGATAAGTAGCATTAAATTTAAGTATGGAACAAGGGTGTTTGCATTGAAAGAGTAGTGTCTAATACTTCCTCGGTTTCACGATGTAAGACTTTCTAGCATTACCCACATTCATTTAGATGTTAATGAATCTAGACATATGTATGTTTTTAGATTCATTAACATCTATATGTACGTGGGCAATGCTAAAAAGTCTTACATTGTGAAACAGAGGGAGTACTAGTTTCTTCGTGACATGGAGTTTATGAAAACTATGTATAGGGTCTTGGCTTGGGACTGGCCTGAGAATAATTGTAGCTTGTGTTGACTCTGTATGATTGGCATTTGACTGGTACCGAGGTTGGTACATATTCCAAAGTTTCCAACAATCCAACAACTACAACCACAATTCAACCCAACAAAATATATACTGGCTGGCTGACGGTGTGCAGAGTACAGAGACTAACAAGACGATGACCACGGCGACGCCGAAGATGACCCTCTGCCTCCTCGCCATCCTCACCGCCACGGTGACGGAGGCGGTGGCGGCGGCCGCGGGCGATGGCACCACGACGACGCACCTCCATTTCTACATCCACGAGACTGTCAGAAAAAACTCACGCGAATTGGCTCTCAGTCTCTCTGAAACACACACTCTGACACTTGTAGGTGCAGCTACAGCTAACTGAAGAAGTTCAGAAAAACAGAGTCGAACAGAACAACTGACGAACAGAGTTGGCGCTGTGTAATACAGTGCAGCTTTTCCGGTTTTCTCTTCTATTTATTCATCTCCACACGGAGTTTGTTGCATGCATAACGGAAAAAATCACGACAATCTCGGATCAACCATACTGACCGCGCCATCCCTCGATCCGAGCCAAGTCATCGCAGCTAATTAAAGAAGGAAGCAAATATGCTAGAACAGAAAATGCTATTCTACCGGCCAGAATTCAGACTCCAACGGAACTCTAAATGCAACAAAACAAAAGAGAATATAAATGCTCCGGGAGGGCTCCGGCGCGGAGTCCCAGTACCTCGGCCGCGCGGAGGGCCTCCTCGTGCAGGCCGACCTCGGGAACCCGGCGGCGCTGTGGACCATGCTGACCCTCGCCTTCTCTCTCGGTCTCTCCGACGACGGGGACTACAAGGGGAGCACGCTGGTGTTGGATGGCCGCGTCGATTTCGGCGGCGGCGGCGCGGCGGAGCGCGCCATGGTGGGCGGCACGGGGAGGTTCCGGCGGGCGAGGGGGTACAGCCTGACGACCAAGTTTGGCAACCCCACGCCCAGCACCGGCGTCTTCGAGATGGACACGTCTACGTCACCGCCATGGCCTAGAGCTAGCTTAATTAGTTTAGGTCTGTTTGATTCAGCTTAGAATTATTATAATCTAGATTATTAGAAGTAAGCTGAAAAAAACAAGTATAAATTATTATGCTAGATTATTATAATCTACAAACCAGATTACTATAATCCAATAATCTCCTCTAGAGGAGCTTTTTCTAGATTATTGAGTGGCTAAAGACCTACTACCCTTAAATGCCTCAAATAATCCAGAGAAACAAACAACTCGTAGATTATTTTATGTCAGTTTATTATAATTCAGTTTAGAGTAATATGATTTAATAATCTAGATTATAATAATTTTAAATTGAAACAAATAGAGCCTATCTTATTGAATGAATTGCACTCGGGTTGTGAATTTGTGATCCGTTCATCGTAGGGGGGAAAATGAATGTCAATATTTCAAGTGGTAAATAAGAAAACCGTCCTGGTTACAGTGGTATAGATATAAAGAATTCTCTCCTATTATTAATAATAGTAGGCCTGATCATATTTTCTCTTTTGAATACCCCGGTACTTGGTTTAGCATTGGATTCTTTGCTAGCAGTCGTGCTAATTTGTGTATACAACGTACTCTAAAGTCTAAACATGAGGAATTCGACTCATGCAGTTACTAGTGTGACCGTAAGTTAAGCAGTGCTAGTATATTCTTCTTGGCACTATAACTGTATCATTGTAGCAGCCGATTTGAACCTTTGACTGAGAAATGGATGGTGTAGATTGTGCGCAGTTACAATAGTAACTGAAAGGGATTGAAAGAAGATCGATGGAAATGGAGATTTCTCTGAACCAAATGACTGTGGTCTAGAGAAAAACTATCAGTTTACGTACTGTATTTCAGTTCCCGCTGTTATTATTGGAGTATGATCCCATCAGTTCAGGATGCAAATGATGTAATGTAGAGTTTATTTATTCTAATCAAGCCTTTGGTACTGCTCTTTAAGTTCACTTGGCACGGGCAGCCTGGATTGGTCTGGTCTCCAGCCACATTTGTACGCCAGTGTGGGCTGGGCAGGGATTGTAACGGGGCAACGGGCCTCTATGTTCACCTGCGATGGGTTTTAACATTAACACCACTCTCGGGCCCATCGAAGCATTTCCACAGACATGCGGATGTTGTTACGCGAACAATATATATGGAGATAAGATTCTTTTATGTGGTCCAATCCGAATCAGTTTTAGAGATAAATCCGTTTTAAGTATCTCTCTACCTATAAATAAAGCAACAGAAATATCCATTGTACAAAAAATCATTGATAATAAAGATAAAACTTCACTCCTACATCTTGAGTTCATTGTCTCATGTGATGTGATTATTCGAGAAGAGATACGGGTTTCTACATCCTCTCAGCGCCTTATTTTTTGCAAGAGAGAAGGGAGTGGATCTTCACAGGGCCTCATGTTTTTTAAGGCTATGTTCGGTTAATCCCCAAGAGGGAGGGGGATTGGAGGGGATTTATTCAACAACTATTATAGTATGAAATTATTCCCCCTAGAACCCCTCCAATCCCCTTCAACCCCCTCTAAACTGAATAAGGCCTAAGAGAGAAGAGAGCGGATCTTCTCGACGCCTTATTTTCTACAAGAGAGAAGGGAGCGGATCTGAGGATCTATCGATGTAGCTATTCTATAACATGTTATCAACATGATTCTAGTTCTACTGCTGGTACTGTGAAAGTCCTACTGAAATTGCGGAGTATCTCGGCAGGATGGTGAGGGTTGCATTCATTGTAGCTCAAAGAAGCATTGGACATGAAACTGCGTACATAGAACCTCACCTCATCGAGATGTACCAGGAGAAATATCATAAGACTTCTACTTTTAGATTCACCTTAAGAAATATCTCATAACATATAATTCACATATTATCAATTTACATGATTTTTTAGAAATTATATATATCTATATAAAAACTTTGGACAAATCTAAACGGCGGGAGTATAATGAGAAGAGGGGAGGTAATAAAATGAAAACAATATTTAAGAAAAAAAGACTTAAAATACATATTCATATATTTATGCTAATAAAATTTATAAAAACAATAAATAATGACCGTTTGAATAAAACTTACTAGAATTAAATATTCACAATATATGAAAGTAATAGATGCCCACAAGTTATAACACAGATGGCCCCCGAATAGTGCTAGACAAAGATGAAAACCAGGAAAACGAAATCTTGAGACATGTACAATAACTTATAAATTATATATTCGACACTTACTGTAATAGTGTAAGTAAAATAGTGCTAACAAGAAAAATAGGCTTCAAATATTAGAACTGGTACGCTGTACGTTTCTAACCTACCCTTAGAATATTATATAGTGTGCCTAAATATGTGATTACTTGTAGGGGTAAACTTGGAAAACTTACTTGCAACGCACCCCAATTCCCTTAATTATCGATATTCTTGCATTTCAGATGACAAATTAATAGACGGCAAAAGAATACAATCGATCGAAGAAGTCCCTTCCATGAATCATAATCGAAAGCAATAATATAAATTAAAAAGGAAAACCACAGACCCACAGCTACTGAAATTGGGATGCCGCGGACCGATCGATTGGAATTTGGAAATCGAATCGAAAGATGGATATGATGCTGCGTGTTCGTCCTGGATCAGAACTCAAAATGGATGGACGTAGATGCCGATGGACTCGAGGTAGGGCCCCGCGCGGGCGAAGAAGCCGACGACGCTGCCGTTGTTGAGGACGGGGACGGCGAAGGGCGTGCCGGCGCCGTTGCCGAACGGCCCGATGGTGCGTTGGCTGGTGACGAGCTTGAGCGAGGTGACGACGTGGGTGTAGTCCCCGATGGGCCCCACCGAGCCGTGCAGCTCCTTCACGTACTCCGATGGCTCGAACGTGATCTGCGCCACGTTAATCGAGTTAAGGTTGCTATATTTTAAAACAGATTTGCATATACTCTTTTCGTTAAAAAAAAGAATGTTAGGTTCCATATTGATTCTTTTTTGAACCTAGAGTGTAGTTACGTACGGTCTCCTCGGAGAGGCCGCCTTGGCCGCCCCAGGGGCCGACGGTGTGGAGGGTCTTGTCCTTGTCGAGGTAGGAGAAGGAGATGCAGTCGATGACCTTGCCGTAGCGGAGCCAGAAGCCCTCCAGCCGCTGCGGCGCCACCGTCACGTCGTACTCCTTCCCGCCGTGGTCGCCGCCCCACGCACCCAGCTTCACCAGCGAGCCGGCCTGCGCATGCAAAGATATATACAAATCGATCAGACAGTACAGATCAGCTACAACTGTACAAATAGCTGTGTATTATTTGGCCATGGATGCAAATGCAGAAGAGATCAGGATCATGCTGAGCAAGCATGGACCGACCATTTCTCGTTTGCAGCTGCAACCCAACCCCCAACCACGACACAAAGATGGATATATAGATCGATTGGCGGCTGGTTTAATTAGCTTGGTTGCTTTGGGTCGTCGTGTCCAACTGCGAGGTGGAGAGAGCTATATGGCCTCCAATTTATATAGCACTCCTTAGAGCTAGTATAGTTAACTGCTAGCTTTAAATTATTTATAGTTAATCTAATAGCCAATTCATATAATAAGTTAACTATAAATATATACTACATCATTAATAATAAAACCTTTAGCGTTTTGGAGTCCGTACTGCTGGCTACAAATATGTAGCACGTTTCTCTTATCTCTTCTTTTTTATCTCCTCCACATATGTTTATGGCTGATTTATAGTATATTCTTGTACCTGTTCTTCTTGGTTGCAGTGGGCCGTGCAAACAAAAGTGAGATTTGTGTGCAAATTATTGGTTGCATATCCGTGCAAATTTATCTAGACTCGATCGTGTGCGAGGACCGACGGCCTAACCTTTGCATCAGGGGTAGCTGCGTTCCGTGGCCAGCGTGACGCCACGCCGGTGCGGCACGCCGTGACTCGTCCATCAATGCCTGCACGGCCGTACTGCAGGCCACGGCTACTGATTTTTATTTTCTTTCTTTTTTTTTCTTTTCTTGCTACAAGTAGTGAACATATTTTGATGCTTAGGTCGACTGGAGTGGATGAAATCGGTAGGAAATGGTCGGAAACAGTATTATATTATTTTATTATTTTTTTGAAAAAGAACGGAAATAGTCGGAAAATTTCCATATTTATGAATTTATCTATTTAGTGTCAACTTCAATGCCACGCTGACAGAAATTAAAAAAACTAAATTTTAAAAACGGTAACCATCGGTAAAAATATTATTATTATATTAGTTTTGTGGAAACGGTATCGGTACGGTCGGGAAATTTCCATACCGTTTTCACCTCTAGACTGGACACTGTCGATTCTGTGGAGTAAATTTCAGAAAATACAAATGATCGAATCTATCACTTTGTGCTACAGTTTTTACTAGGTTCATAAAACTGCTTCATATCAAAAAAAAATATGGGTTGGTTCACTTTATCATCACTTTCAACCTTATTAAATTTTGGTGGTACTTTTGGTAGTTCCGAAACTTCCACCCATGCATACTACCAAATTTTATAAAGACGTCAACTAAATATATCTAACGATATAAAAAATTTGATAATATCAAAACTTAAAAAAAATAGATCAAATTGGCAACAAAGTGAACAAGCACTACAACTCCATCACTATTGGTTCTAACCAAACCGACAGTAATGAGCTGAGAGTGGTTGCTCTTTGTGGGTTAGTGAAGGGAGCTAGAGTATGGGCGTACGATTTGGAGGATAAAAGGTCGAAAAACGTAGAAACATGATTCCCATAAAAATGAACACTATTCATCCATGTAATTTGTAGGATTTTAGCATAAGAAATTTTCATATGTCTATGATTCCTAAGAAATTTCATAGGACAATTTACATCCACTCAGGCTATGTTCTTTTGGGGATGTTGAGAACCTTTCCTTCCGATATATAAAACAGAGTAGTGGATTAGTGTTTGATTAAATAAGAATTAACTATATAAATAGATTAATATTTTATAAAAAACAACATTCAAAGTTCTGCATAAAATGGACCGTTTAGCAATTCGGTAAGCATGCATGCATGCGAAAAATGAAGGAGGAGAAGTTGAGAAAAGTGAAGTATAAAACACAACTTTAAAGCTCTTTTTTTTATTCCTACACTTAGGTTCGAGACAAAGCCTCACGAGGTCATAAAAATACTTCCTCCGTTTTATTATAATATTGAGTAAATTTCACAAAACCACATATACTTTGGTCAAATTATCACAAAACTACAAATTTAAGATGATGTAAAAAATACATATTTAACAATAAATTTATCACAAAACTACAGGTTTTAGGCTAAATATCGCAAAACCACATATTTAATAATAAAATTATCATAAAACTATAGATTTTAGGGTTGAAGTCTTTAGCACTGATTATTATGTTTGAGTTATAATATTCATGTTTTGTGATTAAATTGATCTAAAACCTGTAGTTCTGTGATAACTTTGTTACTAAATTTATAGTTTTGCGATAGTGCACCCTATATATGTAGTTCTATGGTAAATTTACTGTTAAATATGTTGTTTTGTGATACATCATGTTAAATATATAGTTTTGTGATAATTTGACTAAAGTACATGTAGTTTTGTGGAATTTACTCTATAATATTACTCAAGTCACTTTGTTTTTTTAATTAAATTTTTTTAAGTTTGGCCAAGCTTATATAATAATATAACAATATTTTTAATACAAAACAAACATATTATCAAAATATATTAAATATTAGTTTTAGTAAAATATTGTAAATGTTGCTAAATTTTTCTTTAGAATTAGTCGAACTTAAAAAAATTGACGATGAAAAAAAATCAAAGCCACCTATGATATGAAAATAAAGGGAGTATGAAACAGTTCAGAACATTCCAGCACGGCGAAGCGGCTGGCTAGCCGTGTACGTGTAGCAATTGATTTGTAATACTAGCATATGTCACATCATATGCTAAGTTGGTTTATCTCAAGACAGTGGGAGTATAATCTTATTTCCATCGTAAAATGTTGCTACCTAGTACATAGTAGAACATCACCTAATACTACGAATCTGAAAAGTCTAGATTCGTAATACTATAATGTATCACATTCGATTAAAATTTTCTATACTTTAGAACGGAAGAAACAATAATTTAGAACGGATATAGTACTCTCTCTGTTGAAAGATGCGAAGGTAGGAGCTCCCGTGCCAATATTTTCATGGCAGCATCCACAGGTTATATATGTACGTAGCCATCAGCCCATCATTTCCTTGTTTCTCCGTACTAGCCACAATGAGTACAGCACTTGGTGGTTGATCCAGATGACACTCAACCTACCGTTATTCCAAACTACTCCATCCATCCAAGAAATAAATAAATTTAGTTTAAGATAGGTTAGGATATATTATATTACGTAGATCAACAAATCTTAACATAAGATAATACTCCCTCGTCTCATAATATAAGAAGTTTAATTTAGAGTTAGACACGATTATTAAGAAAGTGAGTAAAAGTGAATGGTGGAGGGTTGTAATTGCATGAGCAGTAGAGGTATGTGGGAAAAGTAAATGGTGGAGGGTTATGATTGGTTGAGAAGAGAATATTGGTGGAGAAGTTGTTATATTTTGGGACAAATCTAGAGGGCTAAAAGTTGTTATATTTTAGGACGGTGGAAATGTCTTATTTTATTTTAGATTTATTTATTTTGATACGGAAGGAGCTTGGATCAATGCATACTTAATTTATTTGTTGAAGCATGGTGAACAGATGAAGTGATGACACCTAGCTAGTTAAATGTAAAACCAAATTGCTGAGAACATATGCCGTGGTTTTTCTTTCGTGTGGTTTTCATTTGTGGACAAGAACTTAGTGCATCGTGCTAGATTGATTCATCGGCTTAATTCCTTCGTTACCATGCACCGGCAAGGAGAGTGAGCGCGCCCTGGGCAGTATACAAGCCACATTGCTTATGATTATGATTATAAATCAAACTTTAAATTTTAAAATTAATTTTGTGTTTTTATTATTTTATAATACTTGCTTCTAAACTGTTATTCCATAAACTATTTTTATTGTTAATAAATCGTACACATAAGCATGAGGATAATTAAAATGAGTCTTTGTCACCACACTATTGCTGTTGTGGAAACTTGCATAGCACAGTAATTATGTTTTTGGGAGAGTGTCTGTGCGGCCGCTTATACGGGCTGCGTTTAGAAATTCTTCCCTCCACACGTAAAACGGAATGACTCATTAGCACATAATTAATTAAAATATTAGCTCTAAAAACTTAAAAACTGAATTAATATGATTTTTTAAATAACTTTCATATAGACTTTTTTAAAGAAAAAACACACACCGTCTAGCAATTCAGAAGGCATGGGTGCGGAAAAAGAGGGAATAGAAGTTGAGAAACTAGCGGGGAAGAACACAACCATATATCGTTTCTCAATTATGTGTTTTGCAATGAATCTACAACATTTTTAAGGCTACATATTTGTCACCAAGCCTAAAGTAGGATATGTTAAAAATGGATTTCATGTTAATTTGCTGCTGCTAATACATTGATCTGCTATTTCCTAGTAATAAAAGGAAGAACCGGTGATGTGGTAGGGTCCGCCCACCATAATTTAAATTACGATGCCTATAAATATTTCACACATGCTGATTTGTTTTTAATAGAAAAGTAGTGAGACTTGTAAGTTGCCGCTATTTTTCACCATCTCTTTGGATTATATGTTAGGGAGGGTACATTCGCGAATCGCCACTGTATGTATGCTTGGGTGTCTTCCTAAAATCTTACGGAATTACTCCATTAGTCATCCAAATTAATAATATTTAAGTAAAATATGGTGATTACTACTAGAAAAGAAACTATTGTCAATGACAAGGGGATGCAGCAAAAGAGCCCTTTAATTCTGTGAGCACATAATACTGCACTGTTATTATTCTTGAATGCACCATAGTTTGAGAAACATTAGGCCATAAATCAAAAAAAATATGAAACAGTTGAGAACACATTCAAATTAAGCACGGCCGGGTGGTAACTGGATGGATCATATCATATCGGTGGTGTTGATCAAATTCAATTCAATTCATTTCTCGGAGGGGATGCACGGGTTGACGTAGACGCCGATGGCCTCCAGGTAGGCGCCGGCGCGGACGAAGAAGCCGACGACGCCGCCGTCGCCGCGCACGGGGACGCTGAAGGGCGTCCCGGCGCCGTAGCCGAAGGGCCCGATGGTGCGGCGGTCGGTGACGAGCTTGAGCGAGGTGACGAGGCTGTCCCGGTCGCCGAACGGCCCCACCGTGCCGTGCACCTCCGTGACGCGCTCGCCGGCGTCGAACGTGAACTCCGCCACCGTGGCGCCGGGGGGCCGCTCCCCGGCGGCGAGCTTCCTCGCCACCGCCTCGGGGAGCTCGGCGCCGTCGCCGCCCCACGGCCCGACGGAGTGGAGCTCGCCGTCGCCGTCGCCGCCGTCGTAGGTGAAGGCGATGGAGTCGATGATCTTGCCGTGGCGGAGGGACACGCTCCGCAGCCGCCGCGGCGCCACCGTCACGTCGTGGTCGCGGCCGCCGTAGTCGCCGCCCCACGGCCCGATCTTCGCCACCGTCGACCCGGCCTGCAGTTGCACCCACACAAATTGTAATTCATTAGTTGCTGCCGCCATTGACGCCGATCGATCGAGCAAACATTGCATTGCTTGTGTAATCACAGACCATTTAGTCGATGAAGCTAGCTAGCAGAACGAGAAAAACCAAGAAGAGGGCGAGATGAGATGGGATGGGCTCGCGGAGTACACGCACGAAATCGGGCTCGATTTATAGGGTGCAAAATCTGAAAATTATCTCGTGCTCGTCACCTGCGCAGCTGCACCTAACGGAATCGAGAGACTATCGCGTAGCATAGACGGGAGTACGGGACAGGACAAGGGGCAGGGGTAGATGAGTTCCATGGCTAGTTTTGGTGCCACGTTATGTGGTTCTGCGTCACCTCCTGCCATAACATACTGCGATCATCACGTCGTACATTCGGTATACTCTAACAATGGGCCATTAGTGCTGGGAAGAACGATATTGCCTTCATCCTTAGAACGTAAAATGGTTTTAAGCTGGAATATGGATATTAAGAAAAATCGTGAAATTAAATATAAGAATGTTATAATTGGTTGCAAATAGTGTAGAATTTAAATGGTACAAGTTTTGTGGGTGATTGGGAACAGAAATGTAGGTAAAGAAATTGTTATATCTATCTCTTATATACTAAAAGTCAATGAAACTTTCTACAAACGCTCCTATACCACCACGTGGACTTTTAAAAGTACTCTAAAACAGTCATGTGGCACTCTAATTAACCAGTGGACCTACTATTTTAGATTTTCATCTATTAGATTTACACTTATATGGTGGACCCGACATTATATGTCATTAGATCTATTTTTCAAAAAAAAAATCACATCCCCTCCCGTGTCGCTTATGTACGTGTCCGTGTACGCCCTCCCCCTTTTTTTTTTTTTGACCGGGTGTACGCCCTCCCCTTTGTTCCTTTTCTCTCCTATTTTTATGCTATTTTAGTTAGATGGAAATCACAATTATTTATAATATGTTTTTAGAAAATAAAACTAAATCATTGTCCTATACACGTACGTATAGTACGTCCTCTTCCCCATGTTCCTTGGCCAGTGTCCACCCTCCTTTTTTAATTATATTATTTAAATTCAAATTAGACCAAACATTTTTGACCATTAAATTATTAGTTTTCACTATTAGTTCTTATCTTCGAGAAAAGAAATATGTATGTTTCCCTCTCCCTGTGCACGTATTTCTATACCTAATTAAAAAATAAGCAAAGCTTCCGGTAAAAAAAATTTCGTCCGTCCTTTCCTTTTTCACCGTTTTCCTCTTTTTTTTTCCGATCCGTTTGCTTTTCGTTTTCCTCCTTTTTTTTTGGTTTTCCGTTTTTTCCTTTCCTTCCGTCTACTTTTTTTTTCCCATTTGTTCTCGCCCCTTTTTTCCTTTCTTTTTCTCTGCCCGTTTTTTTTCCGTTTCTCTCCGTCCGTCTATTTTTTCCTTCCATTTTTTTACCTTTTCCCTCTTTTTTCGTTTTTTTATCTGTTATTTTATTTTTACTTTTTTTTGGTAGGATTTTTTATCTGCCATATTTTTTCGTCGTTGGGTCAAACCCTAGCGCTGTCGTCACATCGACAAAAATCAATTAGTTTCCCATGCTTTCCTTCATCCAATTAGTTGCAAAAATCAATTCCCCACTACTCTCTCATCATTTTCTCATGATTTTCCACATTCAATTCTGCTTTAATTCACCGAATTTAATCTCTAATTGAAAGTCATTTTTATCAAATTTTGCGGATTCACTCCGATTTTGATAAAACAAAAAGAGGAGATCGAGTGTATCAAAAGTTGAAATGACCTTGATGTCGCCTAGAGGGGGGGGGGTGAATAGGCGTTCCTAAAAATTATCACAACTTCATAGCATATTAGAGTGATGATAACTTTTGATTCAAATCGAAACTTCCAGTATGGGATTGGAAGTTCCGGTCTCAATCGAAAAGTTCGGCGGATAACGGAATAAACACTAGCTATGAACTTGTAGCTCAAACAAACAAAATATATATGAATCAAAAGGTGACAAATAAGGTATCTAAGCAAGATATAAGGTCACCAACTAAATCAAATAAGCATGCAAGTAGATCGGGTAAAAACAAGCTCAAGCACAATATCAGAGAATGCAAGAACGGGCAAACCAAGAGGGGAGACGCGCGATTTGTTTCCCGAAGTTCGGATCCACGGATCCTACGTCTCCGTTGAGGAGCCACAAGGGCCGGGCCTATTTCAACCCTTTCCTCACGAGGTTGCACAAATGCACTCCTCGGTTTCACTCTTGATTTCTTCCCTTGCGGAGGCGAAATCGAAGCCTTCACAAACTTTCCGTGGCACACCACAACCTTGGGTGCTCACCGGCAACGCCTAGCCGTCTAGGAGACCTTAGTCCCCAAGAGTAACAAACACAATCGAAGATTTGCTTGCTATGAACTCGAGTGCTCAAAGTATGGAGTGAAGCTCACTAGCTCTCAACTTCTCAATCACTCAATCCAACTCTTTTCCCTTCTCAAATCCCTCTCACAAAGAGGCACCACAAAGGATGGAGTGAAGCTCACTAGCTCTCAACTCCTCACTCTCTCAATCCAACTCTCTCCCCTTCTCAAATCTCCCTTACAAAGAGGCACCACAAAGGTAGGGAAATGGGGATAGCTATTTGGCTTTGGATGTGTCTAATACTCCCCAAGAGCAGCAGCCACTCAAAGGAGGGGTGGAGGAGTTTATATACCTGAGCCCCTCAAAAACTAGCCGTTGGAGGCCAAGACTGTAATTTTCGGAGTTTCCAAAAAGCATTTTCGGACAAGTCCGAAAACTTACACAAGCAAATCTCAGATTCGCAGCCATTCTCGGAATGTCCGAAAATTTTCGGAGTTATACGAAAAATTTTCGGAGTTTCCGATAATTTTTCGGACTTGCCGAAAAGCACAGAGTAAAACGACTATAACTTTTCGCTCGGGAGTCCGTTTTTGATGAACTTGGACTCTATGGAAAGCTCACTCAGAGGACTACCCAACTGTGGACCCCCGTTTCTATAACAGGAATCATTCGTGTAAACAGTACCATTTCCCTGGATCAAGTAGTCTGGTACACACGAGTTCATAGCTGAAATACCAAAAGCACATACACGAGAGTCTAGTGCTAATTATTACATCATAAGCCCGCAGGCATTCTCTTAAATCATCGAACCGAGCGGTCCGGAATACATCCAAAAGCAGAAATAGATGAGGCAGCGGAATTCAGGCAGCGGCATGCCATTGCCACAGGCAACGACCGTAACTAAGACCTACTGAGCGCCATCGTCTTCATCTCCCTCCTGGTAGTAGGCATAGGGATCCTCCGAAGCTTCATCTCCCACTTCTGATTAATTTTATATTTGCAAGGGTGAGTACCAACCGTACTCAGCAAGCCACCACAGCAAGAAATGCACATGATAGGGTTATTCAAAGGATAGCTATGGTTCCTTTGCGCAAAGCCAGTTTTGTAATTCTTTTCGCAAGCCTAAGACCTAGCACAGACTAACCAAATTTTAGTACCAGCGTTCATATTAAACAACGACGGTTCTGTCCACCATCCATTGTGATCCCAAGGATAGCTTCCCGCCATCGAGTCGTTATGGTTTTCTGAAGACGTCGACATTCCCACCTCTCAGGAAGTGGCTCCATCAGCATAAAAATCATCATGCAATATCCCATCCCACACAAGTTAAGAATTCAGAGTCTAGCCAAGTGTAATACATGTCCCGGTGCTCAATAACCGCGAGCACGGCTATTCGAATAGATTTGGTTTACTCACACTGCAGTGGATGTACACTTTACCCGCACTCCGCGACTGCCCAACACATGAGCCTCGTCCCAACACATGAGACGCGTCACGGCAAAGCTTTTCGATAACCTCGCATTGGCAGTACCCGCTCCATGAACTTAAATCCTCATGCACTCTAGGTGTCCATGTTTCTAGCAGTGAGAGGAGTTCTGGCGCTCCCGGGAAAGAGAAGTCTCACACACATATTAAATTATAGTTCAAGTTAAGTTCTCTCTCTCACACACTCATGGCAGTCCTACCAATGGCGACACCGATGTAGGGCACGCCTCTCGGCCCTACCTCAACGGCTGTCCCATCGTAGCGCACCTGCCTCACTCAGGGGTGAACCATCTATGCAGGGATACTGCCTCCGCTCGGCTATCTAATCCGCTAGGTCTATACCCATTCGAGAAGTACGGTTGTACGGGGGTCGTTTCATGCTTAACTTCATGGCTCGGTCCTTAATTGACCAGGGACGGTACTAACCTTTTCCAGATACCACCCAAATCCTCCGTCCGCCCCAGTCGAAAATAGTTGTTTAGTTTTATTTTTTTCCTTTCACAAATCATGTCATCAATATCATGGCAATGTGGCGCTCATGTCTCCACATGCCGCATCTCAATTACCTTCCCAAAGGTAATTGCCCAAGCATATAGCATTTGATAAATATGAGTATGCATAATTCTAGAATAGCATTCCTAAGCAATTGTCATAATTGACTAGGGACTCATACGTAAACATGGTTACGAAGGAATAAGGGGTAAACAATAATCAAGGCATGGCATAATCACAAGTAGGATGTTCATCATTGCATGCAATTTTATTTGTAAACAAAATAATTTCGCAATTGGGATCAACATGTTCAAAGAATTGTGATGACTTGCCTTGCTCAATGTCTTGCGGGTCTTGACCTTCGCTTGGATCCGCAACTCCCTCGGGCTCTATAGTTACGTGCGAAAATTGATTTGAATTTGGTTAGAATTCCAATTAAAATCCAAATAAATCCAAATAAAGGTCGAATGCGAAAGTCGATTTCTTTATATTAACTTTATTATTCGCGAACTAAGGCAAACCCAATTTCGATTCAAACTATTTTGCGGGTATAAATATTTTGTTGTCATAAGTTTTTAATTTAATCTAACCGAGCATTATATCCATATAATAGGTTAGACATTTCTATTGCGAGCTGAACATCGGACGGAATCCTAAAATTATCTTATAATATTATACGATTTAATTTAGTCTATGGCTAAATGATTAAATATAATATACGTCTAAAATTCCTAGTGATTAAATCCGAATTTCTATCGTGAATCGATTTCTTATAGAGATTACCCAAATATAATTTATAATAGCCTATAAGAATTCATCTAATTAATTATATCTAAATTACTACCGCGAATTGATCATTTGTAGAGATCATTAAAAACAATCTACAATAATCTATATAATTCACCTAATTGTTTAGTTTTTAAATACATCTATGATTATAGCATTATTTTGCAAATACTATATTTTCGTTAATCCTATACTTAAATTCTAATATTTTTTTTTAAGTGTCCTAAATTTCTCCTAATTTTTCCTACTTATTTCCTTCTCTTTTCCCCCTTTTTCTTTTCCTTTTCTTTTCTTTTCTTTTTCTCTTCCTTCTTTTCTTTTCTCCCTCTCTCTTCTCTCTTTTCCTTCCTTCTTCCTCTCTCTTCTCTCTTTTCTTTTCTTCTTCCTCCACCCGGCTCCTCCCTGTCTCTCTCCCTCTCGGCTCCCTCTCTCCTTACCCGAGCGGCGACGGCGGTGGACGCGAAGGGGGAAAGGCGGCTCACCGGCGGTGGCGGTGGCGGCGACGCCGGCGACGGCGGCGCAAGGCGGCGACGCACGGCGCGGCGGCTTCGAAGGTGGCGTCGCGGCGGCACGACAACGGCGGCGCGGCGGCGCGACGACGGCGGTGCGTGGAGAAGGGGAAGAGGGAGAGGAGGAGGGAATGGAGTGGGGTGGAGGAGGGGATTGGGCCGGGGTTTTTATAGGGGAGAGGGGAAGAAAGAGAGGGGAAGGAGGGGGAAGGGTGAAACGACGGCGGCGCGGGGCGCGAGGCGGCGGGCTCGCGGCGCGAGGCGACGAGACGGCGCGCGGCGCGGCAGCGGCGATGGGACGCGCGTGGCGACGGGACGTCGATGGCGACGGCGACAGCGGTGGCGCGCGGCTCGGGGCGGGATGCGATGGGCGGCGACACGACGGGTGGGCGGCGATGGCGATGGGCGGGTGGTGCGGCGCGGGATGGCGACGGCGAAAGGACGATGGCGCGGCGACGGGACGAGCGCGCGGCGCGGCGACGGGATGGGCGCGTGGCGGCAGGCGGGCGCGCGGCGCGGGGCGCGAGGCGGCGGTACAGGGCTCGAGGCGGCGGCACGCGGCGCGAGGCCGACGGCGACGCGACGGCGATGATGGCGACGGCGGCGCGGCGGGCGAGCGGCGCGCGGGCGAGCGGCGCACAGGCGGGCGGCGCGCGACGAGCGGCGCGCGCGGCAGGGGAGGGGGCGGGGCTAGGGGGACCGTGTCGAGCACCTGGAGTGCAATGAACAGTGACTTTTCTATTTATCCCGATTTTTGTGTATTTTCCATATAAATTTGATTCAACAATTCCTAATTTTTGCATATATGGATTTTACTCAATATTTGTGTTATCTCAACTAATGGATTCACCGTAGATTAATATTACTCATATTTTATTTTTATTTAATCTATTTGAATTTTTAATTAGGGTTAACTCTTATTCCATCGTATTTTAATTGATCCAAATACGGTCGCGATAATATTTTATTTATTCCTATCCACACCTAATCTTTATTTTAGTTTATATTTATTTTATCAACTTGTTTTTACGGTTTATTCCTAATTAACTATTCTTTACTCACGGTTAGTAAACTTCGAGATCAAATCCAAATAAAATAAGCGAATAGGATCGGCATGATGCAATTAATTTTTAAAGTTTTTGAAAATCCGTATTTTTAGAGTTTAGATTTTTGTCGGTCGAATTTTCAGGGTGTTACACCAACTCAACCAAAAACAAGGTCTAAAAACACTCAAAGGATAGGTTAAAGCTTGGGTTTCTCTCAAGGTAGCACTATGATAGGTCACTTTGAGCACCGAGACATACACAAACACCTCGACGTTGCATCCCTCTTAATAGTACGGCATTCCTAAACTCAAATGTAAATAAGAAGAGAACTACACCATTAGGAATGCCCTTTTTTTTCATCTTTCTTTCATTGTCTTGAGGGACGCTAATGCCGATACCGTTTCACCATATATTCTTCAAATGATTGATGCGGTTACTTGTAGCTTTAAATGGTCTCGAACGGTCCATCATGACAAAGCCGTCACTCGCCCTTCACCACCGGATTTGGTTCTTCGGTGCCAAGCCCCTTGCTTGCTCTTCACCGCCGCATGGTCCATCGCAACCGAGCATCGCTTGCCCTTCACCGTCTCGCCATAATAGCCACTTCGTATCACACATCTTCAATATCTTCACTTTGTCATTCTTGGTATTGTTAGATGTAATGATATCAGTTGAGCATCAACACCTTTGTAATCCTTGGGACCTATTTCTTTCATTCAACTCAATAAAATTATTAGTCCCAATGATCCGGTTGTCAACCTACACATGTTGACCAACCGATCGCATGTATAAAAGGATATGAATAAATGATGAGTATTAATCAACACCACAAGTGTCATATACTCAAATATATGTTCAAGTGTAAAGATCCCAATTAAATGAAGGTGAATAATTTGGATCGATTACATGCATAACTAAAGTATAGGATTTGCTTCCCCTAAATGTATGCATACAAAATATTTGTGTGAAGCAAGAGTATGTATAACAAGATATTAAACATTGAGAGCTTATCCTATATAAGAATAGAAGGCATTTATCAAATATAGACAATAAAATAAAAACATACCTTCATCATCTCCACGTTCTCAATGTAAATAGACTAAATAAGAGATAATACTCAAACAAAACATTAGTCTCACATGCATATGTCAATCACGTGGAAATATTATATACGAACATATCAATATGTACATGAAGAGAAAGAGTGATACATATAGCTTGATCTCCATGTATTTCATCCTTGTGATTTAGGTCCACCAACACTCCACTTTCATATCCACATGAGACTAGGCAAAGAAATGCTTATAAAAACATTAGTCTCACAAAATTGGATTTGTTATTAATCATCAAAACCAAATCAATGGCACTTGAACTTTCAAAAGTCCTCAACCAATTTTAGAAGATCGAGACAGATTCGACCGAATTTGATGGGGAGGATCGGTTTTGGCATCGTATGGACATGAGACTGTCTTCTAGATGTTGAAGACGGCAGTTGACTATGTGAGCTGGAATTGCAGCTACACTTGTGGGTTAGGTCTTAGAGAGGCAGGAGAGGTAGGCCCAGCAGAGGGAGGTAGCGGACTGGGCTAGGACTATAAAGGAAATAAGGAATGAGTATTTGTCCAAAACCAAAGAAAAATGTACAGCGATCCAAAAATAATTTTACCCGTTGCAACGCACGGGTATTTTTTCTAGTAAGTTTCAAAAAGACAAAAAAAATCATCCCTTCCGTCTGAGGGGGGATCCCATCTCCCTGCTGTCTCTCCTATTTCTCTTCTATTCTTTAGCTATCAACCAAATATATAAAAAAATACTCCCTCCATATTATGACGCCGTTGTCTTTTTATCAATGTTTGACTATTCGTCTTATTTAAAATTTTTGTACAAATATAAAATTATTTATGTCATGCTTAAAGAACATTTGATGATAAATCAAATCACAATAAAATAAATGATAATTACAAAAACTTTTTGAATAAGACGAATGGTCAAACGTTGGTCAAAGAGTTAACGGCTTTATACATTAAAATACAGAGGGAGTAATAATTAGATAGATAAACAATCATAACTCTCGAGTACATATCCAATTTTTAATTTGTTTAAACTATTATTTATTTAAATGTTATCATATGTTTCTCTTAAAAAATTATAATACGCCACCTGGATATGGCGAACCCAAGAAAGAATTATTAGGGCATCACATAGATATATACCCTTTCTTTCAGTGGCGAGGCTAGCAAAAAATTATCAGGGTAATACACATATAAATTATGCAATTGTTGATTGATATATATTGATTAATATGAAATGAATATAGCTAGAATCGAATAATCTACCCAGGAAGGTGAATGTAGTTAGGCCAATGTATCTTTTGCATATCAATCAAACAAAAACAAGCTATTATAAAAAAAATGTACATATATTTTGTCATCTTAAACCATTTAACGAACATACGCCGTGAATAAATTTTCATATAAAAGAAACATTAAAAATAAAATAAACATGTATTATGTGATCTTAAGTTATTCCACAAAATTGCATAGCTATATCAGATTGACGGTGTTAAAATAAAAATTATAAATGCAACCATGAAAATAAATTTATGCATAAATTTAATTTATCTAGGGACCACACTCCTACACTTTGAATGTCATCCAAATTGTCATACAAAATTGTAAAATAATTTAACAACATATATTACATCATCATACATTACTTTGCAAGCATGCATAGAAAAAATAGATATATAATATGTAAGTGAAAAGAGCAAATTTAACTATGAATAACATAAAAATTATAAAAAAAATTGTACCTTTAGTTGGATGCAATAATATCTAATTAATTATGTCTTTTGAAATATGCTCAACCGACGAGATAAATTAAATCGGCTGATTTGTACGTAAGTGTTCTAAAATATAGTATACATTACCATTTAATGGACTTAGAGGTAAAAAACAAAAGAATATTACTATGGCTTCCATATCTTTTAGATATAAAGATAAATTAGTCTAGTTTATATGCATAGACCATTAAAAATGTGAATACTCCTATATATGAATATTAATAGGCTACGAGCATGTCCATTGTTTGTACGCATGCATAACCAACTTTAAAATTCATTTCGATTTTCTGATATATTTTACTATGTATGAATATTAATATTATTTAGATTGACTATAGTTTTTCTTTTAACTATTATACGGGTCTCACGTATCGTAGAGAAACAATGTTTACGGTAAGTATATTTCTTCCATATTTACTAATTCACATGCAAGCATATAACAAATTATATGCATATGAACCAATTAAAGTGATGACGATGGTACAAATAATATACATTTGTCAGTAGTAAAAGTTTCGCGAGGTTTCTTAAGAAAATAGAAACAATGGATCGAACATCTGTTATTATATATTAAAAGCACATAAAACTTCCTACAAACGCTCTCAAACCGCCACGTGTGACTCCTACAAACGTTCCTAAGTCACCACGTGGCGCTCTAATAAATTAGAGGAATTTCTAATAATTCTTAGAAAAAGAAAAACATCTAACCATTGATTTTACTTTAAACTCAGTTGTCGGTGATATGGGTCCGGGGGTATCACGTTTAGAGGAAGGAGGCCGCCCCGAAACCCACGTGGCACCCCCCGAGGGGGCTCGAGCCCGGGGTGGAGCGGCGGCTGCCCCCTCCCAGCTTGGGGTTGGGCCGCCCCGAACCCCATGTGGCTCTCCTCGAGGGGGTCGAGCCTGGGCCGCAGCGGCAGCTGCCCCCTCATAGCTTGGGGTCGGGCCGTCCCCGAACCCACGTGGCTCCCCCCAAGGGGGGTCGAGCCCGGGGTGGAGCGGCGGCTGTCCCCTCCCAGCTTAGGGTCGGGCTGCCCCGACCCCCTCCACGTATCAGCCCACATGTACAGGGTTAGGTGGGCGTGCCTAACGCCCACCTTACTGCATTTAAAGCGGTTCATGCAGCCGCGCCAAGCCGCATTTAATGCGGCGTACTACGCATCTGACCGGTCTGTGACTAATCGAATAACCGATGGGACTGCGACTGTGTACCCCTGCCCTGTCAGTGTGTCAAGCGGCGTGCGGCGTGCTCCGTCCCATCCCATCATAATGATGAGGGGCTTCACAGCCTCTTATCCCGGTCAGAGCTTGTCCAACCACTCTGAACTGATCTGGGTTCCCGTTTCCTTTTGCGAACGGGAACCCGGAAGTCCTCATCCATTAAACGGTGAATGACAAGGGTGCCCCGCATGATTTGATGGGCCCCGCGCAGCAGCCGACGTGCAGATAGCTTCTGGGCTAAGGCACAAGACATGTAATTAATATAGAGAATATTTTTCCTTCTCCCTAGGTAGCACTCACAGCACATGTGGTATCCCCTTAGAATATAAAAGGAGGACCATGCCTAGCGGGAAAGGGGGATCGAACTCTGGATCCCTGAGCCAAAGCTTGTCTAGCCCTAGCTTGTACACCAGGGATTCAGAGACTTTTAAGCACAGAAGAATCATGATACACACAGGAGTAGGGTGTTACGCTTCATAGCGGCCCGAACCTGTATAATCCCTCTCTCACTTTCTCTCTGATCTCCATCTCGTGGGCCTAGCTCCCGCAAATTCACTGCAGTTGCGTCGAAAGAGACTCCTCAGGATTTCACCCGCTCCCCCGGCCGAACTCACAAAGGGGGGCCTCACAGCCTCCCGCTAGAGAGGATCACCCCTCAACATCAGTAGACCCACTATTTTCGACCATTAGATTTGCTAACAAAAAGTAAAAGCCCATAAGGCCCATAGGGGCTGTCCATATCGTTTACGCGTATGGTGCACGTACATACGCTACATCCTCCCCTCTTATATATTCAAGCTCCCCTCCACTGTATAGAAAATATATTTTGTGATAATCTAAATCATAGAGCTAATATTTTATGTACATCATTAGATTATTTATTACAAAATTTATAATTCAAGACCCAAACCATTGGATTTATCTCAAAGGAAACTGAATTCCTCCCCTCCTCATGTCGTACGTACATGTGCATGTCTCCCGGAAGAAAAATCAGGATATATCTACTCTATATTCATTGATGCATATGTAAATATGTATAACAAATTACGTTAATATGAACCCATTAAAAGGAGGGCTAGCTTGATGGTACATTATTAACAATAATAGTTTTTCGAGATTTATTAAAAAAAAGCCCCAAAACATTCAATTAAAAAAGAAAAAACACGTTACCTTTTAATTTGAACTTAATTTGTTACACATGTTTTCTAAACGAACTAAGTCTATCTCCATTTTAAATGGTGAAGAAGAAAATGATAATTACGTATACGGATGCATTAAATATTACATAGTAGAAAGTTAACAGATACCTAACAAAAGTTATTTAAGCAAAGTCGGCAAATAAATTTATGAAGAAAACATATTTCTGAAGTTTGGCAAGTATGGTTGATATTCATTCCTAGTAAGTTTTTCAAATATAGCCTACGATATACATGCCCGCGCAAATGCGCGGGCTACCATCCTAGTTTTGAAATAAATTTTGAAGGTTAGAAATTGTTATATATTTGAACGTCTCCGTCTCGCAGTTTTTAAAAACCTGACAGCGACTACTAGTTACTTTTAAATTTGATCATTTAGCTCTTTTTTAAAAAAAAAATGCAAACGTCAAAAATATTTTCTATTATTAAATTACTAGAAAAAATGCTCATGCGTTGCAACGGGTAAAGACATTTTTTTTTGTGATGCCTCAACTATTGGAAGCCGAACAATAAATTGAAATATTGGGATCACTATACATTATAATTGAAAAAAGCCGAAACGTTATTACTTCCTTCCTTTTTAGCTCCAGTTCGATACCTCCCTACGCTCGGCTTGAATCTCTACAGCCCAGCACACAAACGGGCCCAAGCCACGAGCACAAGTAGAGTTGCAGGCCCAACTCACATAGCCTGCTTCCCTTCATTTTCAGCCCTAGTCTAGTTCAATACCTCCCTACGCTCGGCCTGTATCTCTACAGCACAGCACACAAACGGGCCCAAGCCATAAGCACAAGTGGATAAAAAAAAGCCTAATCGAACATAAAAAAACGGTGAAAAAAAATAGACAGGCCAAAAAATCATATTCAGTTAAAACTGATTCTTCAATTAAAACCGAAAACCGATTCAAACATAGATGACGCACCAAAATACCAGCAAAAACATGAGAAGTCTGGTGCCTCTGAAGCTAGAATGAGATTTGGATGCTTTAAAGGAGTCAATGCATGCCAATATCCATGAGATGAGAGTACTAAACAATACTTGAAACTCATGGGGATGGAGCATCGTAGTGTTCAGTTTCTCTAGAATAGGGAGATCTCTGTATACCGTCAAGTTTGTGTCGGTGTTTATCTTGCTATGGAAAACCCTGGGACACACACCACCAGTTCTTGGCGTGTTAGTAGTTGAAAGCAGATCCTCTGACTTAACTGCACATGGAATTAAGTCACTGACATGTGAGTCCCACTTTATTATGGCTCACATGTTAATGGCTCAACTACACAACAGTTAAATTAGAGTATCCATTTTCGTTAGAAGTTGTGGAGCAGCCGTGGATGTTGCTTTCTCTTTTTCTCTATCTCGTTTCGATGGTAATCCCCCAGCTGTCTTGTTTTGCCTTTTGTACGTACTTGTACTAGTAATATGCCCGTGCTAACGCAACGGTGATATTTATAAGTGCAGTCAAACAACTAAAAGAAAATATCATGACAAATTTAAAACTATCACATGCGTAAAATAACATCACAAGTGTTGTATTTTTTAAATCATCAATTACACATAGGTCCATACAAAGGAAACATCGCTAATTCATGATATATATCCTGGTTATAAATCTTTCTATTGTCAATTGAGGTAAAAACTAAGAATTCAAATCCTCACTCCCCATGAAAGATTCTAAGCTTCTCTTATCAGGAATTGTTAATGTGCCCGATATTCTCTCAGTTTTCTAAACATGCATGTAAGCCTGCAAATTTGTTAGTTGACCAAGTCTAGCTACAGGAGAATCGAGCCAATAGAAAACTAAAATGCACAAAAGAATCTGCTGAATCAAAATGCAAAATTCTGGAAAATAGTATGCAGTCTGAGCCTACTGTTCTGTCTAAAATATTAGGGGAATTATGGAAAATGACTTTCTTAAATATCGATACCTATCCAGAGGTACTAACACAAAATATATTATTTGAAGTATAGTTCGACTCAAATAAAAGTCAGTTCTAAACTCAATTTAGTTCACACATCAGTTGGCTTTGTCTAAGAAGCCATTAACTCAGAAGGTTCAACCTCCATTTTGGAATTCTTCATCACGTTAGCAATCTTAAAATCAAGAAATATGCACGTAGACCCATTGGCATCAACTGGTTACTTTCAGATACCAAGCAATTCAGAGCCATCACAGGTAAAACTCCATTTTGGAATTCTTCATCACGTTAGCAATCTTAAAATCATGAAATATGCACGTAGACCCATTGGCATCAACTGGTTACTTTCAGATACCAAGCAATTCAGAGCCATCACAGGATTTACCAATATCCGTATTTATACAGTAAATGCAGTAAGATGCAAAATGTAAAGGAGTGGTCAATTGGAGGGCAGATCCATATTTGTACAGTAAATGCATAAAGATGCAAAATATAAGGGTGGTCAATTGGAGAGCAGATCCATATTTGTAAGGTAAATGCATAAGAATTTAGTCGTGGAAAACTTTACAATGTCCAATCAGAATTCAAATTCATGGCGTAAATTTACGCGAAGCACCTTATAGAACCTTCAGCAGTGAAAAATAGCAATGTGCTGACCTTTATCGCATAGCATCTCTGCTGCTTGAAATATCAACTCAGAAAGGCATGGTCTTAAATTTGATTAGGCTAAATCGCCGAAATAGCTTGGATCCTAATTTTGTCATCAAAATCAAACAACATCCCTTTAAGTGATGATGCCAAATAAAACCAAATATTAGTGTGAAAAAGATGGTAATACAAAACTCTGAATAAAAGAACAGATAAAAGTAGCAGTCTTGCTAATAATACCTTTCGTTTCACTACCAGAAGACACAGCCATGTAACAGATTTTTTTCTGCATTAATTGTAGCAATTCTTACTTCTGAAAGATTTGTCAGAAATTTCTTCAAGAATTCCTTATAAATAGTTGGTTTTCAGGACCAAACCAAAGATTAGATAAGACAAGAATCCTCCCAATCATGTGGATTGCCTCCAGATGGATATCAATCTGGTAACTCAAGCCAGCAAAAAGTACATGATCCGACAAGTATGGACTTTAATCTTCACGAAATTGGGTTTGGTTTTGGCTGCACCTTAGTCTTCTACAACATGTTTTTAGGATGGTGGAGCAAAGTCACTAAGGTTGCTCCAAAAGGGGTACGGATGAGATTGAATTCTTTGATTATTTTAGTAGCCTAGGAGATTTGGAAACACCATAATGATTGTGTTTTCAATGGTGATAATCCTAATGTGGTGGGGGTGCTGTAAGCTGTGGCCCTCGCATACGCTCCATAAGTTTATGGTGTTTACTGGGAACACATACGCTCCATAAGTTTCTTTGTAAGTCTCTTACACAATTGGAGAGTTAGCTTTAGTGGGTTTATTGGTTGGGCCCTCGCATCAATTTGACGAAGGATCAAATTGTTCACCAGCTTGTTGGCTTCATCGATC
Source organism: Oryza glaberrima (assembly GCF_000147395.1). Classification (NCBI taxonomy): domain Eukaryota; kingdom Viridiplantae; phylum Streptophyta; class Magnoliopsida; order Poales; family Poaceae; genus Oryza; species Oryza glaberrima. The sequence continues at coordinate 15,525,705 of NC_068328.1, read as the reverse complement.
AAACATGCAAGTTAATCAAGAACTTTCATTCTGATCGAATGCTAAATGCAATGATTTATTATATCATGTTTGAGACGATATAATAATTTAAGCATAGTGCCAAATGAAAGTGAAGTGAACATGTAAGCATATTGTTTGGGAGAAGATCACAGTTCGGAATTTCAGATTATCACCAAGATAAAGAATAATACTGAATGACCCTAACATTCAGTGCACAGGATTTGATCGTCTTAAATACATCAAAAAACAATAATAATAAAGTGCCCCCCCCCTTTACATTGAAATAATGAGGTCATTGCAGCTAGCATCATAAGGACAATCTATATCAAGCATCTGAAATTTAGAGCTAACACATGCAAATTCAGAGCAAGACATATACTGCTGGAAGTTGTATAATAATGTCAATTTAGAGCTAACACATGTGAATTTAGAGCTAACATATGAAATGGCACAATAATGTGCACTGCTGGAAGAATAAAGAGTATTGAAATGGCGTGCTACTTGATAGGGCAGACAAATAAGAAAATAAGAAAACAAAAGGTGCTCTCCGGCGGTGGGTTTGTTACCCGCAAGAAGTAACTGATATGTCAATTATTTTGTTGAAGGAATAACTATATTGGTAAATATTTGAGGAATCAGATAATTAAGAGTTAATTAAATAATTAACTGGAAAATAGCTCAAATTTGAACAGCCGGGCAGTACATGTGCAGCTAAAACAACCCATGCATGGAGTGCCTCTAAGCATTCTTGAGTTCTACACAACGTGCAGCTAATATATATATATTTCCTAATGGCAAGCATCTTTAATCAATGGAATAAACATCTTTAATATTTAGATCACAAAGAAATCAAGAACCGGTGGTGATTCAAAAAGAGAAATGGAGCAGTACTTGTGGTGAGGTAGGGCTCAGACACGGCGTCAGCACGGGAAGAAGGTGGCGTAGACCTGCTGCCTTCTTGGCCAAGGTCGCGCTGGACTGTCCAGAATTTGAGTTAGAAATTGTCAATGTGAACAAAAAATAACCTTTTGATTGACTGAAAATGGAAGTCTTGGGAGCCTCAATTTCTCTCAATTGATTGCTTCTGATTAACTGGAAACTGCACTATAGTCTTAATATGATTACTACTGCCAAAAAAAAATATCAATGAACATGGACAGCTAAGTAATGAAAAAAGAAAGTCTTCAAGAGACCATCAATGCAATCAGTGCCACCATACCCACTACTCCAATGATATTCGAGGCAATTTGCTAGTTGTATACAAAATTGAAATTGCATGACATCAGCATTTTTATGTGAAGTTCTAATTACTATAAAATCAATGGAGAATTGGCAATATGACATCCAATACATTATCCAATAAACCATTTTCTATACAGGAAATATATCCATAGCAGGGGTAAACTACCATTGATTCAGAGATGGCGATCGTCGCCATTTGTTGATTTTATTCCATGAATCATTGTGTTTACTGCATTACTTTTTTTTCCTAAACATTTAAATTATACCAGCACCATCCAATTTGTTCTCAACCATTGCAGTATATGTGCTATTTGGATTGACAAAAGACATGATATTTGAGTTGCTCTAAAGTGTAGATTAGTTGAATTCAATTATTTTAGGGCAAGCTCACGAGTAATAGCAACCCCAAGTCCCCAAGTCGAAGATAAAAAAAACAAAGCATCCATCGTTTTTCTTATTTTGAATCACCATCGGTTCTTGGTTACTCGCATAATCTTAGACAGCAAAGCCCTCACAAAATTCGCCCTAACCTAATCATGTAATCAGAATAGAAGGAACAAGCTAAGCCCTAGAGGAGGAAGAACTGATTTCGCTGTACCAGAGGAGGCAGGAGTCACGGGGGAGAGCTCACCGGTATCCCTACCAAGCCCACGGTGAAGCCTCTGCTCCTCCTAGATCCGGCCGACCCGAGCAGGAAGGAGAGGGGCCTCTCTTGGAGCTCTTCGTGTTGGGCTCGTCGTGCTCGGTGGAGTCGGCGGAGACTTGGAGGCCGATGCGGCGCAGTGGGGACGGCGGCGGCGCGGTGGAGAGGCGAGGGGCGCCGGCGCGGTGTGGGGACGGCGGCGACGATTTGTCAGGGACGGCTGCTGGTGGAGGGGCGGCGGCGCGGTGGAGAGGCGGCTAATCGTGGACGGCGGCGGCGGCGGCGGCGGCGCGGTGTGGGGACGGCGGCGAATCGTGGGCGGCGGCGCAGAGGAGATCGGCGAGGCGGCGCTGATGACGGCGGTGACGATTTGTGAGGGACGGCTGCTGGTGGAGGGGCGGCGCGGTGGAGAGGCGAGGGGCGGCGGCGTGGTGCGGGGACGGTGGCGAATCGTGGGCGGCAGCGATGATGGCGCGGCGCGGGGAGAGCGAGGGAGCGGCGAGCCGGCAATGATAGCGCCATGCGGTTTTCGTGGGTGGGAGCAGTGTGCGGTGGGAGGTGAGGGAGGTATGGTTCGTTGGATCTGAAGCGGTGGATGATTCTCGTCCGTTAAATTTGATGAATGAGTATGTAGGCGTAAGAATGAGTTGGTGAATTATAGAGTAGATGTTTTTAGTAAAGCTGGGCGTAAAAACTTTTATCTAAAGAAACAACTTGATAAATAAATAAACTACACATGCATCAATATGAAAAGGGTTAATAACTACACTCCTATAAATAATAAATTGAGAAATGATATACTCCCTCTGTCCCTAAATATTTGACGTCATTGACTTTTTTAAACATGTTTGACCGTTTATCTTATTTAAAAAATTTAAGTAATTATGAATTATTTTCTGTCGAGGAGTAACCCTCTCTAGCGGGTGGTCGTGAGACCCCCCCTTTGTGAGTTCGGCCGGAGGAGATGGCGTGATGATCAAGAGCGTACTTCCGCTTGCGGTCTAACTATTAGATCGCTGCAAATTTGTGTACGAGATCAGGGGATTATATAGGTTCGGGCCGCTGGGAAGTGTAACACCCTACTCCTGTGCGTGGGATTATGATGAGTTCTTACAAGGGGTCTTGAGCTCCTGGGGAAACCTAGCAGTTCTTCCTCTAGAGCTCGAGCTACTGAGAGTCGTCCCTTTTCTCGGTGGGCGACGTCCTCCTTTTATAGTTCAAGGGGATACTGAAAGTTCAAGTGTCTTAATTTGGTTTCGGTGATTAATGACAAATCTAATTATATGAGACTAACGTTTTTATGAGCCTTTCTTTGACTAGTCTCATTTGGATATGAAAGTAAAAATGATGAGAGGTATGTATTAAACTTCACATATTCTAACTTGGTCTCTCTTGTGGATCCAAAATATAGTGTGAGCTTCCTATTTGATCTTTATTGATTATGTGCATATGCGTTCCTTCATATCCATATGTATGCACATCTTGAGGGGGAGCTTATTCTATATTTTGTTTATTATAAGATTTCTATCTTGATTTGAAATCATTTTTCATGTCATCTCTCTATATTGTTTATATTGGGTTATTATCCATCATCAAAGAGAGAAAAGATTGAAAGATCTTGGATTAAACAATTTGTGTAATTGTTACTTTGGTGATATATGATAAACCGATGTTTATGGGATTAACCTCTCTTTTGCATAAGTTGTCTACTAGGTTATTTCCCGATAATGAGATGTGGAAGACATGCATTCTTTTGTGATGGAGCTTAATCATGACAAGGATGAAATGCATGGAGATAAAACGATATGTAACACTTCTTATCTCCTACTTTTGGATAGGTTCATATATATGATTTCCATGTTATTGATATATAAGTGTGAGACTAATGTTTACTCGAATGTTATCTTATTTAGTCTCATTTACATTGAGAAAATGGAGATCATGAAGGTATATGTTTTATGTTGGTCTACATCATTACTACATATGCCTTCTCTATATGTATAGGATAAACCCCCATTGGTCATTCTCTAATTATGCATACACTTGCATCTCTTGTATATTTATTTGTATGCATATATTTAGGGGGAGCAAATCCTATACATTTATTGTGCATGTTCTAGATCCATGTTGTTCACCTATTATTTATATCGGATCTTTGCACTTGAGCTTGCATACGAGTATATGAAACTTGTGATGTTAATGAATACTCAACAAACATATCCATATCTTTCATATGCAACCGGTTGGTCATCAAGTGAAGGATGACAACCGATTTGTTGAGACTAATGTTCTCCTTTGAGGTGTGAAAAGGAATAGGTCCCACTACGATGAGGCTAATGAATGACACCATGGGTTAGTGGTCACCAAGCCAAGGACATCGTCATGTTGGCAAGAATGAAGTCAAGCTTGTGATAAGAATAAAGTCTTGACAAAGGATGGATAAGACCTCGGCATAAACATGGTTCAACCGGATGGTCACAAGTGTTGATCTCGGTTCAAGCTTGACCCCAAGATGGATGGCGCAAGGCAAAGGTATAATGTAGCTAAGAATGTTTTCTTAGTCTTTTCCCGGTCTTGGTGTTTGGTGTAGACCGAATTTGCTAGATAGACGCCGTACTATCAAGAGGGGTATATGAAGCGAGCTTGTGGATGATCTTGTGCCATATTAGTTCATATGCATGTAGGTGCATTTTGTGGGCTTGTCTAACCAAGTGTGATGAGTTTTCTCAAGTCCTAAACCAAGAGAGAAGTGGGCATGTCCAATAGGAGTGAGTGACATCTTGTGGGTATGTCCGGTGGATATCCTTTGGAGTGTGAGCCCTTTATCCTTGACTTAAGTTGTGTTTATTGGATTTATTTTTCATGGGTTGGATGGCCTTTGAATAAGCTTTCCATAGAGTCCAAGAACGCCAAATTCCGAGACCCGAGTCAAGAGATATCGTCGTTTTACTAACGGTCGGTTAAGCTGAAAAGTGACCTACGGTCTGACCGTGGGCCTTAGGCCGGTCTGACTGGGCCTGTTAGCCGGTCTGACCGGCGTGATAAGGTCGGTCTGACCGGCCCCACTGGTCTGTTGCACTGGTCTGGTTTTTGGTGGCGATACAGAGCCGCCAAAGCCGCAACCGGTCAGACCGAGCCGATGGCGGTCTGACCGAGCCGTGGACGGTCTGACCGGCTACTACACTGCGGTCAGACCGGCCAGGTTGAGTGGGCTCAATGATTGCCCTGTAACGGCTAGTTTTCTAGCCGTTACAAAGTAGTCCGGTCTGACCGGCCACTCTATGGCGGTCTGACCGGCAGAGCACAGAGTTGGGGATTTCGATTTCAACGGCTAGTTTTGGTGGTTGGGGGTATATATACCCACTCCCCAGCAACAAGGGTAAGGTTTTGGCACTCCATTGCATTATCTTGAACCCTTGCAAGAGCTCTCACACCCTTGTGCACTTAGTTTATCTAGTGAGGTGTTAGAGAGTGAGTTAAGCCAATCCAAGTGCATTGCTTCATTGTTATAGCTAGTGTGGCACTTGATCATCCTCGGCAAGCATCCTAGACTTGTTACTCTTGGAGGTTGCCGCCTCCTAGACGGCTTGTGGAGGAGTTGCCCGGTGATCTCTCCGAGGAGATTGTGGAGGAGGCCCGGCACCGTTTGTGAGTGGTTTGGAGTTCACCACCTTCGGAGTGAAGGAAGAACTACCCCGAGTGATCGAGGCTTGGGTAGTCCTCTCCGTGGGCCGGCTCCCGCCTTGCCTACCCCTTGATGAAGGGGGCGTGCGGTGGCTTCGTGGTTGAGCGGTGGAGTTGGGCTCGCCTCAACGGGGATTAGGAAACCGGCGAGTTTCCGAACCTCGGTGAAAAATTCCTTGTCTCTTGTCTCATTTATTTGTTGCATTTACATTTGTGCTATTTACATTCATAGAGACATATTTGAGCCCATATCACTTAGGTTTGCAAAACTTAACTTAGTTGCTTAGTTAACCTTGCACCTCACCTTGCCTAGCAACTTAGGTTAGTTTTGTTTAAGTGCCATTAAGTTTTAAAACCGCCTATTCACCCCCCTCTAGTCGGCCTCCTTGATCCTACAGATACCACATACACTGTCTATACCTACCCCTCCATGGGAGGGGGATCCACCAAGCCTGGATCAGACCTCCATTCGTGCCTTCAACCGGAAGCAAGGTGGTTGTGCGTCTCTAGGTAAGGCCAGCACCGTCCTCCGCATGATACGGGGGACGCCCCTGTCATTCCCCATTAGTTGTATGGAGACTTTAGCGGCTCACCATGCGCCGGGGGCGCTCCTGGCAGTGTGCCGATGGGATGGGGCATACCTGCCCCCACTCCGCCTGACACTGGGCGGAACGTGGGGGCACTGCCACCCGTCCAATCGCCCTTGACCGGTCACAGACAGGTCAAGCTCGATTGACATGGGCCAATCGAGCGGTTCCGCACGTCCGCCCACGCCGCATTAAATGCGGCGCGGGACGGTTGGGGCGCTGCGCATTGAAGGCGCGGAGCATAGCCTCCTGCTCCGCCCACTCTCCCCACCACGTGGTGGCTGGGTGAGGGCCTCAGGGCAGCGCGCGCCGAGGGCCCAAGGGCCGTGACGCGGCACCCTGAGGCCCCCTGGCCACCTCAGCGCTACCTGATCGCCCCCTGAGGGGGCGGGGGAAGGCCAAGCCGCGCAGCCACGTGGCCAGACGGGAAGGCGACTTACCTCTATTGTGCGTACCCACGGGCCCATATCACCGACATTTTTCTATCATTGGATTCATTGTTAAATATACTTTTATGTATACATAGAGTTTTATATATTTCACAAAAGTTTTTTAATAAGACGAATGGTCAAACATATTTAAAAAAGTTAATGGTATCAAATATTTAGGACCGAGGGAGTATGTACTATGTGATACGGATACAAACAGAAAATGTGTGTACCAAACTACCAACTCATTAAGAAAACGCGGGAATATCACTATATATAAATCGTGCTGTCCAAACTACATGACGAAAGATAAAGACTGATTTGCTCGCTACGGTAGAAGCGAAGTGTACGAGACTACCAGAGGAGCAGTTCATAGTTGCGTCTCTCTTTCTCTCACTGTGTTTTCTGCTTTGTGCTAATGTTTGTAGGGATGGCAACGGGGCAGGTTGGGCTGGAACGGCCCTGCCCCGACCCCTGAACTGGCCCCTGCGTGGCCCCGCAACCTGACCAGTACCCCACAGTGAGTAGCTACTCCATCAAATCAGCGAAAAAGTAAGATGATCGTCAATTTAGCAAGGAAAAAAATTGTACATACTTCACACGTGACACATCATCGAAAAGAGCATGAATACATGAATACTTGAATAGCATCATCAAAATTCAGCAAAAATAGAAATATTTTCATGATCCATCATTCCACAAATATAGATCAAGAAATACCTCTCAGAGTCTTAGCGCGTGAATCCTCCGCTCGACGTGCGTCTCAGGCTCTCAGCTTCCGTGCAAATGCCGCCGCTGCGCCTCTGTGCTGTTCCGAGGCCGCCGCGCTCTGCCGCTGCGCTTTCGGAAAGGAGGGGAGGGGACGGTGGAGAGGGCGACCGGAGGGGAGGGGATGGCGAGATCTGCGCCTCTGGTGTGCGGGTGTGCAGGTACGGGCGTGCAGCGCTGGCCGTTGGGGGACGGGACTTGGGAGCTAGGTGGGAGAGTCGGCTAGGGTTAGGTCTGCTGGTTGGTTATATATGACTTTCAATGAGATGTGTTTTTTGAGCCTCTAATGGGCTATGTTTTAAGAGGTAATATACCCCCCGGGCCCGCAGGTGGTATGTCCCCCCTCCCCCCCATCCCTCACCCACACAAATGCAGGGCCCTGGCCCTGGCGCACCCACGGTTAAATCGTCACCAGCACCCACCCCTATAGGGGCGGGTCCCCGCAGGGGACCCGGCCCACGGGAGAAATTGCCACCCATAACTGTTAGCCTCTGACTTACCACATATGAAAATTCAGAGAATCCAAAATCAGGCTGTCCTCCTCCATTTCTTCTGGCCCATGAGTGTAGCCTGACGGGCCAACCTCTTCCTTCATGGACTAATGGCCCATCACCATCCTTCTCCCTTTGACCGGCCCATATTGATGCCCTTCCCGACCAACAACTCAGCGGGAATAAGCCCGCTTTGAATCCCTCAACGGTTTTGGAGGACGGTTTCGTTGATATGGCACCTACATAGCGTGTCGACTTGGTATTCATCCCACGTAGTGTTGACGTGGCGCTTACGTGGCATTAGAATTAAAAAAAAAATGCCATGTGGGACGAAAACCGGGTCAACACCGTCATGTAGGTGTCCAGTTAGCAAAACTGCCCTCTAAAACCACCGAGAAAGTCAAATTGCACCGGTTAAATTCATATAGTTGGGGGTCGAGATATCCGGTATTACGGATTAACGATACGATTTAGATCCGGTCACTAGGTAAGGGAGCCAAAATGGACTTATTCCCAACTCAGCCCGGCCGCGGTGCACGCGTTGTCGGGCCCACAACTTGAGCTATCTCCCTTCCCCACCACACGCGCCCACAGCCGTGAGGTAGCGCGCTGCGGCCCCATCGCATTCGCAATCACCTCACCGCCACCATTGCGCACGCCTCTCCTATGCAATGCAATTAGGAGTAGCAGTAAACCGTAATCCATGCTGTCTTCTGGTTCAAGGTAAAACATCTCTTTTTTTTCCTGTAGGATTTGTGTCAACAAAAATTATCATGCAATCTACTACCTCCGTCCTATAATAAGTGCAGCTATTAGTTTCCGCGCCCAACTTTGATCGTCCATCTTATTTAAAATTTTTTTATAATTAGTATTTTTGTTGTTATGAGATGATAAAATATGAATAGTATTTTACTCGTGACTTATGTTTTTAATTTTTTTCAAAAAATTTTCAAATAAGACGAACGGTCAAAGTTGGACGCGGAAATTCATGGCTGTACTTATTTTGGGACGGAGGAAATACGTTAGAAAAAAAGAATTACTAAAATGGGTACATAACATGATTACTGACAGAAGAGTTATAATAAAAACAAAATTGCATGTTCCAGGATTCTGGCATGTCTCTCGCTCCTCGAGCATTATTAAACCCACACCATTTGACTAATTAAGTATACTTACCACCTCCTCGAAGTATCTTAAAAATATTCCTTGTTATCAAATGAGGAAGAGGAGAACCGCAGCTCCTCATTTGCTTCCAAAAGGGCGCGCATTGTGGGCCCCTCCGCGACTTGCTCGCCTCCCTGGCCCCACATGTCACCCTCGCGCCCCCACGCCCACCAAAACAAAACATTTAATTTAACCCCCCAAAAAAAAAATCAAAACAGAAACCAAAACTCCTCCCTCTCTCCTCCAAGTTCGTCGCTCTCCTCCTCTCGCCGGATTCGCGGCGCGGAATTTCGATCCCCCCCGGAAGATTCTCCCGCCGGCGGTCGCGGCGCGCTGCACCGCGTAGGCCGCGCGCGCGGGCGTGTTGGCGCCGCCGCCGCCGACGACGACGAATGCCCAGCGGCACACTCCGAGCCGCCGCCCCGCCCCCGCCGCCTCGCTGCGACACGGGCGCGGGGGGCGGTACAGGACGCTGAGACGGTGCCTTGGGTGTGTTCGGGAGGGGAGGGGAGCTCTCGCGTCGCCTCCGTAAGGTGGGGTGTGTGTGTGTTGGCCATCGGTGGCGGCCATCTGCTCGCTCGATCTCCCGCTCCCGCGGAACCCGACGCAATGTGGGGGCGAGGTCTGTAGATGGTGGTTGGCCTGATCGATCTCCTGATATTTCTTAGGTATATTGCTTGGCATTATTTGATTCCGTCGGGCTGTTGCCATGTTGCCACACTGAAGGAGTGTGTGTAAATATGTAATTCACGGTTTTTTCTATCACCTTTCCTGATGGAATCACGTAACTCAGGAATTAAGTTTGTAGATTGTTTAGGGATTGTTGTGTTGTTGTTGTTCATTATCACTTTTAGGTATTGTCATGTCACAATGGCTCTTGAATGCTCATTAACCCGTTTTCCAGATATATGTTGCTTTCTTGCAAACATGGAGAGATATATTTGTGTACAGTAATAGTCTAGGCGATTACCTTGTTAGATTTGTCAGTATATCTAAAACTTACATTTGTTAGAGTTCCATTATGCTCCTGCTAACTTTTTCATTATTATTAATAATAATTTTATGGGCCATCTATTTATTTGTCAAGTGTCTGGCTTTTTCTTATCTATCAATAACACTTTTCAACACTAGATTAATATCCAACAAATCAAATTTATGTGTTTTTTTATTTTAGTGAATTTCTAATCTAAATTTTACCAAAAAAAAAAAAAGCTTTGATGTTGGCTGTTACCAGTATCAAACAACAACAACAAAAAAAAAATATTGCACAAGTTTAGATGACTGATAGATAAGAAAAGCCAGGCAACTGATAAATAGCAAAACTGCTTTCTTGTGGGTCTATAATCTTGTATGTAATGCATTAAATTCTGGATAGTTTTTGCATTAATACGTTCTAATGTACGTCTTAATTTCTTAGATTTTTGTTGCAGCAGATGAGGATGCAAGTATGAATTGCTCTTTTAGGTGGTACCATTGCAGCAACCCATGGATGCCTCTGATAAAACTTTTGCTGATGTAGTAAAGCTTTTGACGTCGTGGTTGCCACGTCGGTCAAACCCAGACAATGTCTCTAGGGACTTCTGGATGCCTGATCACAGTTGCAGAGTCTGTTATGATTGTGACACACAGTTCACCATATTCAACCGCAGGCATCACTGTCGGCGTTGTGGTCGCATTTTTTGTGGCAAGTGCACCACAAATTCCATCCCAGCTTCAAGTGGCCCTGACAGAAATATCGATGAAGGGGACAAAATTCGTGTCTGCAACTTTTGCTTTAAGCAATGGGAGCAAGAGAGAGCCGCTGCTAACAAGCAGATGATGCCATTGCTTAGTCCTTCCTTGTCTGAGGCAAGTCTGTTTAGCACCAAGTCAGCTATCACCATAAATAGTGTTAGTACAACAGCTGGATCTTACTCTACTGGACACTATCAACATGTGGCTCGTGCTTCCAGCATTAGTCCACCCAAAAGTTCCCAAGACAAAGTGTGTCATGATATGCTAGACACCCATGTGCCTGAGAAAAGTATGTCCACTGTTTCAAACAAAGATGAGACTTCTTCAGTTCATTTTGGCTATTACACAAACAGGTATTACTATGAAATGACATGTCATATGATGAAACCCATTTTGAATTGTAGAATATGCTTTGCTTCCTTCAAAGAATACTTATTGCGGCTCAAAATATAGGTTGTTTTAGATTTGTGTACAAGAATTGAGAAAGTAGTTAAATTATTTAGACTAACATTGGAGAAAATGAGTTGATTATTCATGAGCATAGTCGCATTTAAGCAGCAAGGACAAATGACCCAAAAACAAGAGACAAGTGTATCGATCTTCTATGATGACCTATATTAGAGAAGGTTGAGAAGGCTAAAAATATTTTATTTACTTTGTTACTTCACAGGAGTTTGACACTGAATATTCATTGATTTTTTACCTTATGTGTTACTTGATGAATTGGCAAGTTACAAGGATTTCTGATCGTGTGATAGTCTTCTTCAGGAGTGATGATGAAGAAGAAGAGTGTTCTGCTTACTGCTCTGATAGGCAGGTACAACATCAACAGCATAATGACCATTATTATGGCCCAGATGAGTTCGATGAGCTTGAATCATCCTATAATCCAACAATATCTCCGACAGTTAAAGAAAATGTAATTTCTAAAGAAGTATCCTCTCATGCGACTGACCAAGGATTCCCCAGCACATTGCCTGTCACAAAAATGGATGATGAACCTGATCCTGACAATAGTTCTGAGTGTGGGGCTGCTTCGTCCATTTATGCTCTTGAAAGTACTGATACAAATCCATTGGATTTTGAGAAGAATGAACTTTTTTGGTTTCCTCCTGAACCAGAAGATGAAGAAGATGAGATGGAAGTTGGATTGTTTGATGATGACGATGACGATGACGATGAGCCTGTAGCTGATAGTGAGCAGCGTCGCATTCGATCATCCAGTAGCTTTGGTAGTGGTGAATTCCGAAACAGAGATCGGTCAAGTGAAGAACATAAGAAAGTAATGAAGAATGTTGTCGATGGGCATTTCAGGGCTTTGATTTCACAACTGTTGCAGGTGGAGAATATTTCATTACACGAGGGTGATGAAACAGGTTGGTTGGAGATTGTTACTTCAGTATCATGGGAAGCTGCAAACTTTCTCAGACCAGACACAAGCCAAGGTGGTGGCATGGATCCTGGTGGATATGTTAAGGTCAAATGCTTAGCATGTGGGCACCGTAGTGAAAGGTGAATGTCTTTTCACAGTTCATAATGTAAATGTTTGATCCCTATTGGTATCTTAATCCTACTTACATATAATTCCCTTCATATTGTTTGACCATCAGGTAGTATTAGTTTGATCAATAAATTCCTTATCTTCATGTAACATTTAATCAGTTTACTTATTATCTGAAGCCTGCATCCAATTGCTTTTTCAGCACTGTTGTAAAAGGAGTAGTCTGTAAGAAGAATGTTGCACATAGGCGCATGACATCCAGAATAGAGAAGCCTCGTCTCCTCCTACTAGCAGGTGCTCTTGAGTACCAGCGAGTCACGAATCAGCTATCAAGCATTGACACGTTGCTCCAGCAGGTTCATGAACCTTTTTCATATTTTTTGTATACAATATCAAGCTTTCAATGACCTTATGCTTGTTTTCTCCAATATGCAGGAAACGGATCATCTTAAAATGGCAGTCGCGAAGATTGTTGCTCAAAAGCCTAACTTGCTTTTGGTTGAACATACAGTTTCTCGCTATGCTCAGGATTTGCTACTAGAAAAGAACATATCACTCGTTTTAAATATAAAGAGGCCCCTTTTGGATCGAATAGCTCGTTGCACAAATGCTCATATCGTTCCTTCTATTGATCTCCTACCATCTCAGAAGCTTGGTCATTGTGAGTTGTTTTATGTGGACAAATACGTTGAACATTCCGTGAACTCAAATAATACAGCAAAGAAAATGCCAAAGACCATGATGTTTTTTGAAGGATGCCCAAAGCCATTAGGTTGCACTGTAAGTATTAAATTGTTCCCCCCTTTTTTCATCTGGTATAAATGGGCAACAAGCATGAAGAGTTCTCCTTGCATAAAAAAAATAGCTACTTAGGATGATGTTAGTGGTAGCTTATCTCCTTTGCTACACATAATCTTGGGTTGGGTCAGTTGCTACAATTTTTATAAAATACTAATTCATGTAGCTAAACTTTTTTTTCTGTCACCGCCTAGTTTGTTTGCATTGAATGAATGAAGAGTAATTTACACTTTACACCAGGTAAATTTATACTTGTTTCACTTTGCACTGAGTTTAGCCAAACTTCTCACCTTACACCAGGTGTTAGCAAATTTTCCTTCATATAAAACCACCCATTGAGTTTGGGTTCAAGCCGAATGCACCGATCTGCCTCCACAAGTCCACGCTGTCCTCAACACTCTGGTAATGTGCCAATCGAAGTGTGTGGGAAACAACTGTTGAGTTTGCTGACACCATTCTGTTCACAGTTGCATTTGTTTTCAAGAAAACTGGAGCCTGAATCAATCGTCACGCATACTTATCTGAAACCTGATCCAAATTCATGAAATTGACCACAATTTCTATCCCAAACTGAAAACTTTTACTGAGTGTGCCAATCTTTGTCGATCTAATTGACCCATAGCTATTACAAAAACCATCGCAGAATCAATCCCCGTAACGTCAAAATACGTAACCCAACCCACTGTTATTTCAACAAAGGCCTAATCCCGCAAAAGCTGGCCTGAGAAATAGGCCGCTTCCTTTGAGAGAATTAGACCATCTGGCGCCTCTCTGATCGCTAGTTTGGAAAGGCCTACGAGCAGAATAATTGCTTCTGTAACGTATGAGATTATGAGTAGCTTTCTCTCCCTTGACCATCTTACCATTGTGCTCGGCACCAAGCAGATCGTGGTTGTTTCCCAGCGCTTCGATTGGCACATCACCAGCATGGCTGAACTAGGACAGCGTGGATGCCGTTCGCAGCAAGCCCAAACTCAAAGGGTGGTGTTATTTGAAAGATATTTTGGTAACCCCTGGTGTAAAGTGAAAATTGTAACTAAACACATTGCAAAGTGAAACAAAAGTCAATCTAACCTGTGCAAAGTGCAATTTACTCAATAATGAAATGTAATCTTTCCCTGAAACCCATTATTTTTGCTCATGTAATTTGCAGGTTCTGCTGAAGGGTGGTAGCATGGATGAGCTAAAGAAAATAAAGCATGTGGTACAATATGGCATATTTGCAGCATATCACCTGGCCTTGGAAACATCTTTCCTTGCAGATGAAGGTGCTACCCTACCAGAAATTCCATTGGAATCTCCATTGACTGTAGCCTTGCCAGATAGCCGGTCTACTGCAGACAGCTCTATTTCAACAGTGCCAGGTTTCACGTTTAATGTTTCCAACAGCCGGCAAACAACTGAAGGTTTTGAGCACCCTGTCGCAGGCTCTATTAGATCAACTGACCCAGGTGGAACAGATGTTCCCCCAGTGTCCAATGAATGCACTACTCAAACTCGAACTACCTTCTCTCATTCTTCTGGAACTTGGTCTGCTAACGGCGGTAGTTTGAACAGCAAGACAGTTGATAGAATAGAGAAGGCAACTGCAACTTCAGCTACAACATCTGGTGTACTTATGGATCATTCATATACATATTCTACTCTAGAGAAAAATTGGTATTCTGGTGATTATCATGAGTATGGTTCAACCATGTCAGATGTTAAGACAATGACGACAGTTTTAGCCAACTCAAATGGTAGTTGTCATCATGGCACATCTGAGGCCAGCACCAACATCACTAATTTTGCTAATCTAAAGGAGCCTTTTGATGGTTCAATTGATTTGGCTAATGTGGAAAATGTCACAAACAGCAATGTGGTGATGGTGCAACCAGTGCCTAGTACTGCTGTACAAAATCAAGAAACTAATCAAGGACATGAGAGCACATCAAATAAGGAAGAAATTATGGCTTCTGATCATCAGAGCATCTTAGTCGCATTATCCATAAGATGTGTCTGGAAAGGAACTATTTGTGAGCGTTCACATATGTTACGCATAAAGTATTATGGTAACTTTGACAAGCCTCTTGGAAGGTTTTTGCGTGACTGCCTATTTAATCAGGTTTCCCCCTTTTTTCTTTCTTATACTTGTTATTCTAACTTCTTGCTTACTGTACTGCACGTGTCTTACAGTACTTAGTATGGATATATACAGGGTTATCAGTGCATTTCCTGCGACAAACCACCTGAAGCTCATGTCCATTGCTACACACATCAGCAGGGAAGTCTAACGATATCAGTTAGAAAACATACAGAATTCGTTTTGCCAGGGGAAAGGGATGGGAAGATTTGGATGTGGCACAGATGTCTAAAGTGCCCTTGGAGCAATGGATTTCCACCAGCAACTCTAAGGATTGTCATGTCTGATGCTGCTTGGGGTCTGTCACTTGGTAAATTTTTGGAACTTAGCTTTTCAAATCATGCAGCTGCAAGTAGGGTAGCCAGTTGTGGTCACTCTCTCCATAGGGACTGCCTTCGGTTCTATGGGTAAGTGGTCTACATATAGTTTTCTTGATTAAACTCAGTTAGTTTATTGAAGAGTGGCTTAAAATCTCATCTGGAATTCAATGTTGTGAGCACTTGGTTTCTCACATACTTATGCTTGCAGGTTTGGAAAAATGGTGGCATGCTTCCGATATGCGCCAATTAATGTTCATTCTATTCATGTACCGCCTTATAAACTTGATTTCAGTCACCAGCCTTTGGATTGGATACAAAAAGAAGCAAATGAGGTGCGTAGCATGCAGCAATAGTAGGTTTGGAAAATAAATCTAAAGTTCCTAAGTTAGCTGAACTTCTTTTCAAATTCTTGGTCCAAAAGTTGGTCCTTATGGAAAACTGCTCCTTGTTATTCCTAGATTGCTGAGATTTTCATTTTTCACCAAATCTTGGCAGGTTATTGACCGTGCAAAGGTTCTCTTTGATGAAATATCACGGGCTTTACATCAGCACTCTGACAAAAGGGCTCATAGCGGTTCTCTTAACATGGAATGCGGCAATCACATTGTTGACCTTGAAGGAATTCTTCGAAGGGAGAAGTTAGAATTTGAGGTATAGTTCCTTCTAGATTAGACTTTATTGCACCATCGTTGAATTTAAATCTACTTTTACTTCCAAGTCAAGGGATAGGCACACCACTGGTCTGCCTCCAAGGTCATGCTTTTATGTGCAGTTGTGCAAGTAGCCACATACATACTTGAACTGTACTATAACATGATTATTTTATATACAAGGTCGGGAAGATCTAGCATTTGTAGATGTGTCATTTAGCAAAATTATATCACCGACAAGTGAATACCCAACTCTGCTATTTCTAGAATACATATTCTTGATTTTGGGGTTTAGAAGCAAACAGGAAAGCCGTTTTGTTTCAAAACAATTGGATATTTAGATGTTCGATCTTATAGGTTTAATCTGATTATTGATTATTGAGGGACATTTCTAACAAAAACAACTCAGTTCTACCTTGCTATATCTTGGTTTGGGCATAGTAGCGACTGCAAAAAAAAAAAAAATCTTAAGTTCTTAACATAACAGCATCTTATGGATAGTACTCCCCCTGTTTGAATATAAGCACTTCTAGCATTTGAAATTCGTAATGAAATATAAGCACTTTTGCGTATACTTTGTTCCATCAACCACCCCTCATTTAATTTTCTTCCCATCTTACTACCAA